>NW_027125008.1:0-463992 GCF_009768925.1 Cryptosporidium bovis
CTTTTGTTGTTGTATTTGTTTTAGCACTAGCCTTGTTGGTTGTGTTTGTTGCTTTTGTTGTTACACCCGTATTTTTGGTTGTATTTGTTGTCACACTTGTCTTGTTGGTTGTATTTGTTGCTTTTGTTGTTACACCCGTATTTTTGGTTGTATTTGTTGTCACACTTGTCTTTTTGGTTGTATTTGTCACTTTATTTGTTACAACCGTATTGTTAGTTGTAATTGATGTGTACAATTCAGATTCATTATTATTTAAATCGGCACTATTAACAGTAGATGTATTGATAGATGTTTGTTTATTCGATAAATTATTATTATTATTATTAGTGATTTCAGTATTTTCATTTTTTGAACCTTCACCTGTATCTTGATTGTTATTATTTACTATATTTGATATCAGTGAATTTGATAGTTCATTTAATAAATCACCACTTCCTGAATGTAGTTGATCATTTACTTGACTTTCATCCGTTATTACATCGTCATTATTTGAAATCTCTTCATACTCCATTATCTCTTTTGTTTCATAATTACTTAAATTCTCTTCCGAGTTTTCAAGAGTATTGCTTATTTGCTCTAAAGTAGTGGTAATAGTAGTTGTTTTTGTAGTTGTTTTTGTAGTAGTTGTAATTATTTGTTGGTTAATTTTTTTTTTTGTATTAAAGTTATTATTTTTTATATTTTTGCTAATGTTACTATTATTAATTTCGCTTGATTTAGTAAAATCGTATAATACTGGTTTCTTATCTCCAATGTATCTAATAATAGTATTGTTCATATTAATTGGTTGATAGTAATAATGATCATTAATTAGTGGATTTTTTGCGTTAAACCACTTAATTCCCATATTTGTATTAAAGAATACAATTCCAGACACTTTATAATTCATAATTAATGGTATTACATACTTTTGTGTTATACTATTACTGTGTGTTACAATTACTGTTTTCTTTGTATCTGATTTCAAGCAAGAGCTTATTAACCAATATAAATATGACGAGTTTGTAACATTATTACTTCCAATTATTTTACTTGATTTACCATATTCAGGTGGATTTATAGCTGCAATAGTAAATTCGTTTTCATATGCACTTTCAAGTACTTTTGAATTATACCACGTATCTATCAACAGTTTTCCAATAAATAATACTAATCCTTTTTCTATTCCAGCCTTTTGTTTTAAATATATTAATTCAATATCAATATCAGATGAGCAGGATAATATTTGTTTACTTTGCTGTTTATTTTCATTTATTGATTCTTTTAATTTGTTTTCTTCAATATTTGCTTCATCAATAAATAATGTGCTTGCAGAATACTCGGAAGATACTTTTTTGTTGTTTAATTTATTATTAATAGTTAATTAAAGTTATATATATTCTAGCATTAAAATATTAATTTAAACTTACCCAATGATTGTTTATAAACTATTGAAAATAAACTAGTTATAATTATACATAGTATTGTTAATGTGCCATTTAATTGTCTTAGTTTTTTGCCTTTATGAGATTTTGGTTTTAAAATAATTTTACCTATTATCCAACCAAGAATCCATGGTATTATAGGTAAACCTAATATACCTATTAAAAAAAAGATTAATTGTATCTTATCATTCCTATATTTAACCCTTAATAATGATTTTGATGTCCTTCTTTGTATAATATCTAATTTATATAACTTTAATAGTTTTTTTCCACTTTTTTTACATTTATTATTAGTTTCATCATAGATAATTATATATTCTGAGTTATTGTCTTTATTTGGTAGTTTCCTATTTTTCGATTCATTTTCATTTATTATATTGTATTTGCTACTATTGTGTTTGTTTATTTTATTGCAAATTTCGTGCTTTTTATTGTTCATTTATTCCATTAACTCTTTATTTTTTTGTATTTTAATTTCAAGGTTGCACATTTACAAATAAATATATGCAAATATGAAACATATTTTCCATCATCTGGTGACGAACCCCTTTTTTCCATCTCAAAAATAAACAGAAATAAATTGAAAAAATAATCAAAAATAATTAAATAAAGGGAAACTATAGCTAATATTTTTAATTTAAATAGGAATATGTGAAAAATAGTAATAACAACGAAATTGATAATTTTTTTTTTAAAACTAGTAAACTATACAAAAATAACAATTTTATTATCAATAAGATACATGTTAATATATAAAAGAACTTAATTTATCTTTGTAATATTTTGAATTAATGGATGTGAGTAAGCTTCTAATATATTAGGCCTTTTATCAGAGTCATACGTCAAAAGCCATTTAATATATGATATACATTCTGAAGAAATATTTTCATCAAATATGGGATCTTTTTTAGCCTCAATAGGTATTAATGAGAATGCTTCAGCAATAGAACTACTTTTAAGGCCAAATGGTCTTCTTAAATGAAGTATTTCATAAAAAATACAACCTATTGCCCATATATCAACCTTATGATTAATAATTCTCGGACTATCTATTGTATCACCTGGTCTCAATAATATTTCAGGTGGTTGATACCATACAGTGCCACCACCTATTCTTTCAATAATGACACTTTCAGATATTGAATCAACCATTTTACTAAGTCCAAAATCTGCAATTTTACAACAGCCTTTATGCAGAATGATATTACCAGGCTTTAGATCATAATGTATAATTGAATTTCTATGTGTAGATAATTTGTTGCCATCCTTATCTATATTATTTAAATATAATATACCTTCCAATATTTGTCTAATCCAAATTATTGCTAATTTCTCCGGGATATAACCATTTGTTTTTATAAATGTATCTAAATCAGGACCATCACAAAGCTCCATAATTGTAACAAGTCTGTCATTATCAACTTCAAAACAATGTAACATATTAACTATATTTGGATGTTTTAAGTCTCTATGTAATTTTATTTCGTTACTTACTCTTTCTACACAAACAATTCTTTCGTGTTCTGTCATATCTGGTGTTAATTCATGTATTTTTGCTGCAGTAATATTTAATGTATTCATATTTAACACTTCCCAAACTTCAGCAAATCCACCTTTGCCTATCATATTCAGAAGCGTATAAGATTGTAATGCAGATAATGTGCTCATACTATTATACTTTGAATTTTGTTGATGCTTAAATAGTCTTGATTTCTTTAAATATAAACTTCTTTCTATATCCAAATTTACACCAGCAATTCCCAATTTTCTTGTAAAATCGTCGATGTAATCTTTTCTCTTATTTAATATCGCATTCGCTATTTTCTCATTTAAACAAGAATCATTATTTAATAGTTGTATACTATTCAATATTTGATATGGAGTTTCATTTGAATAACTTAATAGTGAATTTTTATAATTTTGTATATTATTAAATATTAGTCCATCCCTATATATTTCTTCATCCAAATATTCGAGATTAATTATCTTATTTTCACTACTGTTATTATTATTATTATTATTATTGTTATCTGTACTTAATTCGTTATTGGATGCTACCGTATTATAATGTGGATAATCTATATTCATATTTGTTGTATTATAATCAAAGTCTGACTTATTTGTATCTTTTTGTGTACAGTAATAATAGTTATTCATTGAATTGATGCTGCTTTTCATTGTATTAACATTGTCATACGTATTATTTTCTTTATTTGTATAGTAAACGCCTTCGCGATTATTTACTTGATTTTGTACGTTTGTAATAAGAGAATTATTGTTACTCTGAATTTCTTGAATGCCATTTATTTCAACAAGACTATTACTGAATTTATGACTTAGGGATTGAGTGCGATTGCTATTAATAGTATTATTTTCATCTACTATCTTTATTTCAGAATCATTAACATTGCTCTCGCTATTAATATTAATTGATTTATATTCTTTTATTGTTTTATCTTTATGTTCGGGAATGGCATGTTTCCTCTTCTTTAAAATATTGTTATTTATTGCAGGTGCTATGCCTATTTGATATTCCTGCCAAAAAAAACGGTTTCTATACAGTTCTCTTTCTAATTTTTTACTCTGTATTACTGTTGTTTTAAATGAATTTTTAATTAACGCTAATTTTTTTGTTAGTAAATATTCATTATTCTTAAATTTATCAACGTGTTCTTTTATTTCTACGTACTTTCTTGTTATATCATCTATTTTATCTCTATATTTTATGTAATTATTATAGTCATTTATATTGGTTGTATCAATTTTTATTTCCATAAGGTCATTTCTAATACTTTTCAATAATTCTAATATGTTAAATTCTTTAAACATAAATATCGACTTTTTTTTACTGGCGAATAAATTTAATTCATTATCCGTAACGCCTTCGTCCAGATAAATAGATATTCCACGTTTATTTTGGTTTCCATTTACTGGTGAATGCAACCTCTTATAGAAAGATCTATATCTACTCAAGTATTTAGTCGCAAGTACTTGTTCGTGAACGGATAAGGCATTCATTTTGTTATTTGGCGAATTTTCATCAAGATCATTTTTTCCTGTAACATAGTTAATCATCTTTTAATTCAAATTATCCTTTTTTATTGATGATAACAAATTTATGACTTAAGTATTTTGATTAATATAACTCATTTATACAATAAACAATTAAAAAACAAAATTTTATGTATTTGAAATTGATTAATAACTTTAAATACTATATCATCGTGATTAAAAACTTGATATTTAAATTTATAATTAGTTTAATGATTTATTATGTTAAGGTTTATATATTGTATTGTGGGGAAATAGCTAGTACCGGTACTAATTTTTTGCACAGGTTTATTGCGGGAAAAAAAATACACACAAGTAGTTTATAAATTTAATTAGAGCACAATTACTAGAGAAAAAAATAAAGATAAATAATTTATCTCTGAAATTATATGTATTTGTTTGTGTATTATATGTAAATAAATATATTTAAAGTCATTTACTTTCTCAAATAAATATCATCACTTTAAAAACTAAAAAGTTCCACCATCACAATATAAATAGGTGATAAAATGATTTCATTGCTTTAAAATATAATGAATAAATATATAAGTAAATAATTAAACATATATGAAAATACTGAATTAAAACATCTAACTGAAATTTATTTGTTGTTATAGATATTATTATTATTATTTTGTTATTTTAGAATTATTAAAAGAAAAAAAGATAATATAAAATATAGATTAAATGAAGAATCATAACTATGGAAAAGATGTAGACTTGAAAGATGAAAAAAGTTATCAAAAAAAAATAAAATCTTTAAATTTAGATAAAATATTTGAAATATCAACTCAAAAAACAGGTATTGAGAATAAAGATGTAGGTTATCTATATAATGTTCAAGTATCTTCGGAATTAATAAAAGATGATAGTGTAGGAGTAATAGAAAGTGATGGAAATGCACTTTTGAATGGTGGCGTTATAGAATCATATTTAGAGCATTCATGTTTACATCTATACTTTGTAAATAAACAAGGATTAACATATAAAAGTCCATTTTTTTTCAGACCATATTTTTATTTAGGACTGGTAAGTGGCGTAGATACAGACTGGCTATTAACAAATTTAGAACATAAATACAAAGAATATAATATAGAATTTAGTTTAATTAAAAAAGTAGACTTGTCATTAGATAATCATTTATTAGGTGAAAAAAAAGAATTAATTAAAGTGTCATTTGTTAATGTTAAATTATTAGTTAAAGTAAAGGGAGACATATCAAACTACATCAAAAATAAAGAAAGAAACACACTTAAAAATGAATTATATTTTGTGGAATTTGAAAAGTTTTGTGATGTACTAGATGCAATAGACGATATATACGAATTTGATATTTTATATGAAACGAGAGTATTGATAGATAATAATATATCTGTTGGAATGTGGTATGAGACAATAAGATGGACAAATGAATTACTTGAATTAAATTGTTTAAAGGATGATACGACGGCACCAGATTTAAGGTGTTTAGCATGGGATATAGAAACTACAAAAGAACCACTTAAATTTCCGAATGTTGAAAAAGATCAAATAATGATGATATCTTGTGTATTTGAAGGACAAGGTTATTTGATTACAAATAGAGAAATAGTTTCGAATGATATTATAGATTTCGAATATTCGCCTAAAAAAGAGTTTGTATCATATTTTAAATGTATAAATTGCGATAATGAAGAATTATTAATTGAATGTTATGTTAAGCTAATACAAAAATTAAAACCTCATATAATTGCATCCTATAACGGTGATAATTTTGATTTTCCATTTTTATATGATAGAGCAAAAAAATATGGTATTAATGTGACACAGGAATGGGGTATTAAAATGAATTTTGACTTATCTGCTGGAGTAGGTGTGGGGAACTTAAAAACAATATTTTCTGGTACAAATATTATTCATTTTGATTGTTATAGGTGGGTAGAACGTGATTCATATTTACCCTGTGGTTCACGCAGTTTGAAGAGTGTAACAAAAGCGAAGTTACGTTATAATCCTGTAGAATTAGATCCTGAATTAATGGTTCCGTATGCCATTAATAAGCCAGAGCTGTTAGCAGAATATTCAGTATCAGATGCAGTAGCTACGTATTACTTATATAAAACATATGTACATACGTTTATATTTGCCTTAGCAACAATTATTCCATTATCACCAGAGGATTTATTAAGAAGAGGCACCGGTACACTATGTGAAAATTTATTGATGAAAGAAGCATTTACTAATAATATATTATTTCCAAATAAAAAAATTCAAAATTCAATGGAGTTTTATCAGAATAGACCAATATTGAATAGCACATATGTAGGTGCTACTGTAGAATCATTATGTAGTGGTATATTTAGGGCAGATATTGCAGAAAAGTTTAATTTAAATCAGAATACATTGAAAACTTTAATTGATAACATTGATTCAACATTATTATTTGGATTAAAAGAATTGGGTGGTGATATAGATAGTATTGAAAATTATGAAAATATTAAAAATGATATCCTAAACAAATTAAATAACTTTTATTTAAATCCAATACAAAATGTAATGCCACTAATATATCATTTAGATGTAGCAGCTATGTATCCAAATATTATATTAACTAATAGACTGCAGCCAACAGCAATTATTAATGAAACAAAGTGTATGCGTTGTCCATTTTATTCAGAATCACATAAATGCCAACGAAAAATGAATTGGAGGTGGAAAGGTGACGTGTTTCCGATATCTAGAGGTGAAATGGATAGAATGATTAAACATCTCCGATTGGAAACATTTGAAAATGTTAAAACAGAACAAGATAAGGCAGGAAAAAAGTCATATAATAATAGTAATAATGATGAAGACTATGATAATTCTGACGACAATTCGGATAATGAGTTTTATGACGAAAATATTCGTGCAGGTAATCAAAATAATGGTAATGAACATGCAAACAAATTTAATGAGAAAAATATATCTAACATTAAAAAAAGAATAAAGTGGACGTCATTAACTGCAAAACAACAATCTGAGATACTTATTCAAAGAATGAAAACATATTCTAGTAAACTATATAGAAAACAAACCGATAATGTAGAAGAAACAAGGTCATCAATTGTATGTCAGAGAGAAAATTCATTTTACATAGACACAGTAAGGAGATTTAGGGATAGGAGATACATATATAAAACAAAAAAAAAAGAGGCAGAAGAAAAAATACGTAAAGCAGAGGAAGAAAATAATTTGATAGCAAAAAAAGATGCACAAGATGAAGAATTGTTGTATGAGTCACTACAGTTGGCACATAAATGTATATTAAATTCTTTCTATGGTTATGTAATGAGAAAAGGTAGTAGATGGTTTTCAATGGAAATGGCAGCAATAGTTACATGGCTTGGCGGAAATGTAATAAAAGAAGCAAGAATATTAATGGAGGGAATAGGAAAACCATTAGAATTGGATACAGATGGAATATGGGCAATATTACCATCGGGCTTTCCAGAAGAGTACAATCTAATATTTAAAGATGGCAAAAAAAAAAGATTAAATTATATATGCACTATATTGAACCAACAGGTACATAAGAATTGGACTAATTATCAATATATGGAATATGATAGCATAGGGCAAAAATATAATGTAAAAATAGAAAATTCTATATATTTTGAAGTAGATGGCCCATATAAATGTTTTTTTATGCCTGCATCAGATAAACAAAACAAGTTATTAAAAAAAAGGTATGCAGTCTTTGATTTTGAAAATAAGTTAAGAGAACTTAAGGGATTTGAACTAAAAAGAAGAGGTGAATTGCAGTTGATAAAAATATTACAAGAAGAATTGTTTCCTGCGTTCTTACGTGGTAAAACTAGGAAAGAAGCATATGATTCAGTTGCATCCATTTCTCGAAAATGGTTAAATTTAATAGAAACAAAGGGAAAAGGTATATTGGATGATGAGCAATTATTTTTTCTAATTTCAGAGTCTAAAAATATGTCAAAAAGTGTTGAACAAATGGGAGAGGCTAAATCAATGTCTATTACGACAGCAAGAAGATTATTTGAGTTTTTACAAAATCCATCATATATATTGGATAAAAATGTTGTATGTAAATTTATAGTTTCTGAATATCCTAAAGGCGTAGATAAAAGTCAAAGAGCAATACCACTGTCTATTTTTTCAACTCCATTGGAAACAAGAATATCATGGTTATCAAAATGGACAAGGATAAATAAAAATTCAGACGGAAAAAATAAATTTAATGGCAATTTTGTAACAGATGATTCTAATAATTATAATAAAAAGCTAAATGAAGATTACTTTTCTACATGGAATGTTCGTAATATACTAGACTGGGATTATTACAAAAAAAGACTTGAAAATACAATATTAAAAATAGTAATCATACCGGCAATTTCACAGGGACTTAAAAATCCGTTACCTGAATTAGAGGTCCCTTATTGGTTAAAAAATCATGTTGAATTAACGGGACCAAATCAACAAAAAATATCCCAATTCTTCACAGTAGTAAAAAAAGATTTGAATGACAGTATAAAAAAGTTAACTGATAAATATAGTTGTGTGATAAATGGAAAAGAAAATAAAACGAAAATGGATTTAAACAATGACAATAATAATAGTAATAATCATATTGATGATGAAATTAATAGCAATATTAATGACAACAACAATGATAGTAATAATAATATTAATAATAATAGTGACAATAATAATAGTAATGATAATAGTAATGATCTAAAAAAAGAGTTAATTTCCTTGAAAAAATTGAATAAAATAGAAAGAATCAATTTACTTAAGGAGAAAGGCTTTAAAATTTGGTTAAATTACACTCAAAATATTTGGTTAGAGAAATACTTTCTACATAACAAAAGAAGGAATGAATTAAACGATAAATTAAATCTACTAGATAAAGATAAGTTAACTTATTTTGGAGATGGGAATAAGTATAGTGGATTAGAATTTATATCTGAGTATTCATTCTTAACAGACGGAATATTTCACATATTAGATATATACCCTGTTAATATTAACAGTGGTAGTGGTAGCGACAATAAAACGATAGGTTTGTATAACATAGTACTTTATTCAGAAAAAACAGGTCAATGCCATGTTGTTATGTTTGAATTTTTCAGACGTTTTTATATTGCAACAAATGTTTCAGTACAAATAATGGACAACAATGAAGATAATGGTAATATTGGTGAATTATCTTATAAGTCATTAGTAAATGGAAAAGAATTACCTAGAGGAGTTGATTATAATCACTTAACAGAAGTAACAATGTCTGAAAGGAGATTTCAAAATTCAAAATCAACTTTATTATGCGACCATAATACGGTTGGAATTTATGAGACAAATATACCACTTGAGTTTACTATACTTGAAAAATTTGGTAATATTATTGAAAGCATAACACCTAATGCAGACAAATTCATATTAAACAATGGAGTAGTTAGTGAAAAATATTGGAAAAGTTATTCAGATAAATACAAACAAATAGAATATGGCAATTCAATCAATTGGCTAATGTTAACAATAATTAATTTTGAAGATAGAATTTGTTTGTTATTGATTGATATAAATAAATTTGACCTATATTTAAATTTTTCATCAGGGCCAAATATTCCAGTGAATTTGATCAATTCAGAATTAAAAAACAAGCTAGATAAATATATTTTGACAAGTAATATAAATAATATATATACAAATTATTATAAATCAAATAGCGATTCATTCAGGAATATTGATTTGATTATAGAAAACTTAATAAAAGATAATGTAAATAATAGTTCATTCGTATTATTAGTATATTCAAATATAAAGATAGAGAAGTTAAAATCAATGAACATTGATATAAATACTATAAAAGAAAATGTTAGGAATGATAATGATAATAATAATATGTATTTTAGTAAAAAAAAGGTACTAAAAAAAAATATTATAACAATATGGTCAGATATCGATGAATATACATACAACAGTAAATTCACGAAATTTAATTGGCACAATGAGGTTATATTAGAAAGTATATTAATATTAAAGGAAAACATAAATAAACTAAAGTTAACTTTTGAATTATCTAAGGTAATTAGACTTCCAGTATTATATTTAATCCAATACAAACATGATTTATCTTATTTGATATATGATATATTGTATTCGAGAGAATTACATTCAATGGGTTTATTGAGTTGGGGTTGTAATGGTAATCTACCGGATTTAGGTAACCCACGTTTAATAAAATTATCTAAAAATGACTGGGATATTAAAAAGCTTGGTATATCGTTAAATAACAAACATATATATTATAAGGAAAACAACGATGATATATTTATTAGTTGCAATAACATTAACGATAACAATGTTAATAACATTAGTGTTGTTGGTAATGACGATATAATTGAAATAGTTAGGCCGGGGGTTTATAGAAGTTATTGTGCTGAATTAGAATTTAGACAGTGGCTTATAGTAGAATCAGTTAGAAATTGTATGGTTATTTCAGACAAATATAAATTGGATGATTTTAATAAAACCGGTCAAAACAACGTATTGTTAAAAAAAGAATTCAGAAAAAAGGTGAATGAAAATAATAATAAAGAAAGATCAGTAACATACAATTTAGGCAAAAATAAACTAAGCAACACTAACAATAAAAATGATGTCATTTTAACACAAAGTTTTCACAATCATTCTTCTCTTTCAACTTCATCTGCGTTTTTATGTCTAAAAAACACCATTAATTACTTAAGAGAGATTGTAGAAAAAACAAATGTCTGTACTATATTTGATAAATACAACAGTAATTTAGATGAAGAAAGTAATGATAACGATGAATACAAAAATAATGATATTAATAAAGATATTGAAGATGATTGTGGCAATAATAATTCAGCAGCTATCACTGTTAGTAACAATATACTTGTGGAATTTATAATAACTCTACAAGATAGTTTTTACTCATGGTTGTGTTCTCCTAAATCATTACTATATGACCCTGCATTAATAGATGTAACGAAAGAATACACAAGTAGATATTTTAAATTGTTAGATTCTGACTTGAGAGAATTAGGAATAAACGTAGTATATGGAAACATAAGAAGAATGCTGGTTACATTAAATATAGATGAATTGAAAAATAGTGGAATAAAAGGCATAAATGAATTAAGAGAGCACTATATTAAAATGACGAATATATTAAATAGCAAAAAATTGTATTCTGGAATATCATTAACACCTAATGCTGAATATAAGGCAGTGATACAAATAGATAGAAGTAACTACTTGAGGAGAACATTTGATATTGAAGAACCATATGATATTAATTTAAATATATTAAATTATTATCCAGTTAACTCTAGAAAATTTATAATTGATGAAATACTTAATTTTTTGATGCTGCCATTGAGAAAATTAAGAAGTTATAATAAAAAAAACTCTGACAATAATGTTATAAACAATAATAAGTTGTTATATGATATTGTCAATGATCTATTTGGTCCATTCAGCGAAAATTTCGAAAACTTTTTACAAGCTATAACTAATTCCAATTATATACTTAATAAATATGGAATAGATCAATATTTTGATCCATTAAAGGATACAAATTACGACAATTATAGTAGTAATTTAAAATCAAACTCGACTACTGAAAACATTAATCCAAATATTTCAGACAATAATGAGATAAACATTGTTCCATTTGCAATATATCCCTCAAATTCATCATATAATAAGAATAAATACGTAAAGTTGAACGGTAGCAATAATCGAATCAGTAACAAAAATATTGGTTTATTTGATTTTCCAGAGTGTATTGGTAACAAATCGATGAGTTCAAACTTTATTAACAATATTTCAGGAGGTTTTAACATTCAAAGAAACCATTTAAGCATTGAATTATCCAGATTGTTTCTGTATATATGGAGTTTAGATAAATCATTTTATATTGATGACATCAAAAAAAAGAATTACGAGCAAATTAAATACATGATTTGCCAAACAATAAATGTTTCAGAATTTGACCAACTTATAACTAAAAAGTGGTCAACTCCTTTTTACTCTTACATAATTAAAGATTTTAAATGCCCACATTGTTTTGAAATAGACGACTTTGATTTTATTGGAAATTTAGTTGTAGATAATGATAATAGCAATGAATATGATTATTTTGGTGACAATAATAATAGTGCAAGTGAACAAAGCAAAGGTTATGGTTGCAAGCAAGTTTGTTGGTATTGTAATCACTGTAATAATGAAATAAACTACAGATATATTGAAGAAAGATTACTAAGCGAATTTTTTGAAAGGCTCGAAGTTATTCAGTTTCAAGACATACTATGTTGCAATTGCAAGTCCGTTCAGATAGGTTATTTACAAACAAAGTGCCAAAATTGTACTGGTGGATATTTAGTTACGAGATTAAACTATTACCATAATTTTAAGGAATTTTTCTATTTGTTTAACTCAGTTGCAGAGTTTTACTCTAAATATAATACTGGCAAAATTAATAGACAATTTGAGGCTCTAATACAAATTAAAAACACATATGAAAACGTATTTATTATTAATTAACTAACTATTTTCGGTATCATTAAACATATTAAAGTTTCATCTTAATTATATATCTACTAATTATGATAGTATGTTTTTTTTTCCACAAGAAAGTTGAATAAGAAAAAAATAATATTAATAACGTTTAAATAAATAGTGCTAAAAAAAAACAAACTAAATAGGACAAATAATATAAATAATACAATATTGCTTATGAATCAACTAATTTACTTTGAACTAATTTATGCACATTGCATAAAAAGTCAACGTAACTCATTTCACATCCATATGGATCTTCAACCAATAGAGCCTTAAGCTTAGATTCAAGCTTTTGTGAATAATTAGACACTATAATAACAGGCATATAGGTTGATATTGAAAATCTGTCAGTTCTTATTTGTTGTATAATATTAGATATTCTGGAACGGATATTCATTTTTGAAACGTCCATTTCTATGCTTTCTGTAATAAGACTTATTTTATTAAAGTTATCGCTATTTATATTGTCAACACCAAATAAATCATTTATTATATTTGAATCTACTTGCGAACCTATATATATGTATATTTCTCTGCCATTTTCCAATATGTATATGCCATCAGATAATATTCTCTCACCCGAGCAAGCTATTGAACTATTAAGCCAAAATCTAGATATTACAGGTAGTTCTGGTAAATTAGATGATAACAATGTATTATCATTATTATTTTCGCTAAATTGCATTGTTATTTGATAAGGAATTCCAACAGAATCCAATCTTTGTAACTCATTATTTTCATTTGAAATTAACGAATGATGAATAGGGTATAATCTCGGATATAATAATGCTGTGGTGTAACTTACAGAAGCATGCAGTAATTCATATAACCCCACAATTTGTTCCGATATCGAAAATTCTAACACGGTATTTAAGGGCATTAAAGCAGGACATTTAAACAAGGAAGATATATATATTAGTGTTAATTTCAATGAATCTGGTAATATCAATTGTCCTGTAGAAGATGTATTTGCGCAATTCTCTCTATATGAAAATAGCATATCTATTACGGAATTAAGTGTTTCTTGTTTCCACATTAATAGTAAATTATTTGAGTTTTTACTTGATGAGAACGGAAGTCCCGGAACTAAATTGTTAATATTCAAACTATTATTTATCGTATTGCCAATGCTAGTACCAATACCTCCTATACTATTTGCCATGCCACTACCACTAGTAACGCCACTACCATTTATACCACTGTTATTCCCACATATACCAACATTGCTGTTATTACTATAAGAGTTATTATTGTTATTACCGTTCCCTTTTCCTCCTATTCTTTGTCCTTTAGATACGATATGATGAGCAGCCATTCTTGCATATATGTTTACAATAGGTTCAATTGATGCATATCTAAATGCAGTAGTTATGCTTGTAGTTACTGGAATAGATATAGTCAATACACGCAATAATCTAACTCTTTTATCCTTGCATGTATAAAGACAGGCAGCTTGCAAATACACATTTTTTTTTTGATCTAGGTTTTCTTCATGTCTTAATAGGAAAGCAATAGCTGTATTACTATCTATTTTAGGTATCTGAAAGGCAGTTAAATCTGGTGTAGGACCACCTGCAGTCCAAGGTGCATATACTTTAGATACCGCTATGCCTTTAGAACATCTTAGTTTAAATGTACAGTCATATGCAACATTATGTATAAAGAATATACTATATAATATTTTATAAACATCATTATATATTTTTTCAAATGAGAAATCTGAGAATAATCTTAGTTTACCACCAGTGTGTTGTGGGATATATGATAATGTACTTGTGGGTAACATGCTAGCATTATTATTAATATAGTCGTTTATGTTATTGTTTATTTGCGTAATAACAAACGTTTCTACCGATACATTCGTACTCTTACACTGTTGTATTAATAAATCCAATTGTTGTATATTATGTACAACATATCCAGATACAAATCCAACTGATTGCTTCATTCCTTTAGAGGTTCTACGAGGGGGTGATTTTGGTGCAATTGTTACCTCTTTATTATTTATAGATGCAATACCTATATTAGGTATTGAAGATATGAATGTTAAAATTGTTCCTGTGCATTTTTTAAGCTGAAATATTTGTATGGCCAATGATAATGCTGAATAATATGCATTATTAGGTGTTATATGTGATTTAAGTAAATCAGGTGCCTTGTCTAGTAATTCATTCAAATAATTAATGGCCTCTGATACAGGTATACATATTTCAGATAAAGGACATGGAATGAATGGTTCCATAATATCTGATATTACAGACATTTTTATTTGAGAAGGTGAATTTTTATTGTACTGATATGGAAATAATATTATCTCTCTTGAATAAAATATAAGTATGACATTCGTTTCAGGTGACCTTTCTGATAGCTGATTAAGTATATGTTTGAGACAATATATTACCATATTTATTATATTATTTTGGTATGAATATGAAGATATCTCTATTAAAAAACAATAACATGGTAATTCTGGTTCTGCAGTTAATCCTAAACTTGCAGGTGCATAGTAATCTACAACTCCATGATATATTTCTGGATAATTAAGCTGATCATCGTTTTGATAATTTTGTGTTTTTATTTGTGATTGAAGTAATCTTAAATAATCCATTGGTATATCAAATGTATGGCCACAAAAATTACATAAACATTGGTCCCCATTTTGGGATACACATGTAAATGGATTAGCATATGCCCTACATCTCACACATCTTATTGGTTCAACTGTTATCGAGGAATTAACTATTGGTACTGGTTTATCTAATTCACTTAATAATGGAAATGGTTGTATTATTGCAGCACATGGTAATTTCATTGATTGTAATATTGAGTGTTGGCTCGGTATTTGATTTAATGTTAATTTATAATATTTACTTGTTGCATTCCCTCTATCTAAAATCATTGAATGCGGCTCATTTAATGAATTAGGTGGGAATGTATATTTATCACTGTCATATATATTACACTCTTTTTCTGTTATGTTTCCAAATACAGGTCTCGGTATCTGTGACGGATCAACTCTAGATTGTATAGGTTTTGTTAATGATGTCACAAATCCACCTTTTTGTTCTGACTCATGCACAGATTCTACATTATTTGTACTTATGTAACTCTGATTTAAACTGTTTGCATGATCATTATAATTATAACCATTATAATTGTGACCATTTACTCTATTACTATAATAGTTATTATTATTTAAGTAATGCGAAGCATTCGAAGAAGCACCATTTTGTGAACTTTGAATATTACTACAACTTAAATTAGGAGCTAAACATCCTCTAATTTCTTCAGTAGAAGCTGAATTATGTTGCGAAGTTAAATTTATATTACGGCTATTTTGATAGGCATTTCCAGCAAGGTTATTTACTTGATTATTCATAGACAACTCTGCCCCACTGTTTAAATAGTTATTGCCATATATCTGACCTACTCTCATAATAACATGTATCTATTATTGTTATTATTATTATTATCCGCACACACAAAAACTACTATAATGACAATAATAACTTAAAGACAGTAATGTTTTTTATACAATAATTGTAATCTTTTAAAACTTTGATAATTTAAAGAGGAAATTTCAAAAGGAAAAATATATTTATTAATGATATTTAGTTCCCAGAATTTCTTACTTTTTTTTCTAACTTAAAATTAATATATAGAAAATTTAAATGCCATTCACATATACAATATGAATATCCAAAAGATGTAGCATAAATTAGAGAGCTTCTCGATATCTAATTAAAATTAAATGAAGAAAAAAATATTACCCTGATTTTCACACTCCTCTTCTTTGTTTTAAATTGTTCCCACTAAACTTACATTTTTCCCTACTTGTAACAATATTTACCATAAATAAATAAATCAATTGAAAAAAAAGCCGCTTAATGAAATGCCGCCACGAGAACATAGTCCACAATTTGTGTTTCAAATTCTAAGCCACTGAATTGATAAGACACGTATACACAACATGGATACGTATACGTCGTCATGGTTTTTTTAAATTACGCAGTTACAGGTAAAAAAATGTTCGAGATAGAATCACTTTTCTTCATTCTTCCTTTACACAGGAAGGATGAGTTGAAAAGTCTCACCCTCCGGGTGAATGACACATTATTAATGGTCAGCTCGTAACTATGGTCCTTCATCGTTGCGTGTGTGAAATAATGATGGTCAACGAATGTTCAATTTAAAGCCAACATTGAAAAAGCTATTGCGTGAGATTTAAGTGTGAATGTTAAATATTTTCAGAAGCTCTTATCCTAAACCAATGTACTGTATTTCAGTTTAATGGTTTCTTTTATACAGACAAAAATTTTAATAAAATTTTTAAATTATACACAATTATCGTTTTGGTAATTTATTAACCGTTCTAATCTTTTTGAGCAGGCAAATTTACCACAGAATTTGTATGGCATGTACCATTCATTATGATTGGTACTGCAACTTTGTTACTCATGCACGACAATATGTAATTATTTTAAAGACCAAATCATACAAAGAAATAATCGGAATTAAAATAAAATCGAATATAATATATACCTGAAACAGAATCATAAATATCACCATAAACTAAGAAACTATGGGTTATTTTAGTAACGTGATGGTCTTAGGTTTTTATCACCACAATTATCTAATTCTAGTTACGTTACATTTGTGAGTTAATGTTTGAGATAAATGGACTGTTTTAACTGGTCCGACGTGAATCTGACCTCCGTTGAGGTATGTGGTTCTCATGCGTGAGATTTTAAATATAACCGGAAATCAGTTCCGCGTGTAGTCGCCGTGCCCGTTAGGCGTGGCTTTTCCGTTTTCCTAGGTTTCTAAGTGTATTACGGACGTAACCCTCTGTTTTTGCGGTCTTGTTTTGGCGTTTTGTCTGGGTGGCGTGAGGGCCGGGTCCCTAATCGTAGTGTGAGGATACGTGTATTTGTCAATTGGGGGAAACGTTGGGGAGATATGTATTTTTATCCATCTTATTTAGATCAGTTTGAATTACTGTGTTGACAAAATTTATATATATTATTTGCATATATTTGTCATTAATAGCCATTATTTATTTATATTAAAGTGAAAATGTCTCAAATATTTGAGTCACTAGGTGATAAATTTGAAAATGAGAATAAGAACATGATAAATCAAGTGGATATACATAATCGAAATGTTTCATTGAGAAATAAAAGTTTACCAGAAAAATTGGAGAAATACTTGAACAATGAAAAGGAGAGAGAGTTAGAGTCTTTATATGAGGAGAATAGACAGTTATTATTAGAAATTGCAAAATTAAGAAAAACAAATCAAATGTTGGTTAAGGACGTGTCGAAGAAGAATGAAATTATTGATAATTTGGATTCAAACTTAGTGGAAGTGGAAGAGAAGTTGGAAAACATAAAAAAGAAAAACATGAATATGTATAATGAAATATTAAACAGGGAAAGACAAAATATTAATATAAAAAATAACAATGAGAAGGTAGAAAATAATTCTAGTGAATATTTTATGAAGGCTTCCAATATAGGTAGATACAATACAGTTGATATAAAAAAATCAAGTTTAAGTAAAATTGACAACAGACCAAAATCGACAAGCAGTAATATTAATGGTAATAATATCGATATTGAGGATTCAAAGTGGTTCCAGAATATAATATTAAAAACAGTTAAAGAAAGTAAAGAATATGATAATTTGAAATATGAAGTTGAAAAATTACAAAAAGAAGTATATTCAATGCAAAGTGATTTAAATAAGAATAATCGTAACATTAGTAATGATTTAGTTTTACAATTTTCAAAAAGTGAAAAGAACTTAAATGGCGATTTTGATAATATTAATACTGTATTTGATTCAAAAAACTCGATAAATAATACTTCTAGTAGTGTAAATACGAATTCGCTAGCTCAAGAACTAAAAGAGATTAATTCACCAAATATTGATTTGAATTTAAATATTAGCAGCTCAAGTAAAGTAGGTTTCAATAATAAAAATGCTGATAAGGAAACAATGCCACCTAGAAGCGTTCATTTACTAATGGGAAAGACATTTTCAAGTTGCAATAATATTGATAAGAAAATAAATCAGTATAAGAGTGGTAAAATGAACGATTTAAATAATTTTAGTGGTATATCAGTGGATTTAGATAAAGAAAATTCTAGATTAAAAAACAACTTTAATAATAACTTTTTCAATTCAACTAATATCGTAAATGAACATGATTATCAATTTAGTAACTCAACTTCAAATCAGTATGTGGGCAATGTTAATTTTATGAACCAAAGGTTGGCGATGAATTCATCTAATATGTTGTATGGTGGTCAAAAACAACCACAAATAACAGCAAATAATAATAACATTAAATATACACGTTTCCACAATTCAAATACAAGTTCAACTTCGGTATTTAATAAAAGAAACAGTAACAATCATGACAATAATAATTCATTTCCGGGTAATGACTATTTTCGCTATCAATTAAATTATGTTAATAATCATAGATCATTGCCTTTTCCTGGATATATCCCGAGTTCTAGCAAAGTTTTGAATAACATAGGTTTATACAATCAATATTATGGACAAGAATATATCCAAAACATTGCCGGTAGCGGAAACAGTAATGGTAATAACAATTTACCATTTAGAATAAAAGTTACACAAAAATTTAGAAGAACAAGGAACACGTCTGTTCCACCTAAATATATTTTAAACAATCGTGTCGAAGATGAAGTAATGTTTGATTGTAACGACAACGACTGTAATAATAATAATGTACAGAACGATATACCACAAGGTTACATATGCTTTAAGACTTCAATTACCTCTCCAATTAATCACGAATCTGAATATTTATCCCCAAGTTCACCGTATTCTTTCTCTTCTTTCGGCAGTGGTATTTGTCCTTGCGATAAGGCCACTAATTATTGCACTATTAAAGAGAATAACGCCAATAGCGGAAACTATATCGCAAGAAATACCGGTTTTAAATCAAGATACTTTTCTTCTAACAATTCAACGTCAAAAAATCAGTTCAAGGGTTCAATAGGACTACTTAAATTGAAATAATTATTGTTAAATATTCAAATAGACATTCTTTTTTCCAGTTAGATCGCTGCCTTGCCATTTTAATGATATATTCCTCAATTCTGTTTTCACTTTTATGTAATTAATCAAGTATGAAATATCTAGATAGTAGGTGTCAAGTATATAAATAAAAAAGTGGTCATGTCTAAACAAGTCCATTGATAATGAACATCCGTAAATAAATATAAGAGAAAAAAAAGAACTTAAATAGTGTCTACTTATAATATAGTATTTTTTTCATTGTCAAAAGGCGACTTTTTTTACTTTTTCAGTTAATGATTTTGTTTTACTCGTATTTTATTTAATTATTATGTATGTAAAAATATGAGTACATGGTTCCTTCTATTCTATTTTCATTTAAAATTCAAGGTATAATACTAGTTTATGAAATAGAATGTTACATTATCGAATATTTAAATAATATAAAACAATGCCATACGATATAGTTAATATTTACATTACCGATTAATTAAAAGAAAAATTGGTTACTATTTTCAATTTGACGACTAATATTGTTATTACTATTGATATTGTTATTATTCATAACGCTATCGTTATTTATATTACCAATAACCAATTGTTGATTATTTATATTGGTATTACCTGAACCAACGATATCAACGGCACAATTAGAAATACTCTGAGAATTTGATATGCTTGGATTCCCACCACTAGAGGTTGTAGTTGCAGTAGTAGCATCATTTAAATGAATAGATTCAAGCTTCTTTTCAAGTACTTCTATCCTATTATTCATATCCCTTATATTTTGGATAAAAAAAGGAACTGTTATGTCCAGACAATTATGCTTCCAAGCCAATTCTAATATTACATCAGGACGTAAATATTCATAACATGTATATAAGCAAGCAACAAAATTATCTTTCTTATCATTAATTAATAAGAATTCAAGTAAATCCTCAATAAGAGTGGAATTGCCACTTTTATATACAACCAGTATAGCCTCATCAATAAGCATCTCTTTTTGACATATAGACAACGCTTGTTTGTAATTGGAATTCTTGTTAAGTAGATTAACTGCAATTTTCCTGAGTTCATTTACAGGATGATTCTCTAATCTGCTTGAAAGACTAGCTTGGTCATAGTTATCACAAGTCGTTATTAATTTCATTAACTTGTCAACTTGTACTTTATCAATGTACAGATTAATTAGTGATTCATTTACTATTTGTATATTTTCTTCATATATTGTTTCTAAGAAGTTTTGTATTATTGATATATCATAAATTTGATTGCGATTTTTACCTTTGAAATCACTTGGACCACTATCATCGGTTCCCCTAGTCGATCCACCATTAAAGTACTCTTGAATAAATCTTGTACATATACTTGATATGTCAAATCTATTAACATTATTTGCCTTGTTAATATTGGAGTTGACTGAAGATTTTGATGGAGAATTGTCTAACAAATCGCTTTTAGTTGGTTTAAATATACATATTAGTAAGTTGTTAAGTAACTCAGGATGTTCATGTAAATAAAATGTCATTGACTTGTATATAATGTCAACGTTAGTTACATTTTGGAGTATATTCAAAAATTCATCATCGCTCCAAGCAACGTCTGAATGATTTATAATGGCTAATATTGCCTGATCGTATTCTTTATATTGCATATAGAGGTAAACGACTTCTTTCCAAAGTTGTCTTTGTTCACATATTCTTGTTAACTTGGGTATATTTATGCGTCCTGAATGTTTAGAACAATAATTCATCAATTTCTCTGGTGTGTATTTGGCGTACAGTATTCCTAATTCAGTAAATAAACTTCCATGTGCTCTGTCCGTATTTTGAATAGCACCTTCTAATAGTGCCAATAATTCATTAGTCATATTTTTTTTCTCGTATTCGCTTACAACGTCTTCACAGTAGTCAGGATAAACAATTATGTTTATTCCTGCTTGATATGCTAATTCAGACTCACCTATCTGCATACAGACTTGTAGTAACTCCTTCCATGTCTTCGGAGAATTGGCTTTCTTAGCACTTTCTAATGCGTTGTTATAATCTTTCAATTGAATGTAACAGCTAGTTAAACGTGAATAATTTGGTATAGCCTGATAAAATATAATAGAATACTTGTATACATTCTCATCCATAAGTCTATCACCTATTTTCTGTAATTGAACTGTATTTATACCCTGTAGAAATGCCTGTAACTCATCAATCATTTCTAATTTTGACATACAATACGCGAGCTCGGTATCTATGATTGGATCTTTTGATATTCTAGAGTCCTTTACTCTTCTTATCATTTGTAAATATCTATACAAATCGTTGTAAGATTCATTATTTAGACAATTTTCAATCACTTGACGGTAGTCTCTTGTATTTTCAGATTTAATAAAACATTCAATCGCTTCTTTGCATTTACCAGTCTTTAGATACTGTTGACCTAAAGTGTCCCAGACGGAGTTATCATTACAATACACTGCAAATTCATGTACTTTTGAATAATCCAATCTATTTAATTGATCATTGGTTAAAATGCTGTCATCAAAATCATTTACTGATATTGCTTCATCCTCATTTTTATCGTCTTGCAATATTTTTATTTTTGCCATTATAAGTAATGTATCTATGGCTTCACTGTTAAATGAAAATTTTTTATATATTTGAAATGCTTGTTGAGGTAAATTATGTTCCATTGCTACCTTAGCAACTTCTTTTGCATCATAGTTATCTAATCTCGAAATATAATCATCCAATCTTCTCACATCTATTTTGATTGATGTAAGTAATAATAAATTTTGTAAATTTTTATTTTGAGAAAACTCTGAATTGTTTACGTGAAATATTATCTTATCTAGTAATTCTAATAAAGAATTAGGTACATCTGCATTTATGAATGCTCTTATAATACAGCTTATTTCCTCCGGTTTGTTGTAAAACTCAGGTAATATTGAAGATATAACCTGATCTATAATAGACTGTTTACATTGCTCATTTATTGATGAAGATGTTTTACTTAGTACTTTGTTCCATAAATTAAGATCCTGACGTTCAACCAGATAACGTGCTAAAAGTCTATATAAGTCATTTTTATATGTAACTTGTATAATTTCATCATCACATTGTCCCCAGGCCTTTCTATACGCTATATATGCTAGATATGGATCCCTATCTTCACAATAATCACCAATTATTTTAGAATCATAATAAGGATTAGTTTTCAAAAAATTCTCTGAATCCTTATTCATATCAATATATATTTTTGCCAGTGCATTATGTAGTGAAGGATCTTGATAACCTTCTTGTACTCTTTCCTCTAACCAATTTAACAATAGTTTTAGTCTATTTCTATTCTCAGCTTGTTGTATAAGTTCACTAAATGAAAATGAAGAACCAAGGGTTTTAATTTCTTGTAATAAAGATTTGACTAAATCCTCTGATCCATCTAGGTCTATTAGCGTTCCTATCACAAGGGGCGTTTGGCTTGGATTTATCTTTAATGTGTATACCTGAATATATTTATATAGTGACATGTGATATAGATAATTTACCAATTCCTCAACTCTATGATGCAAATCACACACCCATATTAATGGTCTTAGGTCATTCATTTTAATATTTTTGAAATATTCTATTACCTGATCTGGATCATAGGATTGTGGAAAATCTCTGCATATTCTTTCAGCCTCTTGTATCTGTCCTAAATGAATCGAGGATTCTATATATTTAAATATAATGTATGTAGACAATGAACCACCATTACTACTTGAATTTGAATTGTTGGAGTTAGATAGTTTATTTGTCCCTGTAACTAAACCCAATGAAACTTTATTTCCTGCATGCTTCTGTGAATCAAAATTATTGCATCCACTAAAAGAGGACAATGGAGTTTCTATCGATTCAGAAGACCCCACTGTAGACATATTCGTATTTCCTGACAAATATTGAGATAAGTTAGAACCTATTACATAATATATTCCTTCCCATATGTTTTGTTGCTCAAATAACGTTATTATGTTCTCAATCCCTATGTTGTCTATATTTTTTATACATACTTGTATAACGCTTTGTAATATCGTATTGCTATTATTTGTATTGCTCAATGCTATTGAACTTATATTATTACTCGCCGTCGTCATTCCATTATTTGTAATACTATTGTTTATACCACCTGCGCTACTACTTGCATTTATTGAGTTGCTCGTATTTTTGCAAACTAACAATAATTCTTTTAAGCAGTCAAACCTTGTCCTAGGGCTTAATTTAGATAAATAATTTGCCAACCAATCTGTATTTAAGCTACCACATGCAACTCCTAATATTCTTCTTATGTCTTTCATATCAGTAAAATTTTCCAATGAACGTTCATATAAACCTGCTTTCTCACAAAGAATAGCAATTGAATGTTTATCAAAGTGAGTGAATACATCCATTTGAAAAAGTGCTTCTGCTACTTGTGGTGCATGTAATAAGTTAAGTTCAAATAATTTAGTTTGTAAAGCAGAATCTTCAGGTCTATTTCCCTTAAGATGATCTAATAATATTGATGTTATTTCCTTATACTTTCCATGTGATGTAAATATGTCCACTATTGATGACTTATCTATGTTCAAACCAATATCTTCTATATTATTTTCTGCTGAATTAATGTTATTGTTCGGTTGAAGTAAAACAGTTCTTACAAATTCCACCGTTCCTTCTACATTATTTGCTATCAATAAACTATTTAATAATGACCTTATATCTGTTGTTATCGTTGGCCAATTTGAGGCTTTTTGTTCCTTAATAAAATTAATAACTTCACTATAACTACCTATACTTATCAACGTTTGCAATATTTTTGTTGGATTTACAGGGTTACACTTGTTATAAACTTTCAACGCTAATTTTTTATCTATTGAATTTGAAAGAAGAATGTCACCCAATTCTTCTGAAAAAGTTAATTTCTCTTCATTTACAAGTGACTGAACAAATAAATTGGGATTACTTATGGTTGTAAATTCTGTCATGTAAGAATTTACGCACTGCGAAAATAACAACCGAATACATTCTATACTCTCAAATTGGTTTAGCGTGTGAAATTTTAATAATGTAATAAAATACTGAAATAAAACTTTTTGACTCGAATCTACCATCTTAAAATGATTAAGTGTTGCCGGAGTTCTCAAACTATTACTTTTATTCAATGAGGCTATTCTACTTGCACTTAAATAATCCATCCTCTTAACTGCATCGTTAAATGCACTTATTGAATGCTCATCTGTACCCTGATAACCATATCTTTTTGCCCATTTAGTTAACTCGCTATTGTTAAACAACTCGGAGTTTGATTGTAAATATGATACTATATTCAAACTATTTAATGTTATATGAAGAACTAAACCTTTCTTGTTTGCTATACATATCCCATGAGAACGGCTAGGAGAACCCAAAAATATTGCGTCCTGACATACCGTACTTGTGTATATTAATTTATTTGATGTAGGTTCAACCACGTGAAGTATACCACCTCTAGTTATTATAAATATTACACCAAAATAATTTGATACATATGTATATATTGGAAAATCAAAAGTTCCAGAACCTGTTTCCGAGACTGGTAAATCTATTGTCGTCTTAAATGGTGTATATGTTTGATTAACACCATCAACACCACTTCCACCCCTATGTCCAGAAATGTCCATTACATGGAGCTTTGCATTTTGTTGGTCTTGTCTTTTTTCCACAAAACATACAATAGATGCAGGTGTATTTTGAAAATCGTCGATTATCAATTCGCCAAAATTTCCTGAAAAACCCTCAATTAATTGCTGCTGGCGTTTTTCTACCGAAAACAACTGTAATTGGCCTTGAACTGTTATATTTCCAGTAGTTTCACATGTAACGGGACAAAGACCCATCAATAAACACCATCTTTGTGCTGAATCTGTCTGATAACCAACTATTTGCGTTGAACCACTTGACAATTTCCCTGCCCTCTCAAATATCTTTATTGGTATTGTATTTGAAACTCCTAGTTCTATTGTCCAATGATATACACCCTTATCACCTATAATAGCTAATATCTTGGGTGAAAGCCATCTCCAATACACAATTGATTCTGGAATAACAAATGCTCCTAGTTTTTCTTTTGTATCTAAATTAAATATTTGCAATGTACATCCACTTTCTTCATATTTACCTCTAACTACTAGTATATTTTCTAATGGATGAATCAATGCACTTTCTGCCTTCATTGGTTTCTTATTCACATTTTTTGTCTGTGTATCTATTACAATAATATGTGAACCACCATCTAAATTAGTTTCTTTAACACCAACATACTTATCACCTTCTAGTGTCAAACTACCGAAGCGAAAACACGATGAATTAACTCCTAATTCCTCTAAATTAACCAGAATATTTGTTGTTACAGGGATTCCGCCTCCCTTATTCTGCATTATTTATTGATTTATTACTATTTAACTAATAAATCTTTATTTGTATTAAAAAAAACTGTGTACTATTATTGTTATTTATCACTTGTTTGTGTTTAAATATTAATAATACGTCGCAATTCTTATCTTTATGTATTAATTTTTATTTTATGTAATTAATATAGTACTATAAGCAATAATAATATACTTATGTAAAAAAATTATTAATGGGATCTAATTTTACTTTTTCTTTTGTTTTTCTTAATCAGTATATTACTGCTTGTAAATACCTTAATAGAAACATAAATTATAAATATAAATACAGATGAAGAATGTATTACTCCTTATCAACAAACGTGATTAACCAAACGTATATGTTTATATTAATTATAGTTATACCTTATGTCTTACTCTACCATAAATTCTCTTTTTTTATTATTTATTATTCATCCTACTCCTCTTTCTTTTTTTTTCTCATTTTACCATAAAAGATTTAATTTTGAGGGGTACCATGAGCGCCTTCTTCATTGGCGCTAACATATAATAACATGTAATAATTGTGGGGTTCATATAAAATAAAAAAAAGTAAATTAAATAAACCACATTCAATATAGGAATAAATTGTTAGGTTACAATAGTATATACATAACAATAGCATAAATAATAAATATAACCATAGTAATAAATAAGTAAATAACGTATAATTTGCTTTTAAATTGAAATATTTAACAATATTTAGTTTAAAATGAGAAAAAGAACTTCTCCAACAAGGAAACGAGGTAATGAATGGCCTGGACTAACTGATGATGAAATAGAAGAAATAAGAAAAACGTTTAATTTATTTGACACTGACGGCTCTGGAACTATAGATCCAAAAGAAATGAAGGCAGCAATGCAAAGTCTGGGATTTGAGAGTCAGAATCCAACAATGTATCAATTAATTGCTGATTTAGATCGCGAGGGTTCATCTGCAATAGATTTTGAAGAATTTTTAGATGCTATATCATCTAAATTAGGTGACAAAGATAGTCGTGAAGGCATACAGAAAATATTCGCAATGTTTGATGACGACAAAACCGGCACAATTTCACTTAAAAATTTAAAAAGAGTAGCTCATGAGTTGGGTGAAACTATGACAGACGATGAACTTAGGGAAATGATCGAAAGAGCAGATAGTAATGGTGATGGTGAAATAAGCTTTGAAGACTTTTACAGTATAATGACTAAAAAAACATTTGTTTGATTAAATGATGAAATAGTTTTAGAGAAAAATTAGTTATTTACTAAACTACATTAAATAACAGTTATTTTATTAGCCTATTTATTATTTGTAATATATTTCGTTAGTACTTTTGGTGTTTTCTGATTAATTTTAATCCCGTTATCCCAAATGAAAGATGTAAAGTAAATAATTAATGTAGATATAGATACACCAAATAAACTGTAAACAAAAATATGATTGGGTATAAATTTATAATTTAACTTTGTGTTTGAAGCAAGTAAAAATATATAATACAGGTCTGATTTAAATAACCAAGACGAAGATAAATTTGTAATAAATATGATATTAATTGCAGAAAATAAAACCGTACCAATGTTAAATATTATAGAATTTAATGGTGTTTTCGATTTTATCATGATATGTATAGGAAAACAATAACATAATTTTTGTGCAAGTATATTCCATGTAAAGCATACGTTTATACTTAAATATACCGGAAGTATAATGGAAAAAACTATAAATAATAAATTTATAAATTGATTACCAGAATAATTAATTGTTTTATTAGAATCAAATATTAAATTAACGATGAATATAATAAATATCGATAATGATAACAATAAACTAAAGAACAACAAAATTAATTTTGTTGCTAAATATATATAGTCTTCACTTTTAATGTTATAACCAGCCTCAATATTTTCAAGATATGTATTTAATGATATAACCTCTTTTTCATATTTACGTATTTTGTTTTTAATATTTCTTTTCATATTAATAGACAGAATAAAATTTGATGAAAATATGTTTCCACTTGTATTTTCCAAGAAATTATCATATTTTTTTTTTAACTCTTCACCTTTAATAGAAAGTAACTTTGATATTTCAAATATTTCTGATATTTTATGTTTATATTCATCTTTATCCAATTTTTTAGGTCTGTTTTGAAATGTATATAATAAATATAATGGAATTAATACGCATCCTACACCTATAAATAAAACATTATAAACATAGCCAATAAAGAGAAATAATGATGTAACTGATATAAAAAATGAGCCATTTGTATGTAATATATTATTAGTACACTCATTTGATAATACATAACCCAAATTAATTAGTTCACTACATGTTATATTAGAAACAGAGTTTATAATTATTTCCCTAAATACACCATAATTACCACCTATAAGAGTCCATACTATGACCATTACAATAAATGCAAGTATATATGGTGTATATGACCTTTTTAAACCTATTCCCGTATCAAACTGAGTTTCATAATAGAACATTGAAAATGGGAATAATACTGAAATAAATAAAATATCTGTAACTAATATAACATTAAATAATATATCAATATTAACAGTTCTTTGGTCTTGACTTCCAATTATTGGGTATTTGTTTAATATACTTATAGGAACCAGCATAAAATTTAGCCATAATAACTGTAATCCTGTTAAAATTAACAATCTTGAAAGTAATGTTTGTTTAAAAAACCCTAGCAATTTATCAGTTAATAATAGAAATAATTAAATAAGCACTAACATACCTCTTGAATCATCCTTATCCTCAAAAATATAAAGAATTCGAAGGCTTATAAGAAATGTTAATACATTATAGACTATAACAAAAGAAACTAAAATGAAATCCATAAATAAATATCATATAAATAATCAACCTATTTACAATCTATTTAGTGAACAAGTGCTTACAAAATATATATTTTCGCTTTAATTGTATATTTACGTCATTTGGTATTTGGCGCCCTAAAAATTCATGAACTGTGTACCGATTTGATGTGCATTACCCACAAACTAATATAGAATATATTACTTGCTTGTTTAATTTTTCAATTCTAATTCTGATTAAATAGAATTATATAATTATAGTCTAAATTTTTTGGTAACAAACATTTGTTTGCGAGTCTTATGCTGTTAAATTGTCTATAAGAATGAATAATATAAGTAAAAAAAGTAGAATAAAGAAATTAACCTGTGAAAATGAAATGACACAAACTGAAGAATATTTAAGCAATGAGAATGATATTAGCTATAATCAAAGTAAAAATGGTACACTCGTTTCAATAGAGTTGGAAAATTGGATGAATATTAAAGGTCCAACAAAATATTATTTTAATCAAGGCGTAAATATGATAATTGGTTTAAATGGAAGCGGAAAAAGTAGTATAGCATGTGGGATTGCAATATCACTAGGTTATGATACACATATATTAGCTAGAGGTCATTTTTTGTCATCTTACATTCGTAATGGAAATAATTATTGCAAATTAATAGTAACAATAGTTAATGAAAATGAAACAAATAATAATTATGTGTCGGTAGTTGAAAGGACAATAAATTTAGTGAATAGTGATAAAATAAAATTTAAAAATACAAATAATCATTCCGAAATAAGGTCTTCATGGAAATTGAATGGAAAAAAAAGCTTAGAAAAAGAAATAGTACAATTAAGAACAGAATTAAATATTCAACTGGATAATATGTTAACATTTTTAGCTCAACAAAGAGTAAGTTATTTTCCAACCCAAACACCTAAACAGATATTTGTAGAAACACTTCAAATAATATCAAGTAATACACCAAATAACTCCAAATATAGTAGTTTAAAGAGTGAAATAACTGAACATGATTTTGAAACTAATAATTTATTGAAGATATATAACAAGTTTGTTGAAATATCAAATAATTCTAAAGATTGCAATGCGATTATTCAAGATAACAATACAAAGTTGAAGCATTTGGAGAATGAAATATCTAAGTCTAGAAGAAATGAATCAAAATATATACAATATTTAAGAAGTAAAATGGGCTTGGAATTAATTAATTTTTTTAAATCACTAAATGATATAAAAATAGATAAAATTAATTTGAATAAATTATATAAAGAAAAAAAAGATATATTAAACCAATATAATAAAATAAATGATGAGTTACAAATATTGATAAATGATAATGATAAAATAAGGGATGAATTGAATAGATTTAATGTTGAAAAAAGCAATTTAATAACAAATATTCTAAATAACTTGGAAAATGAACATAAGAACGCGATGAGTAGCATAGATAGATCACTAAATTATTTGCAAAATAATGTTAAAGATCCAAATATAGAATTAGAAAATTATAATAATAAAGTTAAAAGCACAAAAGATGAAATAGAGAATTCTAAAAAAATGGTATTAAATTATAAAAATTCTATTAATAATGAATGGATAAATAAACTTAAAGAGTGCGATTTATATTCTGATGACAAGAATTTATTTGACATTGAATTAGCAAAGGAAAAGAGAAAATTATTGGGTGAAATCGTAAGTGAGCTATCAACAAAATCACTAAAATATGAAAGAATAATAAATGAGTATGAATTAAATATAAATAGATTAATTAATAAGAAGAATGACATAAAATCAAATAATCAAATATATGGAAAAGATAACTATTTCAAAAATGAATACTTAAATAACGTGGATAAAATGGCATTACCACAGATGAAGAAAGATAATATTATAGCATTTTTAAGATTTATGAATGAGAATTCAAATACTTCAAGTAATATAAATGCTAATAATAAAGGACTAATGCCAAATAACGAAGTACTTGGGCCAATAGGAAGTTTTATAACAGTTAAAAACAGTGGCCTACAACCATTAGTTGAGTATTTTTTACAGCAATTTCATTATTATTTTGTTTCTGAAAGAGAAGATGTAAAATTATTAACTGAAAAATATAAATTAAATGTATTAACATTATCAAATTTTAAAAATCCTATATATCCCAAAACAGACTGTGAAATAAAATCTCTTGGAGTAGATGGTTTTCTACATGAATATTTAATTTTGAATAATAAATCAATGAAAAATATATTATATCAGATATCACCTCAATTTTATACATGTGCTATTATAGAAAATCCCGATTCAATATCAAATTTAATTGAGGATGAAATATTATATAAGTTATCAGATTGGTTAAAAAAAAACTACGATAAACGTGATAATATTATATCAAATAATGTATATTTATTTATAAATACAAAAAATAGCAATGGAATATTGTATAAATTAGTTACATCTATATATAACCAAAATTCAAAAACAATATCAATGATCAAGTTAAACAATAAAATGAATACAATATTAACGGACAAATTACTTCTGAAAGATAATAGTGATGAAAATGTTGTAAAACTTGAATTAAATAGTGATCTTATGAGAGAAAATGAATTAATAGACGTAGAGATTAATAAATTAAATATTGAAATTCAGAAATCGAGAAAGGAGTTTGACAAAATAAAAAGTGAATATAACAACAAAAGATCATTGTTGAACATAGTGATGGAATGCATAACTAACATTCCTTCTATAAATGATAAAATAAACAAATTAGAAAATAGGATTAATATATTAAATAATGAGTTAAATATAAATTACCCAGTAAGGGAAACCATAATTGAAAAAAATAAAGAATACATAAGAAAAGAAATAATCGAAAATGAGAATAATTCAATAGTTAATGTGCTCGATAATATATATAGATTATTTATAGAGATATCAAAAAAGCACTTTATTAAGTGTTCAGAATTAAATCGTGAAATACAAAAAAATAATAATATGTTAAATCAAATTCAAATTCAGATAAAAATGAAGAAAGATGATATAAAAACTTATGAAAATAGAAAAATTGAATTAAATGATGAATGTAATCATCTAGTTAATAGCCTAAATATGAAAATGGAAACTGTCATCGATTATTACTTACAATTTTATTCAATATTTTGTTTATACAATAAAAGATACTTGAACAAAGATAATAATTTAACAAATGAAGATATATTTGAATATATTCATAAAAAAAATAATTTGAATACTTTTAATGAAGATGATATTAACAGTAAATCAGACAATACAAGGAAAAATGTACCGGGAATAGAATACATTACTTCAATATTAAACAATGATAACAATAGCAAAGTTAAAAAAATACCTAATTTTTGTGTCGATATAATATACGAAATATCATCAGAATATGAATTAATATCAAGTAAAGATATTAACTTGAATCAAATATTAATAGATACATATAAAAATAAAAATAAAATATTTTCAAATAATAAAAAGGATGAAGCAAATGACAATATTAAATCTTTGTTTGACTTGTTACTAGATAACTCTATATATAAACTTAAATATGATAATTTATTCGAAGAAGTATTAAAATTAGAAGGAAAAACACATAAAACGAATTTAGAAAGAGTAGCTGAATTGGAACAAGAATATGAAACACTTAAGAAAAATAGCAAAAATTATATAGATAGAATAGATTTATATAAAAATAACGTTAAGTTATATTATAAAAAGTGGATAATTAAATTAAAGTTTATTGAAAAAATAATAAGTTATTGTTTTTGCACATTTATGAAATTTATAAATACTAGACATGATGGTAAAGTAACAATACCATTTATTGATCACTTTACTGAATTTGAATCAAAAAATAATAATAATGATAATAATACATTCAACATTGACAAGAAAATTGATTTATTATTTGACTACTTTACAAAGAAATTCGAAAGTGATTCTATAATAAATATAATGGTTAGATTTGGTCCTGATGAAGATCTTAGGTTGTTTTCATCAAATTCAATTTCCGGTGGTGAGCAATCACTATGTACAATACTATACATATTATCACTACAGGTTAGTTTTTTCACTTGATAATTTTTTTCACTAAACTCCAAACTGTTATTTATTTCATAATAGGGTTTTTGTAATGTGAACTCATTTAAGTTATATGATGAAATCAATCAGGGGTTAGATAATTCAAGAGAATTAAGGCTAATGGAACTATTTGATATACTTACAAATAAGGAAAAAACAAAAAAATTATTAAGTAATAATGAGTATATTAATGATAAAATAATAGATAATTATGCAAATAGCCAGATTATAATTATAACACCACATATATTTCCAGGAATTATATGCAATAATTTTTCAGTACATTTTGTATTGAATGGTCCAGGTTTTATGGTAAATTTATAAAATAAATTTTTGGATTATTATTATTGTGTTGATAATATTATTACTACAAATACTGGCCAATTTCTAATGTCCGACTTATATATCTATACCAATCAATATTATCCTGAATTCTCAATATAATAATTCCATTGACACCGAATCTCCATGTCAAATTAAAGGCGTATGATATTCTTCTAATTAAACTTGCTAGTTTAGGTTTTATATTATTATTAATGTAGTTATAGTTACCCAACCCAACACATATATATAAATCTACATAATTACCTTTAAAATTTTGTTGTGAAACATAAAGTTTATCACTGTTAATTAATTCCTCTTTATTATCATAAACTAGAAAACTATTTTCAAAATTAACATTTAATTTAAATTTAAGAATCATAGTAATGCAAAAAATAGTAACACTTAATGCTTCATTTCTATTATAATTATGCAAATCAATAAATGTAATATTATCATTCTTACTATCCAATATAAAATTTATAAAGTCAATGTTTTGTAAATTGAATATTTCACTATAATAATCATTTTCTATTTTTTTTTTCTTTAATTTTATTTTGTTTAGTTTATTACTTAGCTCTTCAGATTTAATCAATTTATATTCTTTTATATTTGTATTATTTATTATTTTATTATATTCGATATTTAATTTACTTATAACATTGTTTGTATTATTTAATTCATTACGTAACTTAATTACTGCTTCTTTTATTTTATTTTTATTAATATTGGAGTTATCTATTATTCTTATGGGTATAAATTTTGATTCAATACCAGGCCCATCTGGTGGCCATAATTTATTTTTATTTTCTCTAATTTTATACAATTTGTCTGAATTAAAAATTTTATCCAAATATTTTTTTAAAAATTCTATTTCATTGCTTATTATATTTGTTTCTATATATATTAAATCCCAAGGTCTTTTTTTAAGCTTAATTATCAATTCATTTTCTAACTTATTTAAAATTATTTCGTTAATTGACTTTTTATTTTGTATACATACATCTAAGTATGACATATTGTATTTATTATCTGTATCAAATATGCTATTATCATTATTGTTAATAAATATCTCATTATCAACACTATTTTCAGTATTTGTTATTTCCAATAACTTATCAAAAAGTTTATTATGCACATCTATCATGTCGCTTAAATAATTATTTAAATCTCCACTATTATTATTTTTAATCTTTGAATCTGTTTTATTATTAAGTATTAAGTTTTCTGATACTATAATATCAAATATATCACTTATTATTATTTCAGGGATATCTTTAAATATTTCTGACATCTGTTTAATTACATCTTCACGTCTATACTTCATATTATATATATATATAATTTTTTTTGTAAAATAAACTATGTAATAACTCAATTTATGTATATATATTCATGTTTCTCTTCTCAAATAGACAAAAATATCATATTAACGCAAAATTTCTAATTGAAGCATTTACGAGGCAAATTACATTTTTTCATGAAACATTATACTTACTCAATCTTATTTCAACAAATCAATGATAATTTATTGTTTTAAATATGTTGTATTAATTTTGCGTTAGTAAAAATTGTTTAGAATTATTTTGTCAATGTTTAATTTAAGCCTACATTTTAACTAAAACTTTATTGTCATTTACATTAACCAAACAAATTTAAAAAAGGAAAAAGACCCGCCTATTATGTTACATGTGTAACTAGTATAATGGAGTGTGAGAATAGTAAAATTGACATTAATGACATTAATAAATAAAAAATGACTAAAAGAAATTTAATATAGAATAGCATAACAATAAAAATAAAGTTTCAAAATTTTCATTACCAAAGAAATTATTTTTAAAAATATAATTAAAAAACTAGGTGATTAATTTATTTCTATAATTTAAAACATATATTTACGTTAAAAATTAATAGAAGTGATACAAATATATTGTTTAATATGCTTCTAAATAAATTTGCATTAGTGTATTAATTTAATTTCATTGAATAAATTGTTTTTTATGCCTAGAACTTATAACATTGTAAATAATATATCATTAAAAACAAATATGGTGTTTAAATATTAATATTTGAAATTATATTAGATTATTAGTGTAAGTTAGTGCAAAAAAATGTTATCAGTATTAAAGTATTTGAAGAAAAAATCCGTAAATTTTAGTTTATTTGAAGAAATAATAAATAATAAAGACGATGTATTTGAATTAAAAAGGATAATAATGGAAAAATATAAGCTATTAATTAGAACAAGTAAGAATTCAATTGAAAATATACATGAAAAGATATTAGTTGAATCATCATTTGTAAATAACAAATACTTCTTGCCACCACTGGTTGAAAAGAGCAATTACAATAAAAAATTAGAAAATTTAGCGAATGAGGAAATATATTTGTTGTTATTTATTGTTTTATTTACTCCATCACTAACTATAAATGAAAGAATAGAATTCGGAATAAACGATATTTATTTCGAAAATGATATAAAAAATAAATATATGTCAATGCTGGGGAATGTAGTAGATAATTTAATATTGTCAAATAAACAAAAAAATATGATAGTAAAATGGAAAAGATTGAGTAATAAAATAAAAATATTTCCAAATAATTTTGTGTACTATACATCATCAAACATAATACAAGGTTTTATAGGTGATTGCTCATTTATAGTAGTATTATCGTTGTTATTAGAACACGAAAAAAAATATAAATCGAACTTATTAACAAATTTAATAAGTCCAATAAAATTATTTGTTAAGAGTGAACATAATGTTGATAAAAATATTAAAAAAAATGCAATGAGTGATTTATTGTGTTTATATTCATGTAAAATAATATTTAATGGTATTTGGAGAAATATTTATGTAGATGATTTAATACCAGTAGACTCAAATGATAACTGCTTATTATCTCATTTCGATGACAATAAATATTATGGTATAACATTGATTGAAAAAGCATATTTAAAAGTAATGGCAAATAGATATGATTCAGTAGGTAGCAATCCTGCAATTGATTTATATTATTTAACCGGTTGGATACCTGAAACAATTACGATAAATTCAGAATCTATTAAAAAAAAGAATTATTTTGTGAATTTATGGAATAGAATAAAAACTCCATTTAAAAATGGTTTATGTTTAATAGCTCTTGGAACGAATGATTTGAATAAAAACAATAATTTAATGAACAACGAAAAAAAGTATCAATATAACAAAGCAAACACAGAGGAAATATGTGATAAAACAGGCTTAGTTACTAAACATGCATATCAGTTACTAAGAATGGCAGAAGTATATGACCATAAAAATAATAATATAATAAGGATTCTATTAATTAGAAACCCATGGGGTAAAATTAGTTGGAAAGGTAAATATTCAGCTTACGACAAAGTAAATTGGAACAGCGAGCTATCTGAACTACTTAACTACAACTTTAGTCAATTAGTAGATAACGGAATATTTTGGATTGAGTGGTCTGAAATAACCAACTGGTTTTCACATATATATTTAGCGTGGGACCCGAATAAAATAGCCAAATTTAATTCAAAATTTCATGGTAAGTGGAATACATCACTACATAATACACTATTAAAAGATGATTTGCACCTATTATACTTTTATCCACAATATAAAATAAGTATTGATTCAAAAAATATTAATAAGTTATTCAAAAATAATTCAAATAACAGGTTGTGTATTAATGATAATAATGATATAAAAGATGAATTTTCTGGAAATTGCAATTATAGCCTATATTTTGATTCAAGTAATCAAACATTAAGTGAAACAACAAATAATGCAAAAAACAGTATATTTGGTTGGTTAAAAAGAAGGATAGATAATGAATATATTGATGAAAGTACAATAAATAATATAGGAGATATATGGATAGTGCTAAATAGACATATAGACAGTATCGAATATAACTATAAATCTGAAGAAAATAATATTCCATATATGTCAATAAGCATATATAGAGGAAAAGAGAGACTTGTAACACAAGAACGGCTTCCAATAGTGCAAGGAATATATAGCAATGGAAATGTTATAACATTTAAAACGAATATAAATAATTTACTTAGAGAGTATGAAAGTCACAGTTTTGAAGATAACAAGGAGTTTATACTTGTAATAACGCAATATGAAAGTAAAGAAAGTTTTAATTACACATTAAATATTTATAGTAATATTGAAATTAACATTAAATTAATTGACAATATATTATTAAACAACTACATAAATGATATAAATAAAATCAACAACTCATACTGTAATATTAAATATTGTGAACTTAGTGGAAAAATATTCACTTCTAATCAAAATGAAAGGTACTTTATTAATTTGTATTCAGATAAAAAGTTACATATTAAACCTATTTTAAAGAGTAAATCCTATTGTCTAGATGATAATTTTGATAATGGTACTAATATTATTAGTAATAAAATTAATAACCAAAAATATATATTATTAATTCTGTTAGAGACTAAAGAGTACAGTGGTGAATTTAAAATGAGATTTATTCCTGAATTATATCAATTCAAGGATAATATAAATAAATTGGGTTCTAGTAATGACTGTTATTCAAACAGTAATTGTAAATACATTAGCGCCATTTGTACAAGTGGTACATATATACTATATGTTGATTTTAAAGATAATAAAAAAAAACCTAAGAAAGGTTTATTTAAAATTGTTATATATTTAAAGAAATGTTAAAAAATGTCTAAATCTAAAATATATTAATTTTTTGCATAATATTTAACCAAAAAAGTATTTTACATTTAAAGTGAATTCATTAATTTTTCTTTTTATCATAATTATTAGTGTTAAACATATACTAATATAAATATTTTGAATTGTAATATTTGTAGTCCTGATTTTTTTTATTCCTACTATTGAATGTTTTAATATTTAATTGTGAATATTAATATTATTCACCTTAATTAGGTATTGGCTCAATAACTTCAATAGGTTTATTATCTGGTGTAATATCAGCAGGAGAGGCAATCAAAGTTTTGTATTTAGCTGCAAGTTGTCTTTTTGATTCCTGACATATTTTTTTAACAGTCTCTTTAACACAAGTAGCACCAAGAACAAATGCAGATTTGCCGTATTTATTATTTAATTCACTGCAAACCGAATTAAATATATCATGGCAATTATAATCTTTACATGGAACACCATTTAAAAATAACGCACTGGTATTTAATAAACTAATAAAAAAATTAACACAAATTTGATTAAATGTTTCTTTAAATATTACACTCAATTCTGGCATTTTAAGTTTTTGATTTGAAGGTATTGTTAAAGCACATTTATTCATCAATTCTAACATTTCTTTGTTTATTGTATTTTCATCTAACCAAGATTCTGGTGACAACAAGAAAGTAATGCATTTGGTATAATCTGTATCTCTAAATCCCAAATCAATATATGGATTACCTGGAAATAAACAAATACCAAAATTACTATTTGCTGATTCCTTTTGAAGCGTCTCTTTAATATCGTTATTTAATGCTTCCAATGATGGCTTATGAAATATAGCACCCATAACACCTTCAATTCCATTATTAGCATTTGATGAATTTTCACCTGATTTCCTAGATTCAGTCAACATTTTATTTACCGAACCAGATAATAAATTTGAGCCAAAAAGATTACTTCTTAATCTTATACAACTACACTTATTTATTATATTTAAATATATTATCAATTTAAATGTTAATATTATTATTTTTCTTTTTTCTAGTTTCATTTTACTTATTACTAATTTTATTCTGTTTCATCTTCAAAAACATGATATTTATAATTATTCATTTTGTCGTAAAGGTAATTAGATAACAACATTTATTAGTTAATCGTGTAAAATAAGACTATTTCCTAATTACTTCGGCACATTATAATAAAAAGCAGTATTAATCAAATCAAATCAAATGATAAAAATTGTAAATCAAATATACGGATTTTTTAGCTGGTTTGTTTAATTAATTAACTAGTTTATTAGGAAATATATATTTCCAAGATTAATTTCTTTATTTTTGTATAATTAATGCTGTGTGCACAGTTGTATAACTATTACACAGTAACAAAACCAAACCGATTAATTAAATTTGAAAAAATGGTAAACAAATAAATCTGAAATGTTAATATTGTTATTTGAAAATTAATTTTATAAATTGAAATTCCCATTATTAAAGTGAATATTATCATTATTATTAAATTGCATTTGAGTAATATTATTGGTGTTTTTTTTACTGTATTGAATACCATTAATTTGCCCATTTAAATTAGAACTAGTATTAATTTTAATATTATCATTTGTATTAGGTAATTGTTTTAAATCTTCTAACCGAGAATTAATATTGTTAGATTGATTTATCGGTACACTTTTATATTGTTTTGAGTTGTTACTAGTATAAATGTATTGTTGATTGGTTTTGTTATCTGGATATAGGTTATTAATATTGTTATTTCTAATTATATGTTGACTTGCAATTTGTTGTTGATTATTTAATGGGTAAATTTGAATATTATCTTGATTTTGTGTATTGTTTTTACCACTATAACACTGACTTTGATTTATTGAACTGGAAGAATAATTATGATTACTGTTTATGTTACGAGTATCAAAAGAGTTGTTTTGATTAAACATATTATTTTGTAAAATATGTGAAAAAGTTGAGTTATTTTTGCCGAATTTTTGATTTTGTTGACAAATATTAATTTGATTATTATTCCTTTGAACAAAAGGAGGATTAATAACGTGATTGTGGCATTGACTGTGATTATTGTTACCACCTTGAATAGATGAATAAGATTGGATATAACTTTGATTTTTATTATTTGAAGAGTTGTAAGAATCAGGAATTGCATAACCACGAGTACCACTATTGTAATTACTGCCAAAATGATGATGATGATGATGATGATGATGATGATGGTGATAATGACGACTATTATTACTATTATGATTATTATTAATACTATTATTACTATCATTGCTGTTATTGTATATGTTATTATCACTATTATTGATGCTACTAGAATGTGAGTGAGTAAGGGCATTGTTATTTAAAGGTTTATTTCTTATCAAATTATCATATTGCATTGATCTTTGATTGTATTGGCTATTATTATTATTATTATTATTATTATTGTTATTAATATGATTACCATCATTTCTGAAATTTGAAAATTCGTCATTTGAGGGTGAGTAAATAATCCGATTATGTTGTTGAATTCCCGAGGGAAGTGAATTTTTATTAATATTTCCAGTAGTAAGGTTATTGTTTATGGGTAAATGTAATTCCTGTGTAGCGTGAATATAATTTTTGTGAGCAACAACCTGACAATTATTGTCACTGCTAAGGTTATTATTGTTATTAATGGTATTGACATTATTTATAACACCATGGGAATGAATTGCATTTTGAAAAGTATTAATTTTGTAACTATGACAGTGGTTTGAAGAAGTAAATTGTTTAGTGTGGTTAGAAATATTGTTCTGAATGTAACTATTAGAAGAAGGTATAACAGTATTACTATTATTTATTTTTTGATGATGAATGTGGTTCTTATTTTGAATATGTTGTGGGATATTTTGATGATTTGAAGTAAATTTATTCGGGTCATGTGAAATTTGTTCACTTATTTTTTGCCCATTTTGAATTTTAACAATATTGTTAATTTTGTTATGCATTTCAATATGTTGATTTTTAAATGGTGGATTATAAATTTTAACCTGGTCAGTTAATGAAGAATTTACATACTGCTGTAAAGGTTTATTATGAATATTATTAGCACTGTTATTGCTTCGATGAAGATTATTATTATTTATACTACTGTTATTGCTAATACTATCATATTGTTGTTTTTTTATCTGTGGTTCATTGTAATCATCTTCATCATCTATCTCAATAACATCTTGACTGTAATTTGTAGAATTAATCATGTCTTGAGATTTTGATTGAGGTTTTATTTTATTTTTCTCTGTTGAAACTTTATCAATCGATTTATTATTATGTTTTTTATTAATGGATAAATGATTATTTGAACTTGTAACGTTATCGATATTTATATTGCCAAAACCTTCTAAATTGTAACTTAATGAAGAATCTGGTAAATATTTTGATTTATTTAAACCAAATGAATGAAACTTAACTAATTCTTCAAAAGGAAGGTGAAATAATTTGTCTAGTATAATTGACAATATAGATAGATGCGGTGTTGTTTTTATTGATGGAAACAATTTACCTGCACTAAAACCATTTATTTCAATATCATTTATATCATTTACAGGTATGCTTCTTATGGACAAAAATATATCGGCATAATTATTTTTTGTTACATCCAATTGAAAGTCACAGTTGCTTTTAATATTATTGTTACTGTTACTATTACTATTGTCATCATTATCTCTATCACTATTATTAGCACTTTCATCATTTAACTTCCATATTCTATATATCAAGCCCTTTAAAAAATATGTCTTTTCCTCAATTTTATCAATAGGTACAAGCACATCATCATATTGACAAATAATATCAACATATATCGGTAATTTGTTTTGTAAGGATAATAGTGGATATTTAAAAAGCAAAGATACATCCTTAATTACCATTAATGAGGAACACAAGGCTACTGTTATTATTCTGATCAGTGTTCTTGACGAACTCCTCTTGCCAATAAGTAATAAGAATTGTCCGAAAATTTCAAATTCAGATGATATAGGACTTGTTAATAGCTCTAAATAATAAGATTTACTCATTAATATTAACTTATCAATGTTTTTATCTCCATTATTAATATTGCTTCTGATATTTTCAGGAAAGCATAAAAACGGTACTATTATATGTTTATTATTTAAATTTGTTGTATTAGAATTATAATAATCGTATTTATGCTTTTTATTATTAATATTGTTTTCTTCCTCAATTTGTAACTCTGAATACAATCTTTTATTACTTATACTTTGATGAATTGCATTACCATACTTACTATTAACACAAATGATATTACTGTCATTATTTTTTGATAACGTATTTTTGATTTCATTGCCAAAAAACTCTAAAGATAAATTTGAATAATAATTATCATCAATTAGTATTTTTGGTATATCATATTCAAGTGGCCAATATAATTTTTGAGTGTTCTCTTCATTAAAATTATATAAATCACTGTAATTAACTTGATCGTAATCGGTAATATTACTATTGTTCTCTGCAAGAATTTTATCATTGGAATTTAAATCAAGCGAGTTATTATTTTTATTGAATTTACAAATATTAACAACACTACTTTTATACCTTATATATTTTGGCACATCAAAGTACATTATTGGGTTTTCCCATCTTCTATTGAATATAAGAATGTGCCTTCTATTTACATCAATAGTAGAGGTTTTGCAATAAAACCAAGTGAATTCAATTACTGGCTGTTTAATATAGTAATTATCAAATTTAGAAGATCTTATAATATTTTTTTTATTTTGCCCTGACCAATTAAGTATTGGCTGTTTAATATTCTGTAATAAGTAATGATAATATTGAATATTATCATTATCATCTTCCTCATCATTGATGTAAATTATACCGTTTACTTCATGCACATTGCTATGATTTGTATTACTACAATTTTTATTGATGGTATTATTGCCATTATTTTTATTGACATCATTGCTTTTATTTAAAATTTTTGTTTTGATATGGTTTACTAGGTTATTTATTTTTCTTTGTGTAACTCCAGATACTATTGATATGTAAAATGATAAAGTGAAAAATTGTGACAAAGATTTAATAAATCTATTAAAAAAATGACCTGGATAATAATATAATTCATTTTCTTGGAGTTTTTTTGTTTTGCTATTATAGTAATTCATATACAAATTTAATCTATTGTAATTAAAATAGTCTAAATTTCTTATATTGTCAATTGAATCATTCAATATATTTAAATCAACTTCATAACATGAGTTAGAACTTATAAAATCATCCAAAAGCTTTTTTGTATGATTTATTACCTCTTTTGATTGTTTTACTACATTACCATCATTTTGTAAATTTAATACGTCATATAATTTAATTTTTAACTTAAAGTGTACTTTTTTATCTAATTCAATTAGCAATAATATTTGCATTCCTATATCTCTTAGTCCAAATGATATTATATACTTATCTATGGCAAGTATATTCTTTAGCTTTATTGTATTAAATGAGTCATATGAACCATCAAAGTCATTTATTAACAACTCATTTATTTTCTCATTATTTTTGTATTGCAATATTGAAAATGTTATCATGATCTCATAAGTTTTTAATAAATCCCAGTAACACTCTATTATTCCTTTATTATTTTGAATGTTACTTTTATTATTGCTCATTACATTATACAGATAATCTAATATTAATTTAATATAAAGTTTTATGAAATAATTATTCAATATTTTGTCCAAAAATAATACATTAATTGAATTATCTATTAAATAAATACTTAAACTACCAGACTCGTAATTCAATAATTTTAATAATTGATTTACCAAGTGATCACCAAATAAAAAAGGCCAAGCAATTACTTCTATATCTAATTTCCATGGAAATATATTTATTATTTTAAAATCACTCCTTTGAATTGGAGTGTAATAATTATAAAATTTATTTGAATTAATATATACATCATTATTATTTGGTATTGTGTAATAACCTAAATATATTGTTTCTAGTATTATGTGTATAAATTTGAGCAATACTCCTAAATTATATAGCAAATCGTTTAAATTATTATCACAATTGATAAAAATCAATGATATTTTATCCACCAGTCCCCACTTGTTTAATATATTATTATCTTTATTGGACAAATTTTCATTCATTAAACTACTACAACTGTACTTAACAAAGTAATTGTCTGACAATTTATGAATATTATCTCCTGTGCTACTTTTTTTACTACAAATAAATGGTATTGGAGTGAAACCATTCATATAAAAAGTATTAAATTCACTATTTTGATTTGTTTTTATTATTAGCTTATAATAATAAAAATTTTCATTAACTACATCGTCTTGAATTTCATCTAAATCATTATTTTCTTTTTTTTTGATTATCTGCATTTTAAATTCAACTTTAGGATTAACCACGTCACATTTATATAATTGAAACAACAAATCATATTCTTTTATGTTATTATCATAATTGCTTACAATACCATTATTATTTATTATTGAATACAGTTTGAATGGAAAGAACCAGGATAATATATCAAAATTATTCGTAGCATAAATATTTGTATCTAATGCATCATAATAAATATTATTTGCGTTATTACCATTTGTAAATACAACTTTGCTATCTTCATATTTGCTATATACATCATAATATACATTCTTTTTTATATTTTGTATTGATTCAATAAATTTTATTATTTCGATATTATTATTCACATAGTTTGAATAAGTATTGTTTATGCGTAATATTAATAAATCCTCTATTATATTTTTGTTTTCATTATAATCTTTATCAACAATAATATCTGTCATTTCTAAGTCAAATTCACCAATTATTACTTTACCTTTAATATTATTAGTAAAGTTATTGTAGTCTAAATTATTGATACCAAATATTTTATAATTTTCATAGAAATTTTCTATAGTAGTAATTGTATAGGGATTATTACTCATATAGAATAACTTTATTAGTTCTATAATATTTTTTTCTATATTTATTCTTATATAAATTATTTTTAAATTATCAACTTGAGGATTTACATAAAAAAATAAATCAAATATATCCAATTCATTCCTTTCGTTTATTTTATTCACACAACTTATTATTGTTAATATATTATCTATTACTGTATTTAAGATTACCATCCTATTATTCATTTGTGACGTATTATTTTTAACTAGAATATGTTTTTTATTTTCAATATAACTGTTGTTTTCACCTATATATGAGTATTTTATTGAATTTTTTACATTTTCTGGAATATTTGTTATGTGTATCCAATTGTTCTTAATTATTAATTTATTTCTTAACTTTTGATATTTTGTTAATTTAATTAAATATGGTAATACTTGCAACAAAAAATTAGCGTTGCTTTTTATACATTTAATTAAATTTTCATAATAAACTGGGTAATCTCTCCAAATTGATTGATCAAAAGTTAAATCCTTAATTAATAATGAGCCTGAAAATATGTCAAATTCTATAATATATTCACTGAAGTCATATATATTAATTAATATATAATTTCCATTTTTACCTAAGGTTATTTTTATATTGTTTATATTTTCGCTGTTTATACTAATTACATACTCATTGTTAATTAACATATTGTAACACAATTCAATTACAAAATATCTCATTATTTTTGATACGTTATTTAATATTTTAGATAAATCTAATACACATTGACTATTATCCTTTTCCAAATTACATAGATACAACCAATTTACATGGTTTTTTATTTTATTTAATATATCAACTATATCGTCATTAAATAAAGTCGTATTATTTATATACAATGATAATGGCCATAATATACAATTTATCTCTCCATTAGGAAACATTAAAAATCTTAATATTATTTCTTGATATCCAACTAAATTTTTACTCTTGCTATATAGAAAGTTTTTTTTTTCTTCCGATTTATTTAATTTGTATTTTGACAATTTACTATAATTATCTGGGTTTAAAATCAATAAACTAGTATTTAAATCAATACTACTATATAAATAAATATCTAAATATTTATATTTCAAATCATTAAAATGGTACTCACTCATTTCTGAGTGATATATTCCACACATTCTTTCTTCTTTAATACAAAGTATAGATTGTTCCAGCAATATTTCCAAAACTATCTCGCCTGTTATTGTATTTGAAAGCTTAAATATCTCACCAAGTATATCTTCATTGTTCTTTTTATCATTCTCTAATATTCGTATCTCATTCATAATTCTGTCTTTTTCATATTTACTATTACTATCACCATTGTTATCAACTATATTGTCTATTAATTTACTATTTAAATCTAACTTACTTTTTATCATATTCGCTTTCTTATTTATTATATACAATTTTGCCTGTAATATTTCTTTAAATGATCTACTGTGTTCTGTATTTATTTTATAGTAATATGAAAGCTCTGGTATTGTTATTCTGGCATCTATTATTTGCCATTGCTTTAAATCTGATATAATTTTAATCAAAAATCTTGATTTTTTTTCTATAATTATTCTACCTTTATTTACACTAAAATTAACATTGCTTGATTTGATTATATCAGATTTTTTATATTGAACCATAAATTCATTTTTTAATCTCCTTTCTATATCTTCTTTTTCTACATCTGTTAATTTAGGTATTATTATTTGTTTACCATTTTGAACAGCTAATTCATATAATAAACTTGGAATTTGGGAATAATCTTTAAGTTTTAGCATATCAATAGATGCTTTTATATTCGGATTTGGACTTCCCATTATTGTCAATGCTGGAAATAGGTCGTATGATAATTTTCTTAATTTAAATCTCAAAGATAATATACTCTCTCGTTCCTGTATTACTCTATTTATATCTTCTAATATTCTACTTAAGTTTCCTATTGCTAGCATTCTTAAAAATATTTCTCTTATTTCTGCTGAATATTCCCACAGACATGTTCTAGCTTCCTCCTGTATATTCGGATCAGTTGTCGATCTTCCTATTAAATCCAAAAACTCGCTATAACTATGCTCAATTATTTGTCGTGAAAGATATCCATATGATATTGGAATAAAAGATTTTTGGAATTCTTCAGTTTCTTCATTTGTAAGTCTCATTTCACCGTTAGTGTCAACTTAGAACAACTATAATATTAGGAACACGATTTCTTTTATGTTCTATTGAGCTTATATAAATAAATAAATATATATATATAAATTATTTATTTATGTTATTTAAATCCTGTGTTTGTTTACTGTTATTTTTTTTGTTGTGTTACAATTCCCACTTTTTTTTTTTGTAATTACCTTGCACTATTTAAGTAGAAATCATTTCAAGGCTTGACAAAAAATCAAGCTACTCGGCGCTATATATTTCAAAGATAAAAATATATACTTAAATAAAAATTCCTCAAAACAGTTGTTTAATTAGAATAAAAAAATACACAAAAATTAGCATACTAGAGTGAAAATTTGAAATTATATTTTATATAAACAATTCTAATTTAAAGTGAGTGTTTATATCAAAAATTTAAATTATTATTTTTTCTTAACAAAAATAAATTTAGCGATTTAAATGTGTATGTAAAATTAAAAGTTATTTTATAAATCATCTAGTTCTTTAACTATAACTTTATAAATCCAGTCCTCCACATTAATAATGCAATCTATTTCAAATTTTTTAAGATCACTAGTCATTTGCTTGCAGATACCAACCCACTCTGATCTAATGTTATCAGGTATTCCTGGAAATGACTCAAATCTTTTCTTTGTACTAATAATCCTAGATAATTCATTTTCTGTGATATTAGCAACGTTATCCTCTAATAAAATCCCTGTTTCAATTAATATAGATACAGGTGGTATTTTTAAAGGACGTATCCTAGATATACTAAATGTTGAATCATACCAAGTTTCTGATTTTCCACCAAGTAAATAATTTTCAGCAATGGAAAGACCATAACAATCATAATCACAAAGGATAAAGAATAACACGTTATCTGGAAGTTCCATATTTAATTTATACAATAATGCTCTTGTAGGTATGTCTGAAAAACCTTTGGCTGTAATTAATATACAAGAATTATCAAATTTTTTCATAAAATTTAGCTCGAGAAGTCTTTGAAAAATGGTATCTTTCTCGACGATTAAAACAAACTTTACTTCCATATATACATTAAATTTTAAGCTTTTTATACCTTTAAATATATAAGGACTAATAGAATGACCTGTATTCTCAAATAAAGACAAACAATCAAGTTTAACATGTTTCTTACTAGTTTTTTCACCTGATTCAAACTCAAATCCACTTATTGTTAATGGTCCTCTTATTCTTCCCTTAGCTGTGGATACTACGTTTAGCAATTCTCTTGGAATTTTAATTAAACGTGTTATTAATGCTATTGCTTTATTTGAATTCGCTTGTTTTTTATAAAGTCCCGGATTACTGTAATAAATATCTCTTAACGTTGAGTGGTAACCCTCAATTACATTTCTATGTAATATATTCATTACTGTTATCAAACACGTTATAGAAAACATTTTCACAGACGATCTACCATTTAAAAATCTTACTGTAGTTTTATATACTGCAATCTCCAACTTATCCAATATATCCTTCTCAGTTTTATATTCAATAATGTCGTCTTTAACTATACGGTTTTCCCAATTTACTAGGTCCATTTTTAATATTTATATTATAATTTATACTCTTATATACATCATAAATTATATGGCGAAATATACTAGAAAATCAGATATTTTCGTATATTAAATGAATATGAGCTAATATTTAAATTTATAACTTTGAGTTAATTTCTGCATATTTGTTTGTCAATCTAGAGTTCTGAACTGATAATTTATTTAAATTGTTAACTGGTAAATAATATGTATTAAATCAAATAATTCACGGTAATTTGTGTTTTTATTTCTGCTTATACTTTCGTCTCTCTTTAAATTTAAGTAAATCTTTAGGTGAAGTGGATTATTGTTTAAAAAAATTAAAGAGTATTTATATTAAAAGAGTTAAATTTTTTTGTTATTATTCCATAATTACTCTGACACTTATAATTATATATTTTAGACATATTCTGTTAATATTACATGCACTTTTAATTTGATAAAAAAGCACCCTGACAAAAAAATTAATGGCGCCTAAATAGTCTAGCTCGACGCTAAACTAATTAGACTTGGCAAATTTGAATTAGATACGAAAAATAATAGTAAAAAAGAAATTAAATAACATAATAGAATAGGTTTGTATTTAAAAAAAGAAGAGGTCTGTAACTTCATTTATAAAGGGAAGAAAGAAGGGATTAAAAGTTTATTATAGATGTATAACATTAAATTGACAAATCAATAAACAGGTTCCTCCTTTTTTCTCTTTTTAACTTTGTAATTACCTGGAATCGCAATTAACAAAGTGATACATAAATTAATGTTAAATTAATGCACTTATCACTACAAATATTGATGTTTGTTGTTTACTAGATATAGTTTACCTTGAATAGGAGGTAACCCATTTAATGAATTAAAAATAATCAATTTAAGGAATCAATTAATTAAGGTTATATGTAGTACAAAGTTTAAGTAAATATTTGTAATCTGGAATATTCATCGTTATCATAGCTTTTTTGTTTTATTATTTGTCTCGTGTTTTGACGTGACTATAAAGATTGATACATTATAAATGGAATTCTTATTAATTATTTGGTAATTAATTAGGACAAGAGGGCGACTCAATATTTAATTATTCTGGTATTTATCGCAATTTTTTAAATTAATTAATTTTATTTATGTATTGTATTTCGTACAGATAAGTACAATATTAAACATTAAAAGTAAATGGAAGACGATAACGAATAAATAACAATAATACAAAATAATATCAAAAACAGAAATTAAGTTATACATGGTAATTCAATTAAAAAATAAATATTGTATTAATTGATAATTAACTGCATACCATAATATAGAGGAGAAAGTGTAAATTATATACATAAATACTAATTCATTATAGAACATATACCTAATTCAAAATTCAAAAATTGGCACAGCTATTGTTATTATAACTGTGTACTACATTTTAAGTATATACTTTTAGAGGAATAACAAAGATATAATTCAATTAGACGGTAATATAAATATGTGGGAAGAAATATCAGAAGGCCAATTTGTTTCATCGTGTTTAAATAGATTTGATGATTGTTTAACTCATGAAACTTCAAGTTCACCTAGATCTGTTCAAGATGAAAAAATAAACACTAACAGAGGTAGTGTAAATAGTGATATTTTGAATGTAGATTGGAGTAATTACAGTGTATTGAATCATAATTCTGAAGTTATCCCAAGAAAAGGTTATCTGAGTAGAAATAATAAAAATGTGAATTTTCAGGATGAAGTTGGCAATAGTAGTGATTTTAATACAAATAAGGTAAAATTACACAGCACCTATAAACATTTTTTGAACATGGATAGGGTAATGCCTTGGATTTCAAATATTGATTATCCACAAAAAAATTATTTAAATAAATATAACTTCAAAAATGATAAAAACTATTATAGAAACGATAATTATGTTTGTAATTTAAATAGTAATGGTTGTAAAAATGATTATTTCAATGATTCAAGAAAAATATTAAATGAAAATAGAAATACATTTTATGGTAATATAAGGAATAGTAATCTAAATACAACCTCACCAGTTAAAAGTGACATATCAACTTCAACGTCTTCGACATTAAATCCATCTTTCAATGAAAAAAACATGATAACATATGATGGTAATGGCAATATATTGGGTGATAATGCAGTAGAGTACAATAATTATGAACAAGTCCCACCACTTGTATTAAATGCATTCAACAATGAAAAAAAAGAAGAAAATTATTACTATCTAGCAAACAACTTATTTAATGTACTTAGTCCTTCTTGGATATTATGTATTGACATTGCAGCAGTATTATTAACGAATACAGACAATAAAATGGCATTGAGTAATATTGGACCAAAGTTGTCATTTATATCTAGAGATGCATTGAGACAGATAAAACAGAAAAAATTATCCAGATTCATTAAGGAGCATAGTAGTTTTTTTGATATAAGAAGACCATCTCCAAATCACTCAGCATTATATGTAACATTGAAATTTCCATTACCATCTATAATGCAGCAGTTTTTGCCGAAAATAACTGAACTTAGAAAGTACGAATCTGAAAGAAATCAATACAATATTTTTCAATCATCTGGTTATTATTTGAAAAATATGGACATAAATTCTAATTACTCTTTGCAAAATGAATTAGAGAAAGCATTTTGTGATAAATCATGTTTAAATAAGAAAAAATTAAATAATGAATATGATTTGTCAAGTGCCAGCAATGAATTCGTTGTCACCAGCAATAAGTCTAGTTTTAAAATAACTCAGATATATAATGAAATACCTACTGTGGTTAGATCTTTCCAAATGTATGAATGTTGGCTCTGTGTAAGGGAATTTGCTACTGTATTGGTTCATCAACCTACACATACAATGGAGTTAAGGGAAATTGGTGTATTAATGTCTCAAAAAGCTAGAATTCAAGCCAAAAGAAACAGCTCAAAAAAAAACTATAAATCGTTTCTGTTGTGCTATCCTAAGTTATTTAGAATATTTGGAAAAGATGATAATCATTCTATTCAGTGGATTGGAAGCCATCAAGACTTTATTAAACTTAGTTCAATTAAATATCAACCTCCTCAAACAGATGATGAATTGTTTAACATACCAACATTAAATGAGTCACATTCTCAATTTCTGTTTAACTTAAACAACTGCTCTGTTTCACTAAAATAAATATTATTTTGTGACCAATGAAGTGCTTCTTTAGTGGATTATTATTTTGATGAGTAATATCATGAACTCGTTATTGTTAAACCAGTGTCAATTATCAAATGGAAATTGATGGAATATTAAAATTAACTTAAATACTAAGGTTTGGGTTGTTTAATATACCTTATCTTTTTTGTTTATTGTGAAATTAAAGTTAATTATCAAATTAATTTGTGTTATAAGAACAATTTATTTTGTGTTCATTTTGATTGTATTACATCTGTCACTCAAATTATGCTGATATACGGAATTATTTCTTTTTTTTTGTATTGTAGACAGACCTTAATAATTCGTTTGTTCATTAAACATTAATTCACGAGTAATATTCTTTAAGGACAGGAAACTAAACGATCACAAAATATGTCATTGCTAAATTTATTAGAAGTAAATAGGGAGATAGTAAACGAAAGTAATTGATACAAAATCATATATATACTAGATATAAATAAATAAAAGGATTATGTTATACAATTTAAAGATATAGTTAATAATTATATTCTCTTTTTTATATTATAATGTTAATGTATAATTTATACACAAATATATTTATTTATGTAACTAGGCATCAAGTATTAGTTACACACGGACTGCCGCCAAAAGAGTACTTAATGGTCTAATAAGGCAAATTTATGTAGGGATTGTTAATTTAACATTTGTATTAATATTTGATGAATTGTTATCGAATTAAATATATTAATTGTATTTAAATCGCAACATTGGTGTAAACATCATATACTAATAGTGAATTGATTTTTTTTTTTTTTTAAGTTATTTGTATTAATTGCATTTTATATATATCACTTGTATGATTATTATTTGCAATAAAAGAAACAAAAAAATAAATATATAAACCTATATTTGTTTTAAAAAAGTATTAATTTTTAAATAATAATGTACTTTTATTTAAGAAGTTGGCTAATATAAATAATATTAATGGTAAAAATGTTGCTTTCAAATGCAATACTTGGGAATTATGGTGAAATAGACCACAACAATATAATAAGTAGATTTTTTAACGAAAAGAACAAAATATATGATAATGCTGGTTTGAGTTATGTGAACATTATATTTCGCGTATTCCCATCTGCTGATGATAATGATATTAATTGTTCAAATAAAGGATTAATACTAAAATATTTCACCTCAAATAATTTCAGTATGAATGAGAAAATATTGAGTATAAAGAATCATCATTTAATACCAGTTTTCAATGAATATAACGATATTTGTTATTGGATTTCAAATAAATGTTTAAAACTAAGGCAGGATGAATTGCATTTTTCAATTAGTAGCTATGTTAAAGAATATTGGAAACATCCAGTATTATGTGGTGAGTATTATATAACAAATAATAATGTAATATACTCAAGTGATGTTAATGAAAGCTATTATATAGATTATAGACGTAAAATAAAGATAGAAAGAGAGGATAAAATCCAAACTTTATGTATTGATTTACAGTTTAAGAATGAAAAGTTTATAAGAATAGAGTACTTAAATGAAGATAAAAGAAATAACATTGATAATATTAGTGTTATTGACTTAAACAATAAACGTGAACATGACACTATATCTAATGATGAATTAACTACAAGAAATGATGATAATAATGTAGAATTACTGAACAACAATATAAATATTTTTAAGGAACAAGACATAGAAAGTGAATTTACTGATTACAATGACATAAACAAGTTAGGCGACTCATTTAATTATAATGTAGAGAATGAAATCGAAATTTTAATAAAAAGTGATGATGAATCTGAGTATGTGGAATATAGTAAAGATAAAGTTGAAATTAATTCAAAAGATGAAAGTTCAGAAGTGAATGTGGCTGAAAATGGATATTACAATGATGCTAATATTACAAATGATGATATAAGTGAATTTGATGATAGTGTTGTTATTCATTCAAATGATTTAGATAATCATACAAGTTCTAATGTTAATTATATTGAAAATAATGGTTATAAATTGACTGAGAATGAATGTACTAAACAAAATTTTGATTTAAATATGTTTTCGGTATGTAACGAAATTAATATAAATATTAGGAATGAAATAAGTAATAAAAATATATCACTAGAAAAAAAAGTTCAAGATAGGATAGATAAATACCCAGAAAATTCAATTAAAAATAATAACAGTAATAAGAATAGTGTTACACTGGAGGTAATAGACGATATGATAACACCAATAATAAGGCAAATTAAGAATAGAAGTAAGTGTGATAGAGACTATGAAAGACAACAAAATTCTGAAACTAATAATAGAAGTGAGTTTTATAGAGTAGAAAGTGGTTTGTACTATAAAAATTCAAATCATACTTCATTTATTCCTTCAAATACAAGAACAGATGGCAATATTGTTATTGCAAGAGATAATAATATTAATAAAGAATTAATGATATTAAATAGAATTGAGACAACAAGAAAGAACGTAAATTTAAACAACAAAATTAGCGTATGTAAGAATAACAATCAGTTCTTCGTTTGTAATAACCAGAGTCCTCATCACAGCAGTAATAACTATAATAATAATATTATTAATCATGTTAATATTGATTTATTGTCTGACAAATTCAATAGAATTATTGGAAAAACAGACTTTTTATTAGAGCAATTAAATAGCTATGACAATAATATTAATAATAACAATCATTATAATAACAGTTATAAAGATTTTAACTATAGAAAGCCAAATGGAATAAGACAAAATAGTGAAAAGAACAATATTAAACTATTAATTTCGAATCAGAAGAAATATTTATCTTATTTAGCTAATAAAAGCAATAGTTCGTCCAGTAAAATAAATAAATTAGAATCTGAACGAATGAATGAATTAATCAATGAGGATTCATGTACAAATATCAATAGAATGAACAAAACACGTCTTGAACTTTCAAAAGAAAGCTGCTTATCTATTATAAGTGAAAATAATCAGGATGATAATACAGACATTAATAGTAAAACAATTAATACAAAAGTAATAGATAATCAAACTAATTCACATGATGATAAAAGTTCAAATAAAATTATTACAGTTTTAAATAATAATGACAATGATATTTTTTCCAACAATATTTGTAATAAAAATGACAATATAGATTTGAATCATATTTTTATTGATGTTTCTTCAATTAAAAGTGATAAAAATGTTGATGTTAATATAAATAATGATAATATTGTATGTAATAGTGATAATGTAATAGTCAATAGTAATAATGATAATAGTAATAATAATAATAATAATAATACACAGAGTGTAGACTCAATAAAAGAAAAAGATTTTACCATTGAAAATAAGGGATTTAACAGCACACTATTTGATCCTGAATTGACGGAAATGGATTTTTATCTAAATGAAAATAGATATATTAATTCATTTTCGATCATGAATATTATTTTAAGTAAATGGAGTGGCATTCCAACTATATCTAGAATATAACTATATTTATATTAAGCGTTATTTTCTTTTTATTTTCTTTTGATAACTATTTATTCTTACTCCTAAAACTATGAATCCAAGAATATTTGTGAATATAATTATTAGTAAAATCATGAATTCGTATATATTCGGAAACATTCCATATTTAACATTCAGTCTTTTACACAGTTCATTCCTTGAATTAATTTCATCCATTGAAAGATACAAAGGATGCGAATTTTTAGGTAACACCCAAAAATAATTAATACTTTCATCCGAGTGAAATGGTCGATTTAAATTTTTAACTTTGATAGAATAGTATGTTGTGCAATATTCATCACCTAATCCCGATATTGTTAAGTCATTTCCAATACTTTTAAATATCTTTACTGGTTCCTTTTTTTCTACATTTTTAGGATTAACAGCATATATATGTATGGAGACATACCATACATCATCTTTATTGTTATTGTTACCATCAATAATGGTACTACTCTCATATTCTGTTAAATTTGTGAACAATTTATATTTAATATATATACTATCTGAGTAACCGAATGGTCTTCCTTCTTTTGGAGATAATAGGACAATTCTGTTATTTACATTCGGACTTTTATGTATGAATATTGGCTTAGTAATCAATCCATTTTCAATAATTTTTTTAAAATTTAAATTTTTTAAGCCATTTTTTAGTATCACAATAAAATAATTATCTGGACTTATGTTATTACTTATTGTTATGGAATATGACCCTGTATTAGGTAATTTATAGTTATTGACAGAGTTGTTTATTATTTCACGTTCAAAGTAGTTTAAATCACCATTATCGGTATTATTTAATATATTTAAGATATCTTTTATTCTTATAATATATAAATTTACAATATTTTCTGGAAAAAAGTACCAATTATTCCAACTCAATATTAATCCCTCACCTTTTAATATTTCTCCATTTATATTTTCATATTTTAAACCACCTTTTTTATACATCATATATTAAGATAATTTATATATCCTGGTTCTCTTTTGATATATGTTACCTAAATATAAGCATTTTAAGTAATATTAATGAAAATAACAATGAAAATAAAAGTGGCACTTTCTTATGTAAATAATAGTAATAGTTATTCATATTTCACATTTAATAGAATCAACTTTTCTTTTTATAATTATATCACAATAGTGTAAAAAAAGTTATAAATAAAAATTAAAAAAAAAATGTACTAAATATTAAATAAAAATTAATATCATAAATATGCACGTTTATTCATATATAATAATATACAAAATTTTAACCTAATTATCTAAAATATTAATTTGAAAAAAAAAATCGCATGCAATAACACAATTTTTTTTGCATGTAAATTTTATTGTTGTACATGTAAATAAAAAATCAAATTTAAATTATCCAGAAATTCCATGACCACGTGTGGTGGATGCAACAGAAAGGGGTTGCTCGAGTTCAGGGTTATGTGTTGGACAGTATTTAAATAAGTCCATCATGGCTGCTTGAACTTTAAGTTTAAGTTCCTCAATATCCGTTCCTTTCTTAACTTCTATAGGGTCTCCATAAGCAACATATGAAGTACCAATATCCATTAAAGATTCACCTAATGGCCAAAGAGACCAATTATTATGACTTACAACTGGAAGTATTTCACACTCATTCTCTATAGCAAATTTAAAGAAACCATTTTTAAATGGCTGTAAACGGCGAAGTTTAGAACGTGTACCTTCTGGGAAAATGACCAAACCGATACCTTGATTTATGAGATTTAGACAATTATTAAACATTGGTTCAAGAGTTCCAGTTTTAACACCCCAACCACCCTTTTCTTTAGTAAAATATATCGGAACGTCATAAGTCATTGAAATTACCCATCCCACAATGGGGTATTTAAGTAAGTCAGATTTGTACACATATTTTAATTCCCATGGGAGGTGAGTAGATGCTATTATCCATGGGTCTGCAGTTGACAAATGATTTGTCATTAATATCGTTTTTCCTGGTTTGTAATTCTTCTTTGTAGATCTAGTTATTTTAACTGTCCAAAATGGATTCATCCATATTACAAAAAAAGAAGACCAAAAACGAAATATTTGACCCATAATATTTGTTTTAAACCTCTCATTATAAAGTAAATATGGAAATAGTAATATCCAAAATAAAATTTGATTTATAAATCCAAATAATACTGATAGTAAAATCATTGAATATATATATACAGTTACAAACAACCTAATTAATTTTGGCGTGCTTGACTTTTTAAATGATGTCATTTTTTGTTCATCTTTCATTTTTTCAACGTTGAAGTCTAAATTTATATTAAAATAAATGTATGATATGTTTTCTATTATCTTATAAAATAAGTTACAATTATAATAAAATACGGCGATTATTAAAACTTTATTATTATAAAAATAAAACTTTACTTTTATCTTAATTAAAATGCATTTTCACTTTACAAATGATATTTTAAGGTAAAACACAAGCTTAAAAATAATATATTTAAATAATTTTGGCGCTATAATACGTGGGGTTTTTGCTTCCAATTTTTTACATAAAAAAATGCGATAATTGTTATTCAACGAATAAGAACAGTTAGGTGATAGTTATTTGATTCTTTTTATGTATATTTGAAATATAATTCAATATATTTGCTTTGAAATTTATTCACTGATATATATACATATATATGCATACTTTTTTCTTCTCAAAAATACATGTAAACCAGGACAATATATTTATCTAAAAAAATCCGAATAATCAAAAAAGAGCATGTTGCTAGGATTTCATTTGAAGAGAAATTCAATTGAAATAAGAGATAATAATACCAAATCTCAAAAAAACAAGAAGTTACTCGAGTACGAACAAAATTCGTTATATAATGAAAATATATTTCAAGAATGTAGTTATGTATTATCGACATATGATAATGATTCAATATTCTCACTAAATTTAAATTCAATAAGTATTAACCTATTTAGAGAATATGTAACGGATAGACTTTCTATCCTTAGTTTCATAGATTCAAGATGTAAAATTGAAGATAATAGAACACTGACAGATGCAACAAATAGAGCTTTATTTGAAAAATTACTATCTGAAAAGGGGTTCAGATTGTATGATAAACTAACGCTAATTAACAAAACTGATCCAGAGAAGGTAGATTATGTGTACAGAAAGGATTTATTAAGTCATTTTTTATTGAAATTGTGCTTTATAAACAACAAAGAGAAACAAGAGTGGTTAATAGAACAGGAAGTTAGATTTTTAATATATAAATTATCTACAATAATAAATATCAATTTATTTAACAACAAGAGAGATGATATCAAAAATATAAAACCAGTAGTGATAGAAAAGCTATTAAAAAAAAGCGGTTTCAGTTACCCAATATTAAGATTAGATGAAAGAAATATTAGTAATGAAAGCAATGAAACATGGGAAAATGCAGTCAGTATAATACCAAATAATCATTTAATAACAAAATTAATTAAAATACCATTTTGGCCCGACGGATATAGATTTATTAAAAATAGAAAATATTATATAAATAATGGTATATGTTACATACCAGACACTGAGATTGAGAATTTATTATTATACAAATATAAGAAAGATTTAACAAATTCATTTACATATTTGAAAGAGAACGAGATAATTATAGAGAAAACAATTTTGTCAGATCAAAGGATATCATCATTAATTAAAGAAATTGATAGATTTTTAATTACAAGTGAGTTTGGGAGCAATTTCATAACACCAACTTTGGGAAGCAATAATAAAGGTAATAATTTGACGGATAATTCGAATAATATCAAACTCGATATTTTAAATATTGAAAGTATCTATATTAAATCATTTCCTCTGTGTATGCGTCATTTATATGAAAGTTTAAAAAAAGATCGTCACCTTAAACATTGGAGCCGTTTACAACTCTGGCTTTTTTTAAAGGGTTGTGGAATGAAATTAGAAGATCAGTTAGCTCTTTGGAAATCACTATGGACAGATTCAAATTCATTTGATAAGGAAATTAAATATAATATACGCCATGCATACGGTCAGGAAGGTAAAAGAAGTAATTATTCACCATACCCATGTAATAAGATCATAAATGGTTTACCACTACCTGGGAATGGTCAAAATCATGGATGCCCTTTTAAAACATTTGATTTGGTTCCATTACAAAGAATACTAAAGGCTTATTACGGTAAAAACATAGGTGATGAAAAATTACAAATTATTTCAAATTTAAGTAAATTGGGTCACTTCCAATTATCATGCATTGAGTTATTTAAAGCTATGAATCCTAATTCAGATACTGAGGGAATAGGCAATCATCCTAATATATACTTTAAAAAATCGGCCACACAAAATGAATAATTTGAATGTAACTATAATAGCAATTAGTTTTATTGTCATTATGTTTATTAGTTGTGTATTTAAATTATATAAATATTTTAATAACCCAATTATAGTTACCAAAGTTAATTAATTGCTGATCAATGTATATTTTTATTGAATACAATTTACCAATGTAATTACTTTTATAGTTAAAATCAATCATTTTTAATTCATACTTTAATGTTAATCTTTGGCCTTTAATTACTGCATATATCTCTCTAGGTTTAGTAAAAAATCCTATTACTTTAATATATTCAATATTCTTATTTATTTTCAATACTTCAGAACCATTATAGTAATTATCACTATTAATATTATTAGTATTGTCATTAATATTGATATTTTTGATATTGTATGAATGTATAGAGTTTATTTTTTTTGGTTTCAGAAATATATTATATTCAAAATTACTTCTAAAGTAATTGAATAATTCACTTTGAAGTTTTAAATCCAGAGAAGATAATATATTATCGTACTTGAACAGTGAATATATATTGTCACAATTATATTTATCACCCCCGTTACTATTTCTGTTTGTAAAATTGACTTTAAATACAATATCGTCAAAAATATATTCATTTCTATTTAAATATGAATAGGTAATTCCATCATCTAAATATATACTTCCTTCTGAATGTAGTGTAATTGGATCAATAATATAGTTGTTATATAAATCATTGTTATTACTATTTTTTGTAATAAAGTATCTAAATAAATAGCTAGTGAATACTTTTCCTGATAAATATACTTTAATTCCAAATGGGTTATCTAGTTGAGCATTGCTTGAATAACTACTATTTGTAAACTTATTATGGGAAATCGGAATTATGCTGCCACCTTTAACCAAATCAGGAGTTGAGTCTAACACTTCATTGTTAAATAGTTGTTTATAATTATCTATAAATACATTTTCTGAATGAAAATCATACCAAATGTTATATATATTATTATTATAACTAAAATAATGATTTATGTATTTAAAATTCGCAATAAAAGAATAAATATTAATTGTAGTATAGCCACTCTTAAGTAATATGTTAATCATAAATGAATCACCAACAATAAAACTATTTTCTATTGATCTTAGTTTACTATTAGTTGGGTTTAACCAAAATAACGGTTTAATTATTGGTATTCCGAAAAATGAATAATACGCTGATAACGTATACCAATATGGAATAAGTTTGTATCTCAAATTAACATATTTACTTATAATACCAGATAATAAATTGTCATCGAATAAGAATTCTCTATTTAGGGAATTAATTGAACTATGTTCTCTATAAAATGGGAACCATATACCTAACTGATGCCATCTAATATATAATTTTTTTTCTGGGTTTCCTTCATAGCCACCTATATCAGAACCTGTAAGTGAGAAGCCACATATTGCATTTTTAACATTAATGTTTATTGTTGAATAATAATGATTCCAATTTGATTCAGAATCGCCTGTCCAGACAAATGAATACCTATTAGATCCAAACCAGAATGATCTGGACAATATGAACGGCCTTCTCTTTATTTTGAACTTATTTAATAAACCATTAAATACAGATCTTACATTATAAAATGAATATAAGGAATGTATTTCTCTTTCCTCTAAATTATAATAATTATATATAGTTTGTTTCGGTAAAGTCAGTTCTGGTAAATTGAATACAGTTGGTTCATTCATATCCAACCAATAACCTATGTTTGTATAGTTATTAAATAGTTTTTTATAGTAATTTGAGTAATAATTCTGGACAATTGGTGAAAACAAATCTAGATATTTAGATTTTCCAGGCCAACAAACTCCAACAAAGTCGTTATTAGGGCTATAATCATTTTCGCCATCTTTTATTGGAGTTAAATTAGGTACTTGTATCCACGGTGATTGAATGGATACAGTTGTTAATCTTGTATTGTGTATATTATTAATTGATTTATATTTATCGCAATTTTTTATATTTATATATTTAAAATTAAATGTTCTGTTTTTAAAGTAGTAATATATTATATTTTTATAATTTAATTTATACTTGATATATTTATGGTGACAATATTTTAGTTTCTCAAAAAATGAATATATATATTTTCCTTCAACACTAATATGAGGATCTGAAATAAATATTAAATACTTATCTTTTTTGCCTAGAATATCAATTAAATTATTTATATTCGGGAATTTTGATTCATCTACAACAAGGTAGCTTTTGTTTTTTGTATATTCGATATCTAACCAAATTGAATCGAATGGTATGTTATTACTTGTCAAAAATCTGTCTATTTCTAATATTCTAGATTCGTTCGTTTCTTCCCATTTACTGTAATGGAAACCAAACGAAAACCTTGGTGCAAATAGTGGAAACCCTGTTATCATATTTAATAAATAATAATGCCTTTCTATATCATTCGAAACAAATATTGACAAGTCTATAATACCCGTTTCAGATACCCACCATGAATCAATGTATTTAATATTATTACTATCATTTTTTTTATATAGCTTAACATAAGTATCAGAAGGATTTAACCACATTATTGACGAATATATTACTTCGCTATTTGTTTTTGTCTTATTTAAGTAGTTTATATTATTATTACTTACATCACTCAAAGATATTAATAATGGAATTGAGCCATACATTGGATCAGTGGTATTCAATTTATATTTATAAGAATCTACATTGTAAAATCTATATGGTTCTTCAAAATCCTTTAAATTTAACGGGCATGCTTTTTCTGAAAAGCCATATACATCTTTTGAGTTATATATTTGAATATCTAACCCCACTGAAGTTGGACCATTATATTTAAAGTCAACAAACCTATCATAAATTTCGGCCCATAGTCCCCTGGGATATATATCTGCCGCATCTATAACATTTTTTACATCTATATTCGCATACAAATTATTGTTTATGTGATACATAAATATGTATTTAAATATGTTTTTCAACTTTCTTATATAGTATATTATTAAATCTTTTAAATGGTAGTTAAAATGGCCACTGTATGTATCACTATTTAGTTTATCATCTATTATACTATTAAAAGAATCACTATATAAGTTTCTCATGCTAATATTGTGTTTATTTATTTTATTTGTTAAGTTATATACTCTGCCACTCCTTTCAAAATTAAATAGCTTATTACCGTTTATAGATGCTATTTTATTGTTGCAGTAGTAACTTTTTATTCCAAAAGGTTTGTAGTAAATCTCAATTTTAGATTCACATTTATCTGTATCGTCATTATATGAACTATTTATATTTTCTAATTTAGGAATAACAAAAATTACTTTATCATTATATTTTGTTACTTTTGTATAATAATTCGAGTTATTTTTCATAAAATCTCCTTCAAATTTACCAATTTCTTCCTTAAAATTCAAATTATTATTCTTATTTCCAGCATTTTCGTGGTAACTACTCCCATTAACCTCATCAATAACAATATCATAATTGTTACCATTTATTAAATAATTGTTTATTCCGCTATTTCCAAAAATTACATCCCTACCTACTCTATATCTCTGAAATCCAGAATAAGGCCTTGTTTCGTCTATCTGAATTCTAAAAATTCCTATACTATATATAAAAACTACGCATTTTAGAGGTGGTATTTCTCTGTAATATGTGTTATGTAAATTAAAAGATATAGTTGAACAATTTTCATTATATTTTAATTCATTGCAATTTTCGAAAAACAATATAGAATTATCGTCTATTGACCAAATTGTCTCATTATCATCTTTACTCTTGTATTTGTGGTTTAGGTAACCAACATATTTTTTATACCTCTTGCAGAACAAATTCTCATTACAAGTCTTGAATTTATTGCTTGCATATGTTAGTCTTTTTAGTAATAACAACAAAAATATTATCTTTAAAAAAACATACATTTACCATTATAACTATGTTAGCACGATAATATAATTAAAATACAAACAGATTATGCAATCACCCAAATCAGTGATGTAGTGTTAACTTTCCTAATAAGAACTAGATAAACTATTCCGAATATATTTCAATTATATTATCTATCATTACTAAATTAACGTTGCTAATGTTATGACACTAAATTCTAATGCCGCCAAAAAAACAAGTTTTAATCGACAAAAGAGCCATTTAAATAGTTTGACAAAATAATCTTCTATTGCATAAATATTATTTGACAATTAATAAATATGCAAACCAATTTATATTATTCACACACTTTTTATCTTGCTTAAAATAATATTCAACCTTTATATATAACACAGAAACAATTACAATAGAAATAACATTTAGAATCGCAATCTAAACATGTTTGCAGGTAAATATATTTTCAATTATCTCTCTGCAGCTACAAACACTAATTTTAAGCTCACACAAAAGATATCTTCATTATTTATTTTATTTCACATTTAATCTCCCTATAAATACATGCTGTAGTAACCATAATTTTTGAAAATATAGAAGAAAAAGTGAAGTAATTGGTTATAATTTAAATAACCAGAAAATGGCATAAATTTATATCAAAGTATTAAATTCTTAACACAAATTAACAAAGAAGACAAAAAATCTATAAATAATCTACATTTATATAATAAGCGAAACCTGCTTATTAAATTTAAAATATGTTGAAAATTTACATGCACAAAAAAATTTATATAAAATAAATAATGCATGTCCTGTCTGCGCTAATCTAAAAGTCAGTTTAGGCCTGGACCAATAATGAAAAAAAATTCTAAAAAATAATTATAATCACATAAAAATAATATTAAAGCAAATAAATCTTAAAATAAGTTGGTTTACAAGAATAATGTTTTTGAATATTTGACAGAGTATAAAGAAAATGTTAACAAATGAGAATATAAGTAGGTATATTCAATCAAATGAGTGTTTATTGGGGATAAATATACTTTTGAATATATATAACAGTGATGTCATTGAAAGCAATTCACATATAGGCGACAATAAAACTGTAAAAAATCAGAATATATTGCCAATAATAAACATTCTTGACAGAAAAAGGAAAAAAATAGAAAGATCTAGAGAAAGTTTATCAAGATTAAAAACAGAAGTCTTATTTAATAATTCACATAATAATTGTGTCACAGAGATTAAATTCACTTCAATAAAAAACGATGATGAAGCAAATGTGCCTTCAGAATACACAAGAAACGGGGGCGAGATAACAATAGAATCACCTATTGAATGTAATAGTGAGTTACTAAGTATAAGGGAAGAAGTGGGATCTTGGGATAATCCAATACCTAATATAAATGGCGTTCCTTATGACTATTATGAGAGGAAAATATTGGAAAAATATTTAGAATATTGGAAAAAATCTAAGTTATCAGTTCCCTTTTCTGATTGGGATAGCAATATAAATAATTCAAAAAGTATATCAAATTTAATTTCGCCTGAAATAGTTGATAGTAACGAACGTATAAAAAGTTGCAAGAGTATTCAAGAAGCTATTTATAAGTTAAGAAAATTAGAGCAAGACTTTCAATGTATTCCTAAGCTATTAATAATACAAATATTGGAAAATGGCTCTTTAAATAATTCCGGTGTGCTAAAAGAATGTAATAGAGCAAAATTGTTATCTGATGAAAGAAGTAAAAATAGTAATTTTAAGGTCCCACAAAGTTTGTTTCTAGAAATGATTATTAATGAACACAATAATAATAATAATAATAAGAGTACCAATCTTGTAAAAAACTCCAGCTTGAGTAATTACGACAGTGTAAATAACGATAATAAAGGTAACAATGGTAATTTTTTGCATAGTAATATTGATCAATGTAGATGTGATTTCTACAAAGTTAAACAAAAATTTATGAATAAATATGATCTTTGTAATATTTCAAACGATAATATTGATGAGAACAAAGGAGATCTGAGAATTTGGATGGGAGCATATTATCTTCCAAGAAACGATAAAAGAGATAGTGGTGGAGAAGACGGTTGGTTTGTGGCTGAAAATATTCAATCTATGGGAGTAGCAGATGGTGTTGGAGAATGGGAGGATTTGTCCGGTAAAAGTGCCAAAAATTTTTCGAATAATCTAATGTTAAATTCACTGAATTATATTAAAAAAAATATCCATTACAACGGAGGTCGAGAAAATCCATCGTTATTAGCTAAAAAATCACTTATTAATAGTCTAAAAGTTTGCATTGATAACGGAGTGCACGGAGCGAGTACCGCTCTTGTATCATGTTTTGATCACACAACAGGCATTTTGGGATTTTCAAATATGGGTGATAGTGGTGCTCTTGTGCTTAGAAGGCTTCAATTTGATACAGGGAAAATGGAAATAGTGAGAAGAGTTAAGGAAATGCAACATGATTTTAACTGTCCATACCAACTCGCCACTCTTCCAGATGAAAGAGAGTGGCCTGAACTTATCGAAAAAGGATATATTGATATTGTAAACATAGCTTCTATTGAAAAAAATAGAATGAATAATTCTAAATCCAATGGTGATAATGATTGTAAAGAAAGTCAGAATTTAGTGTGTGATGACCCGGAGTTATCACAACTTTTAGACATTAAAGTTAAGGAAGGCGATATGATTATTATTGGAACTGATGGATTATTTGATAATTTATTTGATTTTGAAATAGCCAGCATTGCCGGACTGTCACACTCTCCTATTGAATCAAAGTTATTTTACAACAATCTAAATAACGCAACTTCACCTATGCTTATTTCAAAGGCACTTGCTTTGTCTGCTTATCATAAATCTCTGGACCCTTTTACTAAGACACCTTTCGCAAATCAAGCTAAAAAGTTTTACAGCGGTGACAAAAATTCATTTATTTGTAACCAAACATTTTCTGGTGGCAAAGAAGATGATATTACCGTACTAGTTGCATGGGTTGTAAACAAAAATGACTTTGAAATACTCGTGAGAAATTCACCAAACATTTGTGACATTAAAAAAAAATTTTAAATACAAAGCAATAATCATTTAAACACACAGTAGTTACCAGGTTACAAATTGATATATTCCAATATATCCATGCATACATAGCTGCTTTCTGTTGTGTGTTGTCTTATTTTTATTTACCGTTTTTTAAACTTATTCATTCATTATATATACAAGTGTGAATAAAACACTAATACTATAACCATTATAATATGAATTATAAACTACTGCTTGTTCATAGGTTAATTTATAAAACTCGCTAATTTTATAAAATAAGTCTTCAATGTTAGCTCATATAACAGCTTAAATCCTTTTCCTTAGTCGATTTTCTAATCATCTATGACATTTTGGCGCCTGTCCCCTTAGCAACTTATTTTTCGTGTATTAATAAAAGAAATATTACAAGGTAAAGAACTAAAATTGATGAAATAATGAAGAATTTTATAAAATTAACACACGAGAAAATCTTAAACATGTATTATATCAAAAGTATTTTTAGAGGAAGGTACCACTTGAATGAAAAAGATGAATGTAATACTGACTTTTTTGACCTGTCAGAAAATAATCCAAAAAACTCATGTACTGCACAATGGATGTTGGTAAGTTGAATATTAAGATATAATAGTAGCAAAGATTGAAAATTAATGTTTCCACATAAATATCCAAATTAAACATAAAAATGTAATAATAACTACTTTTGGTGATTCTTTTTTAATACTTGTCAAATAACTCTTTAGTTGTACACAGCACTTTCTTCAATGGAAGAAAATCCTGATGAATCTAAATTAAATTCAATGAAAAATTTTATGATTAATATCCCAGACCAATGTAAATATACAAAAATAGGTGATACGTATAGCAGAGGAATACAAATACATAAAAATAGTATAATCGATGCAAAATCTAAAAGAGAGTTAATGCTTATTTTGTGCACAATAGAGAATATGTGTAGATTTAAATTAGGCAAACAATATGTATATTGTAAATACAATGAAATTATAAATAGGTGGTTCAAGGGAAAATAGACATAGTGAAATAGCAATTTATTGTTTCCTTAATGAAATTGCGAAAAATCTTAGAAATTCTAAATTTTTAGCTTCATCAATTATTAAATTAAATTTCAAAGATACATCACTTTACTAAGACACTGATAATTTTACTTTATTTTTATCGGCTATTACATTTTCACAAATATTTTGATTAATTACATAATCCTGTATTCTATAGTTGTTCAGTAATTTTTTAATACTTTCATCTTTACCGGGAACAGTATTGACTATATAAGAATCTGACTTCTCCTCGCTATCATTTGTTTCTACTTCACCATTTTCAAATTCATCATACATCTTCATGTTTTCACTTAAAGAATTTTTTTTATCACTGTTTCTTATAGCAACGAGATTTGCAAAGGTGTAAATTATCGAACCACATATTGTTAATAAAAGTCCGATTATTGTATTAATATAAAACGTTTCATGATTAAACAATATTCCAAAGATTGTTTGTACACATGATTTAACATATCCTGTTAAATTGTAAGCAATAGGTGATGTTATTTTGATACACCAATTCGTAATCATTCCAAGAAAAAAATTTAAAACTCCGCTTAATAGTATAGGACCTAAAACATTGAATAACCCATTCATATCTAATCTATATAACTCAACAAATGCAATGTACTCGCCGGACAAAAAAACGGGAATTAATGCTAATACTGATGTTATGAGTACATTATACCAATATATCAAAAATTCGTCATTACCCAATTTTATAGTTACATTTTTTATTTGAATAGTATAAATAGATTGGAATAAAGAAGATAAGATCCCGGCTAATATTCCATACATGTTCAATGCTGATGAATCAAAAGATCCCACAATGAAGCCTATAATAACAATTAAACAACCGAGCATGCATTTCCAATTTATTTTCTGCTTTAAAATTAATATCGTAAGTACAACATTAAAAAATAATGTTGAAGATCTTGAAATTGCATACGAAGATATAGGAACATACTTTAAACATGTATTAGACAGCAAAATAAATATTGTACATGATCCTGACATGTACATACAGGTCTTGATTTTTTCATATTCTATTGTTGGTTTTGAAAGAAATTTACCATTTCCAAGTACAACATTACTTAGTTTATAAGCAAATACGTACGAAAATAAACCACAAACTTGTTGAATCCATGTAGTAAATGATGGGTAGCTAGTTGGTCCAAGAAATATATGCTTATTTAGGAAAACCAGTAATATAGAAACAAACCCATATAAAAATAATGCTAATGCTTCTTTTAACCTATAAAATTTCATACCGGACCCTTTTAAATGTTTCTGCCCACCTCCTACAGGCTCAAAGACCTCGTTTTCTATTATAATCTTCTTTCTAATCCTTATTTTTGTTCTATATCATACAAAATATTAGTCACTTCTCTCTAAATTTAGCACAATTAGTTATATGATTATTACCCGCCTTAATGTCACCACTTACGTCAATTATGTAAAATTAACTAGAATCTGTATTTTAGCTAATTAAAGCACAAAAAAAAGTGTGATTATTAAATTCAATGCCCACTTCTCGCTTTAGTTGTTCCGATTAATTCACAAATTATGTTAAGTCACTGTTTTTATTTTTTTTGTTTTATTATTAATAAATGAATGCGCTTGCAATTTACACTTAGATAATACCCAAGTATTTTGCTATTACTAATATTTATAATATGTTGTTTGCACCACTTTAAACCTGAATACTTGTTTTTTACTTAAATCACACAACTATTTCTCTTAGTTTATATAACATCAAGAAATGTTACCGTATATTATTATGCAATGTTTACAAGAAAAATTTTATGAGATTGTTAATACACTTAATAATTCCATGTGGACAAAAAATTTTAAAAAAATAAAAAGATATGAAGTTAGTGTAAGGTTATGACTGAATTATTTAAGAATATATTATTTATTTTGTTACTTATAAAGCAGAGTAATAAATAAATATAAATGAATAGAAACAAAACAGAGACAATAATAAAGTATATATGTATGTCATTTATGCATTAAATACGTCTTTTCTTCGACTTTTTATTTCTTGTTTTTTCACTTGTATCACTAAAAGACAACTGCTTCACTGAATTATTTGAAAAGCAATCGTGCTCAATAACTTTAAGAATGCCATTGTTAATTGAAACAATATCCATCTGATTTTTAAGCAAGAAATGGATATATTTCCTCAAATTAAACAATACAGATCGAATGTTATACTGTGCTAATCTCTCATTTCTTGGGTCAATAGTTTTCGACCAATCGTTTGAATAGTTAAATGAATTATTGCTGTCTACAATTGGAGACACTGTATTAATTGATGAGACCCAATGTAAGAAATGAGTCTGAACAAGAGAGAGAACTATCCTAGCCAGTGGTTCTAAACCACTAAGTAGCAGATTTTTATATTCTTTACTAGGGTCCATTTTGTTTATATTTTCAATGTTAATTGATTGACTATACATAATTCTTAGTATGTATTCAATAAGAACGAGTAGTTTTTCTGCATATAATAAAGGAAGCGACCAAACAACTTCGGATAAATAATTAAATGATATTTTTTGTATAAACGATAACACATATTCTTGAATTGATAATTCTCCAATTTCTAGTGGTGCATGTGGAGGTTGAATATTGATGTTATTTTGAATATTAGTTTGGCTTTTAATGATACACTCGTGCTTTAGCAATTCAACATAATAATTATATGCAATGTCGATAGCATCTACAAGTTTTTCCATTGACTTCAATGTTTCAAATGTTTTACGTGTTGGGCGTGACATAGTTGAAATTGAACCTGCGTTTTCTATATAATCTTTCGTATTTCCTTGTAGTATTTCTTTTTCAATATGCTCTTCCTGTTCTTTTTCTCTTTCCTCTTCTAAAAATAATTGTTGATCTGTTCTAAACCACACTCTCAATGCTCTATCTAAAAATCCACATATAATTCTGTCACCATCGTAAGTAAGAGCCAAACTAACTATAGGTACTTGACCAAATGTTGATTTTTGATACAATATTGTTATTAAATCACCCTTATCTAAGTCCCATATTTTTAATGAACCATCTCTTGCAGTACTTACTAAATAATGTGTATCTCTTACAAACTTAACACGAGTTACACATTCGGTATGGGCATGAAAAGATCTTTGTATATTACCAAAATCTAGACCCCATATTTTGATGGTTTTATCTGCACTTCCGGAAGCAATTATTGTGTTATCATGTGATATATCCAAACATGCAACAGGTAATGAATGGCCGTACAAAACCAAAAATTGTTTTAGTGTATCTGAATGTAAAACCACTATTGTGTTATCAAGCAATGAAACCACAATAAATTTTCCATCATAGGTGTATTTTAATGTCAATCCTTCTTCCGATAATGTTAATGTTTTACTTAATGTAATTACGACCCTATTTTCTGTCTTTTTCTTGCTTATGGAAACTTGTTGCATACCAAAGTAATATAAATTCAGCTTTTTGTCCTGAGCAACTGATGCGAAGGTTGAATTATCCGGTGAAAGAGCAAGTGATTGTATAGAATTATCATGTATGTTATCTAGTGATTGTATTAATTTGCAGTTCACAATGTCATGTAATTGTATGGCTCCCTGTCTTGTCCCTGAAATTGTATACTCATTTCCTGGAACTATAAAACCACAAACCGGATTTTCAGCTATTATTGTTCTTATACATTTGAAGCCTTTCATATTCCATACCTTTATTGCATCATCTCCAAACGTAGCAATAAATTTGTCATCATCAGAGACACATATTTCCCTCGGTATACCTCTATGCCCTTCAATTTCCATTCTTCTAATTACCTTACACGCAAAATCAACAACATTATCATTATTTACTTTTTTTTTATTACCAGCAGACTTTTGTTCGATATCATTCAAATAATCAGTGGTAAAAGATGCATATTTTATTGAATTGTTCCCCAGTCCGAGAACAAGAGTATTACTGAGTGAATCAAAATCAACTCCTAAAAGCCTTGTTCCAATCATTTCATCTTCGTTTGTAAGTAAAATTTTACTCAGTGGAAGCAACTCGTAATTTCCAGGAAGAATATTGTGCTCACTATCTGATTCTAACTTTGATTCTTTTAATCTTCTCTTGATCATTTTTTTAATTCTCTGATCAATTTTATTCGAATTGAAATATGCAAATGCCTCTATTGTGTTTGAATTAGTAAATGCAAATATAGTACCATGAAAATCATCATAAACATTAAGTCTGTCAAATTCTGTTATTTCTGACCATTTAGGAATAAGTTTGGTTACCTTCGAACTCTTACTTCCTTGAAATCTTGGAATTCCTCCATAATAAGTTGCCAGATTTGTGTTATCCACCAAATTCTGTGTAAAATACTCACACTTTTCTGAAACACTATCATTTGGGTAAAGCATACCATCAGGAAGTCCTGTTGCATGACTAGTTAATCTATAAACAGATATTTCACCACTTGAACCTGCCGTATATAGTCTGTTACATAAGGGATTTAATAATATACTATAAACTTCTCCTTTCTGTTTTATGAGAGTTTGTAAGCAAATTTGGCTCTGAATATTCCAAATTTTAACAGTACAATCTTTACTTGATGTAATTAATAAATGAGGCGTATCCTCTAAAATAACATTCTTGCTCATAATTTCACCTTTTTCTTTATTCCAAAATTTTAATTTATGAACGTATTCAATATCAGTTATTTCATTTAAATGACCTGAAAACCTATATAAACCTTTACCAGATAATGTGTCCCAAAGTGTAACCTCTGTATCAAAACTACCACAAGATAAGTAATTACCGCTTCTACAAAATTTAAGTGCTGTTATATTCTTTCCATGACCATGGAAAACATGAACAGCTAAACCGGTAACTATATTCCACATTCTAACACTACCATCTGAATATCCTGACGCAATTATTTCTGCTCTACTTGGATGCTCGCAAATTGAAGTTACATAATGAACTGTTGATGGAATTCCTTCACCAGAATAAACCCTTCCTACAGCTTCTACTTTCAAAGTCTTCTCAATAGTTCCTGTTATCAAATCAAATACTAGTATACTCTCCCCAGAAATGCTAATTCCATATTTTTGCTTACCTAATCCATTTTCTAAATCCACTTCCTTTTTGAGCAATTTCACACCATCATTAAAACCTGATGTAAGAAGGACCCCATAAGATGCTTCTGGGACATATCTTAAGTAAGACTTTACCATGTTACCTTTAAATTAGCATCAACTATAAACTTAATAATCAACCTTAATTTTATTCTCAAATAATCAACCTCGACACTAAATACTTCAATTGCCGCCATTTGTCTTGCTTTTACATAATAAATACCGGTAAATTAAAATAAGTGTTACATGCGCCACGTAAAATAGTAAATAGTAATATTAGTAATAATATATACATTTATTCTGCCTGTTTATGTTGTCAAAACTTGTATTGATGTGATATTTCATGTTATTTCATGACTAAAATCGGTGTTTGATGTATGTAATGTACACACCCATAAGTTAAAGATCTATGTTCAATTTTAAATTTTACACTTACGATAATTGATTGCTAAATCTAAAAAAAATATAAAAATTACAAAAAAAACTAAATTATAAATAAATAAGCAAATAACTATTACAATTTTAAATTAAGTATAGCTGCTACTTGCTTTTTAATTTCCAAACAGTTGCTGTTTCATTGATAGGAAAAGCAAATTCATGAATAATACTCCTCCAAATAAATTCAGGAACATTATTAAGTATGTGAAGTAGTTGTGATGTGTTTTCGTTTTTAACATCTGTGGAGGATTTAACATTGCTTTCACAATAATTAAACCATAATTCGTTATTATTGATGGCGTATTTACAATTGTTAATAATATTCTGTTTAACACTATCTATAAAAGATGTTATAGTAAAAACATCTTCTCTATTTGTGGCATTTTGACTAAAGTGTCTAATTACAATTCTCCTAATAGAATTAAATCTTGAGTCTCCAATAGATTTAAGTACCCAAATATCTTCAAATAGATTAATTGCAATTTTTTCTAATGATGTTTTAATATCTTCCATATTTATTTTAATTGAATTCGATAAATTTGAGTTTACATTAATATATTGTATTTGTTTAATGTTATGTTTAATATACCCAGAAGAAAATGGCGAGAATGTAGGAGCAATAAAATTTTGTGTTGAAGAAATTCCTGAAAACGAAGAACTAGAACTAAAGTTTCCTTTTATTCCAGTTTTATTTTGTGAATTACCAATTCTGCTATATGAAAGAGAGCTTTGGTCGGCACCATTTGCGGCAGCTTCTGAAATTTTGTTCCCATTAACTGCAGCCAAATTAAACTGTTCTACTATCGAACTAGGCACAGTAGCAAAAGCTGCGTTACCTACAGCCATTAAAGTTAGGTGATACGTACTAACATTTAATAATTCAGATGAATTCATTGCTCCATAAGTTTTAAGTATAAATGTTAATAGTAGTTGAAGTTGTGAGTTACTTATGCTTGTTAAAGTCGCTGACGCATTATTTAAATATGTTAGTGTCGATGTTGATGTATCCCTGTTTTCACGAATGTATTGTACTACATATTTTTCTCTATCTGACCAATAACTTTTCCAATAAGTTGCTTCTTCTATATGCTCTTCAATAAATTTTCTATCTGTTGGAAATTTAGGATACCAAGCAGTTGAGCGATAAACAGCAACCTCTCTTAAGATACTAGTTACCCTAATTTGTGGAAGATCAGTAGCGATTCTTATTGGTTCTCTATTTAAACCTGCATTCTCATCTCTTTGAAGAAGAACTAGTATCAAGTCTCTACAACAAGATTCATATTCATTATAAAGCAATTCAGATTTATAAGTCCAGTTTCCTGAAACCAATACGCAATACTTTTTTATCAAAATAATTAGTTCATCATCAGATGGAAAGTTTTCAGAAAAACTATTTTTCTGACTTGAAATATCGGATTTTTGTATTTTAATGCCATTAATTTCTGAATCTAGAGAACTATTTAGCTTGGAGGCATAATGAACCCTTTTAAGGATTAATTTTATTCCATAAAAAGGTATTACTTGATAAACCAAGGTTATTTTTTGTATTTGCTCACTTATATCCATTCTGTACAATTCTTGAATTGATATCGGGCCAGAGGATAACCAATCATCATATGAAAGTAACTTGCCAGATATCCCATGGAAGGGGATTATATCTTCGTTTCTTTCATATATATTTTTAAATATTGAATTCACACCTGAATCTTCTATACAACCAAAGTTATAACCTGTACAACCACCCAAACTAGATATTGGGCTTGAAGGTGGATATTGATAAGCAGTATATATTTTAGGTAACCCAGAGGTTCTTGTTGAAGGGAGAACTTGACCGTTCCCTCTGAATGGAAGATTAAATTCAGAAGTTCCATCACTTACTATTCCAGATAACATTTTAAGGTATTTAACTTGGTCATTATTAAAATAATGAACCCTTTTTCTATTATTATAAATAGAATAGAGCTGTTTCACGAATGCGTCGCTACCTATTGAATTTAAATTGATATTTCTCCATGAAATAAAGTCATCAAATTCCACATCCGTCAATATTTTAATAATTTCTTTAGACTCATATGAATTATTCTGGTAAATACAAGGTATTTTAATCCAATTTTCAATACCTGTTGTATAAAATATACACTTATTGCTAACCATTGTATCCGATTCAGCCTGACGACCAGATTTGTTAATACCGATCTGTGTATTCCCATGGTAAAGTATTAAATTATCAAGCGATTTATTACCCTCGTCTTTTCCAGATGCTTCTGAAGAATAACGCTCAACGATCCCAACGTTACTATTTTGGGTTTTATTCTGATCAAAGACTGAAAAATTTGGTCGGAATTGCTGTACTGTTGAAATAGGTGTTATAAACAACTTCTTGTTTTCGTGGTCAAAATACCCTATTACTAAGGAATTTGACGATGACAAACACGACCTGCTATTAACAGTATATAAATGATGTTTTTCTACAGATTCACTTCTTTCATGTGACGTGTTATGCTGTGGTTCTACTGAATTACCGCTTTTATTACTAAAGCTAGTATCTGAATTGTCATTTGAATAGTATGAAAGCTGAAATGACCCTCCATCAGGTCTTATAAATGCAGATTTCCATACTTTATCCGAACAACTATCACTGGAAGTCATTGGAAATTGAAAGATATGAAATGAAATATCATTTATATGTGAAAGTATGATTTCATACTCATCAACTATTTCATTTTCATCTTCATTATCACTCATTTTTAATTATTATTTAAGTTATTTTAACCAAATGAGGTTTAATTGATACATGTATATATTAAAAAAAGGACTATACTTAAAATTTCTATGAATAAAAACCCTCTAGCTTATTCGATAAAAATATCTGTACTAATTAATATTCATTCGTTGCATACTTTAGCTTTGATCTGCTCATTTGTCAAAAATGAAATGGCGCCATTTTAATTCTAAATACAAAATAACCACCGCCACATGTTTATTTTTACATTCTCAAGGTGAAAAGTCAAGCTTGAAGCAATAACCAACAAATATTGCTATTCTTTTTCAAGTTATTCTGTGCTATAAACGATGTTTTTTTGTGATCTAAACATAGATTGATACATAAAGTATATGGATACTACTAAATGTTTATTTTTTTATGAAAGGTTCCGGAATATTGAAGAAGTTAAAGCTTTTAAAAGAAGAAGATATAAATAAAATAAAACTATTCACAAAACTTGTGAGAGAATTAAAAGAACCAAACATTTATCTTTTAGAGAGATTGGTTTTCTTTCTTCCTGAGAGTTTGTTACATAACATACTCAAAGAAACTAGAAATATTATAAAAAATGGTGGTTATCCAACAGAAGATAGTACTAGATTAAAGACACCAGGAGGAATATTTTTTACATTAGTTAAAAACAAAATTTCAAAAGAAAACGTAAAAGTAATATGGAATAATAAAAGAAACAAAAAAAAAAAAAAAAATGACAAACTCTGCAGATTCTACAATAATGTTGAAAATGCCAATAAAACAATTGAAAGTGAGGAAGAAGGAGTTTTGTCAGAGGAAGCAATAATAATAGATGATCTTTGTGATATGGCGATATAAAAAAATTTAGTAAAAATTAAGTTTTAGTAATAGTATAAGTTGTAATATGTTCTAGTCAATACTATTTTCAAATACCTCTAGAAATGATATTCTGTGAAGGAAGTTTGATATACCATGAATTATAATAGGAGGGACAATGATTCCATTATTGTTTAGCCAGTCTTGTCTTAATTTATTTTCGTAAAAACAACTATCATTAATTAAGTTTTTTATTTCAAACCAATATTTACAAGTTGGCTTTCTAGATCTGATTGGCCATATTGAAATAATAGACAGTATATAATTATCTAAAAGTTTTCCATCCAACTTTGGAGATTTTGAAATAAGTAGAATTCTGTTGTTAGATTCGTTTTTTTTTGCATTATATTTTCTGTCGAAATACAATGTCGAAAACACACCTTTGATATATGGTTTTGGGAAAACATTCCAATCAATCCATATTTTTAATATATCACAAATATCATCTATTAAACTTGAATAAGAGTTATTTCCGATACTTAACTGATATGAAATGTGCGAAACCAAATAGGGAAATAAGTTCATTATACAGTTTCGAAGTTTCCATGCACCTGGAATTAACGAGTGTGAATTATATAGTATATCTGATATGCAATAAATAATTGACTTCTTAATTGTATTATCTGAAAATGGAAATATTTTAAGTAATGTTTCAATCATGTGAACGGAGTGTAGATCTGAATTATCAACAACAAATTTCATTATGTTCAGTATATCCTTCCTCTTAAGTGACAACTCATTAATTAACATTTGGAATTGATTACTAGTTTGAACAGGCATTTTTTTTGATTTTAAATCTCTGCATAGACTTTCAATAGGAGATGATAAGTCATATTCCGCCTTCTTGTCATTACTACGCATAACTTCAACTACATATTTTCTATAAATCTCAATGAACTCGTCTAAATTATTACCAACATCTTTATTTTCATTTATCCCTTGCCATACCCAAGAAAGAGGATCATCCAAAGAGTTATTTAACCAATTCGAAAAATCCTCGGCCAAATTTTTTATCATTATTCACTATTTTTTAGTAATTACATCACTATTTGTATGAAAAACCTATATATACAGAAATTAAAACAACACTAAGTTAATATGTATTTTAAAATAATTTTGCAAAGCAGAATAAGATTTGTATAATTTCCCATTCTTTGTATGAGGCCTTTGGAATGAAATGACTGCTGATAGAAGTGTTTAAGAATCATTCATTTCATGTTAGATGCAGACCTTCACACATAAGTTCTATATAACCCTACTATGACACCTATAATCTCATTTATTGAATGGAATACAAGTAACGCCTGAGTAGGGTATTTATATTTCAGTAGTTCTAGTTCAAAAATATAAAACAATAAACGGTTAAACTCACATATGTCAAAGTATTATTGGATAATCAAGTATCAAGCCTTAAACGTTAGCATTATTGCCCTGAACTCATACATCAAAATTTTTATTATTATCTTCCTTCTAGTTTTAATTGAAAATATTACTTCTTAAATGGGATCGGAATTTACCGTCCCAACTGAATATATTGCGGTAAGGTATTTGGCGGTAAATCTATTTTATTTACATGTATTTAAAAAGGTAAATTGAATACTAATTAAAAGATTTACGGCCTGAAATTTGAAAAATAAAATTAAGATACAGTGATTAGTAGTATAGAAAGGATTTATGTGTAAAGAAAATATAATATTGTGTGGGAGTATTGTCCTTTACTTATATAATAATCATGTTTCTTTCAACAGCTCCATTTAATATAAAGCCATTAATTAGAATAGAAGGGTCACTAGATAGCTCATATGAAAATGATTTGCAATCTTTTATAGATAAATTCCTAGATTCATACGAAGATCAGGACGAAAAAAGGTATATGAAGTATGGCTACGAATATTACGGGAATATATTGCTTGGAAAAAGAATACTTTTAGATATAATACCAGATATAAGGGACGTATCGTTATTTGTTGAGCATAAATCATTAAGAAGATATATACTATATAGAGGTGGAAGACCAGGTTGTGTTGAGCCTGATAAACTAAAACATGTGGTTAAAGATACACTTGGAATTAAAACAATCATTGACTTAAGAGGGGTAGCAATTTTCGAGGAATCTCAGTTAACAAAGGATGAAACACTAAGTAGATCAATTATATGGAAATATTATAATCCATTGTTTGAAAATAATAAAATAGATGAGTATATAAAAATAAAAGTAAACGACATGAAAAAAAGAAAAGGTTGTAACAATTTACTAATTAATACAAATGACCAAAAGTACGTATTTGTTTTGAATTCATTAAACTTTAGGGAGCCATTAAAAGTCGTATCGGAAGAAGAATTTGATCTTGGTTCAGTTAGTAATGGTTTTAGTGATTTTATCCATTGTTTAGATTGTACAAAAAGGAATAAAAAACATACTTCAGAGAACAATGTAGTAAACAATGAACTATTAATTGAAAACAGAAAAGAGTCAAATATGACAATGTTTAAAAGCTACAAATATTATATGTTAAGATTAATTTCACATCAATATGCAGAAAATTGGTACATTCAAAAATATATTTCTGAAAAATCTATAGGTGAAATATACTTTGATTTTGCAATATTTGATTCTATGACTGTTTCCAGAGCACTTAAAATAATAACTGTTTCTCAGCCACCAATACTTATACATGGAAATTTAGGTAAAGATAGAGTGAGCGTAATTGTTGCATTAGTTTTAAAAATAGTTGGAATAAGTGACGAATATATTATACGTGATTACTGTGCTTCAGAAGCAGGTTCACTATCTATTAAGGATTCAATTGATTTTGAAATGGCTAGATTACCCGATTCCATTAAACGTTGCAAACCAGAATACATAAACATTTTTTTCTCTAAATTAATAAACAAATTTGGAACTATAGATACATATTTAGATGAGATAGATTTCAATGAATCATGGAGAGCCAGTCTTCGCCAAAAGTTTACCGAAAACCATTATAATTAACTAAACAATAATTTATATATCTCTTTTTAATTATCTTCACTTAGCTTTTTAGTTGGCTACATTTTTGTTTTGTTTTAATGCCTAACAATTTTTACATCTAAACAATTTATACCTTTTATTTCTGCATTATTTCTTTTGCTTTTCTTAAGCTATCTTTAAATAAACCTTTATGTTTTGATTTGGAGAATTGGAAATGCACGCACTCTTTTTATGCACCGGTATTACATTAATTTTGCATGTATAACTTACTTTGCTAGAGAAAAAAAAACCGGTATAAAAGTTTGTCCACACTGAGCGCTGACAGATAAATGCTAAAAATTGTTTCAATATTAAATTCATAATTAAGTCATTTAATTCATTTTTCCCATTAAATTTTATATATGCCTTTTTTATTTGGACTTTTGGTATATTATTTAATATAGTAACATTTTTCAGTCTTGAGCACCATTAGTTTTTTTCAGATATCGAGTGTAACAACGTGAGGGTGGAAAAGAAATACAATTCAGATGTAATGAGTCCAATCTAAAAAAAGAAAATAAGATTAAACTATATTTGTTACATTAATTACAGGCAGTATAATAAATAAATTAATATGAAAAGTAATTATATTTCTTCATCATGTAACTCTGATCTTGAAAATGAAGAGAGTAATGAAAAGATATTATCAGCACTATTAAAAATTGTCGAGTTAAATCCAAGTAACGATACAATTTTGAAGACTATAAAGATGAGTGGAATTAAATTAGAGAAAATTAAGGATCTTCTAGCTAAACAACATCCTGTACTAAAAAGTTTGGAACGTGAAGATAATGGTATTAAATCCTCGCTAGATCAAAGAACCGAGAATAATGAAAAGAACTTACATGAAGTGGATAAAAAAGATAATTCTATAGTTAAAGTAGAGAACAATTTAAAATTTGAAAAAACGAACAATTCAATTAAAGGAAGACCACCAGGACCACCACCACCATTGAAGTCTAAATCAGATAATACAAAGACAAACATAGCTAGTGAAGTTAACAACGTTAGTGCTAAAGAAATAACATCAAAAAGGGGAGCCCCACCAAAGGCTCCTCCACCATTAAAACCTTCACTTATCAGGGGTAAAACTTGCATTGGATCAAGTGGAAATTCAACTAGTTCGAATTCGGACATAAATAGTGACAAAATTAAATTGTCTGAACTAGATTTTGGTCCAACACCACCATTGGGATTTGAACCAAAAAGACTTCATTGGTCTGTTATCCCACCAAACAAGATATTCGGAACAATATGGGAAGATATACATTTTTCAAAAAGTGAAAATTTTAGAAAAGGAGAGAATACATCTACTGTAAATCTAACACACGTAAATGAGGATGTTGATGAATTAAAATTTGACATTGATTCAATATTGGACCACTTTTTTGAAAATAAAACGGCATTAATGGAGAAATTAAATATGGAATGCACTAATTTAAATAGCAATAATTCATCAAAAAAATACAGGATGGTTTTAGATTCAAAAAGATCTCAAAATATTGAAATTGCCCTAAAAGCAATGCAATTATTTGATAGCAATAATGAATTGGATATATCTCCGATTAAAGATATGCTTGGATATACAAAAGATAGTCTAAAGGGTGGAATAGACCTATTTTTAAGAGGTGTATCTAAGGAGAGACTAAAAATATTGCTTGATCTATATCCAACACCAGATGAAATTCAGTTACTAAATACAATAGATGATGAATATAACGTTGATAGTTTACCATTAAGAAGTTCTGAATATTTTTTAAAAAGTATATTAAATTTAAATAGGTTTAAAACCAGAGCTCAGTGTGTGTTAAGTATGAAGACATTTGAAGAAGAATACTTAAGTTGTTTAGAGAGATTGATAAAATTAGAGGATGCAGCAGTTCATATTCGCTCAAGTCTAGAAAAAGGAGGCGTATTGAGGCAAATACTTGAGTTAATATTGAAAATAGGTAATTATTTAAATCATGGTACAAGTAGAGGTAAAAGTTGTGGTTTTCGTTTTCATTCAATTGAACTATTGAAAAATGTTAAATCAAATAATTCAAAAAGTAATTTACTAAAATATATATCAAAAATACTATATGATCATTCTGATAAAACAAGACAAAATATTGACGTTATATATCAAGTATGTTCTGAAGCAGCTCCAATTGATATAGCTGATGTTTATAGAGACATTGATGAACTTGGTAAAAATATTGAGTTTATCCAGAAAGATATAAGTCAATTTTCTGTGGAAAACGAAAATAATACAGGTAATAATAAAAATAATATTAATAATGATGTTTATGTAGATAAGTGTAAACATAATTATGATCACTCAAAATCATTTGATATTAATTATTTACAACCACCCAAATATATGGACTTTAATAACCAATTAGACATACCAGTATTTGAGGTAGATCAGATGCCAGAAAAGACTACAAATGAGCTTTATTTAGAAATTGTTGAGAAATTTGTAAATAAATCATCAAGACAGCTTGAAGTTATAAAAAAACAATTAAATGAAATAATAATTAAATTAAATGAATTACAGAAATATGCAGGTGATACGCAATCAGGTGTTAATAATTGTCCATCAAAATCGCTGTCTAATAACAATATAGAAATAATTAAAAGGTGTGATATGTTTTTTAGGTTAATCAAATACGAGTTTAATGAGTTTCAAGTTATTGAAAAGAAGAGAAAAGATAAGGAAATAAGAAAATCAATTTCATCAAAATCACTAAATAAATTAAGTAACACTTCAGAAAAACTATTCAAATCAAACACACTTGAGAATACAAAAAACATATCAGTTTATTCTATAAATGAGTTAGATAGCGAAGGTGTACTGCAATCTGAAATTGTACATAATAGCAATCAACATCAATTACTGTTAGAGATATCAAATATTACAATAACCTCAAACTCAAGTACATTATCTTCTTCGGATTCATCTTATTTTCAAGAAAATAACATTAAAAACTCAGGTAATGATACACCAAATGACAATTTCGTCGATATCGAAAAAACGAACATTAAAGAGCAGCAAAAGTATTTTAATTCTATATCGTTGACACTCAATTCAGGTTATGATCCAATATTAAATACAATTGAAAGGTATTCAAGTAATTATAATTCAACATTGGTAAAAGATTCTGGTCATTATGATAATCAAATAATCCATAATAATAATAATAATAATGTTCCTAATCAAACTACGTCTTTTACATTAAAACCATCAGGTTCAACATTACCAGTAACAAGTAATAGTGTTTCAGACAACAATTATGATGATTTTGAGTTTAAGTCAGTTGGAAATAACAATAATCAACCTTTACATTTAAAATCATTTTTTGATACAAGTTCTACCACTGCAAATATTGCATCTCGGGTTTATGACTCTCAAATAATTCAAAATTCAAATAGATTGAGAAAGCATCAGAACTAATTTTTTTATTAATAATTGAAATTTTCCCGTTTGTTTTCCTTTTTCATGAGTATCTATAATAAATTTGTTTAATACCGGATTTCTTACTTAAGTGTTCATCACACAAATTAATTACATCGATATTAATGTGAACACCAGCTTTAGTTTGTATTTAGGTAAATGTCACACTTCAACTTCTTCGTTCTCGTTGAAAGGTGAAATATTGGTTTGAGCGGGAATGCGAGTTCATTACAATAAAACTACTTATGGGGTATAGTTGGTGTAAATTGTAATAGGATTTGAAATTTAAATAATTGGTGCAATAATAAAATAAAACAGGCATTGTATGTAGGTTTATAACTGCTAGAATAATTAAAATTACATATTTACTATTGACTATATGTGTGTTTCAGAAAAAAAACAAAATGGAATAAATATGAAATTATTAAAGAATAGATATCAAAGTACTTTGAGTATTTATTATTTAAAAAAATGAATTTTAAAGAGCATGTAGAACTCAGGAATAATTTACACCAGGAATCGCTTAGGGCTTTTCGTTATGACATGGAATGGCTTTCTGATTACTTATCTTCAATCTCAAAATGGCGAATGAAGGTACTCTTAAAGAATAAACTAAGGAACAAGAGAAAAACTTATTCAATTAATTATTCAGACGGGATATCAGATGAAGCAGTTAATAATGATATTGGTGTAATTGGTACTGAATCACAAGGTAATTTGAATAGTGAGTATTCAAAATTTGTTAATACACGAAAAACAAATAAAGTAGACAATAACAAACAGACTTTAAGAGACAATTATAGCATTAAAATATCAAACTCTTTTTCAGATGATATTTCTAATAATTTAAATGGAAATAGCAATCGTATAAATAGTGGCAGTGTAAACAATGAATTGTTTATATCAGATGAAAATGCTATTAAAGAAATAGAATTGTCAGTTTTGGATGCAGTAAATAATGAAAATGGATTAAATAATAATTTTAAAGACAAGAAAAGTAGTGACACTCATGAAGAAGACCTAGACAATATGAGAATATATAAAATATTAGCGTGCTCAGATAAGGCCAGAAATGATAAAAATCACAAAACAAATCACAATACATTCGGTTATACATTATGGGATTATCTTCCATTGATAGCGCTATTGAATGGATGTACAGGTATATTTATTCTATTTCGTTTATCTTCATTAATGTATAGATATTCAATATTATCATGTACAATTTCCCATTTATTTACGTTTGTGCTTATAGGAATACCAATATCTCAATTGGAATTTGCGATTAGAAAAAGAGGCAAAAGATACGGATTGTTAGAAGGGATACAGTCATTGAATCCAACATTTATAGGACTTATAATATTAAGTTTAATTACAACAATATTTATATTTTTGTATTCATTTCATATTATTGGAACACTCAGTACTGTAATATATAACATACCAAAAACAAATTGGAGGGTGACATTAGGTGACGCGTATATATGTAATAAAATAAATCAGTCACTAGAAATAAATAGTGATTTAGTTCATTCATATGATACAAATACCATATATAGTAAATTATATAATTTATACTCTTTATGTTCATACTCCCCAATGTGTAATATTGTATTACCATTTTATCAAAATTCAACTAAAGTAGAATTTAATTATGGCGATAATAAATATACAAATTTGGACGAAATATCAATAAATGATGAGTATTTTACATCTGTTTTTACTTTGTTCATAGATTCTGTCAGTTTAATTGGCAATGATTTAAATAATACAAATCATCAGAAACCAACATGGTGTGTTCCGTCTCCTTCTAAGAAACTAAGAAATTTACTAATTATGGAACAAAATAACTATGGTGATATGCTATATTTTTCGCTTGATTCATCTATTAAAAATCCAGAAAAAGTTGTAAATACGAATATATTTCCTATTAAAAATCCTGCTAGTAAAGTAAGTAACAACATTATTGCACAAATAGTTGGTATATCAATATCATTTATATTTGTATTGTTGTCAATTAATGGAGGTGGTAAATTCTTTAGAGTAATTTCCTTTTTATCGCTTCTTTCATTAATAACATTACTTTTGACTGCAACATTACAAACAGTAGCAAACGAAGTTCAACTAAATATATTTATATCAATGTTGGTTACGCAAGATGGTGTTGAGCATCTTCTTTCTCCTTCAATCTGGTATTCATCAATAAATAATACCTTATTGTTTTTTGGCATATCTTTCTTTATATCGATGTTCCCCCTTGTAGATTTGAATAAAAGACAAAAAAGGAACTACAATTGTGAATATGAGTGCGAATATAGCTATGATTATGAATATGATCACAAATATCAGCACAACTATGAGCAGGATAACCATTCTGATAGAAATAACAGTTTCAATCCATTTGAAGATAAGAGGGACAACCTAGATATTGAAGGATCTGACAACATAAATTACTATTCTCTTAGAAGCTCAATTAAGTCAGCATCTTTCTTTCTGTTATACATTGTACTTTCTTCAATAGTTGTTATTGTTTCAAATTCAGCATTAATATCGCTTTCAGAGTCACCAAGCACGCATTTATTGTTTCCATTTAATACAAGAATATATAATTCAACTAGGAATCAGTTCAATCCATCAAGTTACAGTGGTAATTACTTTGATATGGTTGGGTATAGTAAAATAAATGAAATTGATAGTAAAAATGATAATAGTAAAAAAATGAGTAGTTCCACTTATTTTGGATCGATAATAGAGACTGGTTTACATATTGAAAACAAAATCTTTAGCGAAAACTTTTTGAAATCATCAAGTTCTCAAAACGATAACAAGGTTGAAATTGATTTTCTTAAGAGTCAACTCATATTATGGTATAAGATTAATTTACTTGAAATGAAAGCTAGATCATTGATACTTGGAGAATATATGATTGTTTATTTAATAATTACAGCCATTGAAATGTCTAATCGAATTCCAAGGGGTGTAATTGTGTTTTTTATTATTTTAATATTCTCATATGCTATCTCAACTGCTTGTATTAGTGCTCGTATTATATCTGACCACGTTAATGTTATATTCAATGAGTGGATATACCCATTATATTTGAAAAAGAATCGTAATTCGTGCAGGGACATAGTCTATAACAATAAATATGGTGTTTCAAGTGCTGTCAATCCTTGTGATTCAGACCACAGAAGAAATAACAATAATTCACATAAAAATAGACTATTTAAACTTGTTAAGTACACAAGCACTGAAGTAAAAAATTATTTTGGCATATATTCAAACAACAAAATGAAAAGAAAAATGGAAATAATCACATTCATGATAAAACTACTAGTAATATTGATACTGATTGCAATAGTTTTTCTCATTAACATTGCATCATCATTTATAATTAGATTTCCTATTGATAAAGAAGATTTAAATAGTGATCGAATGAAAAATATATTGAAAAATAATGATCTTACCTATTTAAGTCCGTCAAATAATGGTGAACTATTTAAACTTTATAACAATGAAATATATGTATCGAAAAACAATATACTGTTTGGTTCGTTGTTTGACATTAGGGTAATAAGCAGTGCTGTTAATTTAATGTTATCTATCACTGCAGGAATTGAGATATTTATGTTAACATGGCATACAAATAAAGATATACCAAAAAGAATTGTGGGTTCTAAATCACTTAATATTCATTATATAGGTCACATACTTTCCATAGTTCCACTTTCTATTGGCTTTTTATTGGGAACTAAAATTTCATTTGGTATATGCTTACTTGCCTCATTGTTTATTTTTATAATATTTTTTTTAATATCTAGATCGTACGCTAAACAAAAATTTAAATACGATGATCAACTTGTAATTAAAAGACAAAAATATAACCCGACTTGGTGGCTATGTATTTATAATATTGATACATTAAGAAGAAAATTTAACTCTAAGGAACTTATAGATGCTGGATTGTTGTCTTACTATTCAGACAACTATACAATTAATAGTGAACCTTCATTTTCCACACCAAGCAAAAATACAAATAGTAAATACAATGAAGACATAGACAATGATGAAAATATAAATATAATCAAAAACATATCTAATTTTAATCTTTATTGCAGTGTTAGATCACACCAACCTCAATTTGTTGAATTATGGATTATACTAGCAAAGTATTTTTCAACTATTCTTATAAAAAGCACAGTTCCTTTAACTATAATAAATATAGTATACCTATTATTCTATAAAAGTGACTGTTCGGAGGGATTATCTTCTGGTTGTTTAAATAAAAATGATTATTTACATAAAGCCAATGGTGTTCAAATTATTGATTTTACTGAGAATTATTCCATTTTTCAGCCACTACAGCTTTTTATTATTGTCCTTTTTTCATTTTCAGGTATCTTATTTTTTATTTTAATTACAAATTACATTCACAAAAAAAAGAAAATCATTTTAAACGACAATAACAATGTTAACATTAATAATGGTCATTATAACATTATTAATCCTATTTCCGATCCTCCCGAAGCCAATATAGACAATATATTAAATGATATTTATGAATCACTTAATGTTCCAATATGCATGGAACTTTCTTCTGATTCTAAAGTTAAAAAACTTGGTAAAATGCCTCAAAAACTCATTATTAGTCTCGCTTCTCTAGAAAAAGTTATTGATTAGCATTGTTTAAAGTCATGTATTCATACGAAGAATGAAGATACTATATAATAGTTTTTAAATTTATTGCAATATTTACATTGTTTTATTTTTATTTTCTTTACCAATTTTAATTTTGAATATTTTTCTGCATGCAATACTCTACCCCACATGGTACATGCATAATACACTAGTTACTTAAGCAAAACATTCCCGCTTTTTATTTGAATAAATTTAGTATTTTATTCACTTTATTTTAAATCTAAAGTAAATTAATCATTTAGTTTGAAAATAAAAAGTGATAAAAGAATGGCGCATAAGAATAAGGAAAAAAGGAGTTAAAATAATAAGTAGTAATTTTGTTTCTATAAGTGATTATCAGCATTAATATTGCCATTGTCATAATAACAATTTTTTCTGTTAGATATAATCTTATATTTTAGACTACATCTAATAAACTAAAAATTTGGTTTCATACAATTATCTAAGTTCCTTGTTTTGATGATAGATCATAGGTAAAGTTATGTTTATATAGCTACAAAATATATTTATGGTATAAAGTAAATTACATAAGTTAAAAGTTTAGTATATCAATGTTTAAAAAAATATTTGGGAAAAAAGATGAAGGCGAGGATGGAATAAAGCCTGTTAAGGCAAATTTAGGTGAGGAAAATAGGTTTTACTATAACAAAGAATTAAAGAGTTGGGTGGTTCGTGGTGAAGAACACTTAGTAGAGGAAAAGAAGAACATTCCTCCTCCTCCGAAAAGACCAACAACTTCAGAATATGGTTCCAGAGTAGATAGTACAGCATCGCTGTCATCACAGTCATACAATAGTGGTAATATGAGAAAAAATTTATATACAGCTACACCTGGACTAAATATAAAAAAGGTACCTGAAAATTCAAATGGAGTAATACCTATAGGCGGATTGCATCAACCGTCAAATACTCAAACACTAAATACTATGTTACTTAATAGCACAGCTGGAGACAAAAATATAATTTCTAACTATGACCCTCCCTTACTGAATTTGTCAAATACACATGATGGAAACTACAATAATAATGTAGGCATTATTAGTTCAGATTTATCTGAAGCAAACAGTATAAACAATAATACTTTTAGTCAAAATTCAGTCAATAATTCTGCTAAAACAGTATTGAGCAATCAATATTCAGATAAAACGTCAATAAATACCAATAATAAGGTACTAAGAAGAATAGAGTTGCCTCCATCAATACCAACACTTCCTAATTCTTTGATGTCAAATAAAGTATTAAATGGTAAATTACTAAAAAAAACCTCATCTATTGAATCACAATCTTCACTTCCATATACTTCAAAGACGAATGAGAATAAAAATATTGATTCAGACCATGGTAATATAACTGATAAGTTAAATTCAGAGAGCGATAACTTGGATATAAGTTATACTCAGGATGATATGAGGCAAAGACAAAGAATAAGACCATTATCAAGTAAAAGCAATAATTCCGCAGATTTTACTGAAATAGATAATCAAAAAAGGAATGATAATAAAATACTTGATTATATCTCAATTTTTGGGTATATATATGACAATAAATTATGCAAAATAATAGATTATAATGGAGTGGATCAAGTAAAAAAATTGGATGAAATATGTTGTGAGATAAAAGAGATAAAGCTCAAAGAACTTTATAATATGGTAAGCACGTTACATAACTCAATATTAGATTCTAGTAAGGATTATGAAGCACTAATTGAAATGATATTAAATATAGGAACAGTAACAAATAAATCTTTTCAGGATATATCATCAACAATAAATACGGCAATGTCAAATAGTGATGAAATAGAGAAAGAATTGATAAAAACAAAAAAATTATACAACGATTTATTGGGTAAATACAAGGGGTTATATAAACAATATGAGTCTGATATGGTAAATTTAAGAAGTGAACTTGAGAATGAAAAAAATATAAACAATACAAATAATAAAGAATATGATGATAAAATAAAGAATTTGAAGAAGGAATATATGGATAATGAAACATCGAAAAATGAATTATTAAATCAATATTATTCATACATTGAGAATATACAAGAGAAATATGATAAACTACAGAAGGAATGTGTCGAATTGGATGACAATTATAAAAAGACAAAAGAGGACATAAAATTATTAAATAATGAGTTAGCATTAGCGAGAAATGATATGAAAGTAAAAGAGGATGAGTGCAAAATAAAAATTAATAATCTGGAGGAGCTGAACGGCAAATTAAGTAATGAATTAGAGTTAAAAATTAATGACAATAATGAATTAAAATTAGAATATGAAAACAAAATAAATGAGATTAAAACGGAATATGAACAAGAAATCAAGCTAATAGAAAAATATAACATAGAACAAGACAATGAAATATGTAATTTAAAGAATGATATTGAAAAAATTAATATATATAACAACGAATTAATAAGACAATATGAGGATGAAATATCTGAAATAAGGGCAAAATTAAATGGACTTGAAAATACAAACGATGAATTAAAAAATGAGTTAGAATTAGTTAACAATGAAAAGAATAATCTAAGTAAAAATATGACTGATGAAATAAGTAAATTAAAAATTGATAATGATAATATATTAAACGAGCTAAATAATAAAATTAATGAAAATAACAATATGGTCAGTGAGATCAGTCAGTTAAAAATTGAAAATGAAAATATTATAAGTGAATTAAAAAAAGAAAATGAAATGTATATTAAAAAAATTGATAATATTAATGAGAGAAATAATGAATATGAAAGTAATATCGCTAATATTAAGAATAACTATGAATCAAGAATAGATAAGTTAAATGAGCATATCAGTATGTTAGAAAATACTGCAACAAAAGTAGATGATGAATGGAGAACTAGGCAATCCCACTTAGAAACTAATTATGAGCAATTATATTCTCAATATATTTCTCTTAGTAATGAAAAAGAAGAATATGACTCACTAAATGATAAATACAACAATTTAAAAACTGAATATAATGACTTATTTAATGCTAATGAAAGATGTACATCTGAATTGGAATCAAAATTAAAAGAATGTGAAAATAACATGAGCTATATATCGGAACTCGAGTTAAAACTAAATGAATATGAAAACAGTAGAAATTATATTTCTGATCTTGAATTGAAGTTGAATGATTATGAAAACGATAAAAAGTACATTTCAGATCTCGAATCAAAACTAAGTGAATTTGAAAACTGTAAGAAGTATATTTCCGATCTCGAATTGAAATTAAACGACTATGAAAACAGCAAGAAGTATATTTCTGAATTAGAGTCCAGCATTGAGAGACTGAAACATTACCAAAGCGATAATACTGTTTCCAACGACGAAAGTAACAGGTTGAAGCTGGAAAATGAAAGATTAAAAGATACGAATGAAGCAGTTTACATCAAATTAGAGGCCTTTTCAAGAGATATAGACATGTTGAACAATCAACTGGAATGGATAAGGAGATACTCACCAGAAACATATAATTCAATGTTGGAAAATACCGATTCATATTTAAACAATTTCAATAATAATGATATATCTGATATATCGTTATGATTTACATCGTTTTCTTATATTCTCTTTTTAAGTCCAATAATATATTTAATGTGGGGTCTATAAAATAAACGTCATTAAAGTATCGTGAAATGGCGCCGAACTCACTTTTAATATGTAATTTATATGGAGTTCCGAGCCTAAAAGTACTGTCTTATTTTAAACCCCTCATTATTGTTGATATATATAACGTAAATAACATAGTATATTTAGTTAATAGTGATACGTAGGTTATATTTGTATTTTGTTATTTTAAGATACACGATATACATAAGGTGTATTACTGTGTTATTAATTTTCTTACCAAGAGTAAGAGGGTATAAATAGGAAAAAGAATTGCTATATATTTTAATAAATTTGTTGATAAATAAATAAAACAATGTTATTGAATGAATCATAACGCTAAATCACTAGAATAAATTTAAAATAAACCATTTATATTTTTTTAATTCGAGATATATATACTTAGTTCAATTATACAAGTACATATTTTGTATATGTATTTTCTTAGTAATAAATTTATATATTAAACACTTATTGCGGTATTTGTGGATTGTGGAATTAAATCAAAAAATTTTTGGATTAAAAGAGAACAATACTTTTCCAAATTACTTTTAGGCGTATTAAATTGAAAGGCAAGAACTTTTCTTTGGAATACAAGAACTTAGAAAAACTTGGTAATTTTTCCTTTTCGTATTTGTACAAGGTTCTTATTTTGTATTCCTATATAAAATTTCGCCATATATTTACAGTTTAAGGGATAACAAGGACAGAAGTTCAAATATTTCGTTGGCTTAAAATAAATGGATTAAACACCGAAAAAAGTTGTATAAGCAAACATTTATGTATACCTATCACAAATAGATACTAATATATATATATCTGTATATATACATATTATATATATATAATATGTATATATACAGATATATATCTATATTTATATATGTTTTGTATGAACTAAATGCAAAAATAAATATGTATGAATAATTATAAATGAATATGCATAAAAGATCAATAAGTATAAATGCATTTAATTGAGTTAGGTAAAATTTGTCATATTTAAGAATATAACAGTACTTAATTAAGTTATTTTTTCTCAAAATTATAATTAATATTTAATAAACTATCCCTTGATAATAAGTAGTAATTTTTATTTTTTCAGTTACATAATAGTTTAAAGCGTTGAAAAAGAATTGCAAGTTAAAAATGAATATGAATATTGTAGGTAGGACAGATAAACAATACGACTACTCAAACATTCCGAAATGCCTACAGAATGAGTTGGAATTTGTAATAGATAACTTTAAGCAAAAAATAATGAATTTAATGAATAACAATGACTGTGGCATTAAGAGTAGACTGTATTCTGGAACCCACACATATAAGAATTTCAATTTCCGTTTGATGGTGTTGCCTAGAGCAAAATTGACAAGCAACGGTTCAATGGAAGGAAGCATATCGGCATATTTAGAGGCAGTGCCATCACCAAATTGGCCCTCAAACTGGATTTGGATAAACACCAAATACACAGTAACATTAGTTAATCAAAAAGATTATAGAAAGTCATATTTTATGAGTGATATATTCAATTTCAAAGGTGAGAACAACATGGATGATAAAAAATTCAAATTATTAAGTGAGTCAAGTAATACCTTAGATGAAAACAATATGGATTACTACATATCAGCAGGTCCAGAGGCAGATAGAGGTTGGAGTGATTTTTTTAATATAAAGACATTACTTGATCCTAGATCAGGTTTTATGGACATTGATAGTGATAGAGTTGTGTTTAGAGCAGGCGTGTTTCCAATGTCGTGCGAACCAAGTAACTTAGGAAAAGGAAACATTGATATGTTAAGTACAGAGCGTTCGTGTACAGGTCATGTTGGTTTGAGGAACTTGGGAGCCACTTGTTATATGAATTCTTTATTACAATCTTTGTATCATATTGGAAGATTCAGGAAGGCTGTTTATTCTATTCCCTTGACCAATAACAACTGCTCTGGTAAAATGATCAGCAGTGATTCAAATCAAAGTTTTAGCGACTTATATTTAAAAAACGAGCCCAATATTGGACAAAATTCTATTTCGAAAAAGGGTCAGTTGAAATCAAACCTTAATGATGGGAAAAAATCTCCAATGATATTATTAGGTGACTCTACAGAAGATTCGGTTGACTGGAGCAGTAATATTGCAAGAAACTTATTTGAATACGAAAACGACGGAATTGCTAGTTTGGAGAGTATCATATCATCAAGCAATATGAGTTCTCAGGAACCTGGTAGCGGTGGTTGTTTAAATGATCAAAGTACAAATTATGACAATGGAGATGAAAGTGGAGGCGCTAATGGTAGTAGTGGTATTGGAAGAAACAACGATAATGTAGGTAATAGTGGTGATCAAATTAAAATAAGTTCTGCCCTTCAGACACTTTTTTATGAACTTCAAACAAGTAATGACGCTGCGAATTGTCGTGAATTAATGAGATCTTTTGGTTGGGACGCATCAGACGCATTTACTCAGCACGATGCTCAAGAATTGAACAGATTGCTATGTGATCGTCTGGAAGAGGAAATGAAAAACACAACAGTTGATGGAAGCATTAAAGATTTATTCGAAGGTGAATATGAGAACTTTATCGACTGTTTGGATGTTGATTGCACCTCTAGAAGAAGAGAAAACTTTTACGATATACAAATTGATGTTGAAGGAGTTGGATCTTTGGAGGAGGGACTTGAGAAATTTATACAAGAGGAAATACTTGATGGAGAGAATATGTATGAGGCGGAAGGTTACGGAAAACAGAGGGCAAGAAAAGGGGTTAGATTTCAAAGATTTCCCCCAGTGGTTCAGTTTCATTTGAAAAGATTCCAGTTCAACATTCAAAGTATGGATATGATAAAGTTAAATGATCATTTTGCGTTTCCTGAGAGACTAGACTTAGCTAATTACATAAATGACAGTAACAAAGATAAAAATGGTGACAAGAATAGCAATGAGACTTATATACTTCATACTGTTGTTATACATCAGGGAGATGTACATAGTGGTCACTATTATGCCTATATAAGGCCAAATCCCGATTCAAATTGGTATAGATTTGATGATGAGAAAGTAACACTTGTCTCCTCGGCTTCAGCAATAGAAGATAATTTTGGAGGTTTTGAGTACGATGTATGGGACTACTTGGGCAATCCAGATTGTGAGATCCCGAAAAGACTCAAAACTCACTCTGCGTATATACTTGTATATATTAAGGAAAATCAGGCTAAAGAATTGCTTGATGAGCCGGTACCACATGAAATAAATCCAGATCTTGTTATTAAATACCAGAAAGAGCAAGAAATTATTAATTTAAGGAGAAAATTGAGGAATGATGTAAACGAACATGTTCGCGTTCAGCTTTTGCTTTCCACTAACTATAATGGTTCAAATAGCTCACGCCCAAAAATCTCAAGTATTCATACAAATACCAACACGTTTCCATGGAACTGCATTTTGAAATGTCCGAGAGAATATCCTCTGAGTAAATTTCACCACGATGTTGAAGAAATTTTCATCAAAGTTAGCGAGAGCAATAAAAATAACAATCTTGTATCACACTTATTTTTGCTCGTAAATTCTGATCACAATGTTAACAATAATATAGGTGGTGCTGGTAGTAACCAGAATACTAATAGAGGCGCAGTGATTTTCAATAATAACGGTGAATATGCGGATAATGGACACGGCTTTCTTGTTGGAAGTAACGGAGGTAATACTCATCTTTCATTCAGTTTATGCATTTCTTCACCAAACTTGCCGATTCAATTTGGATCTAATAGAGTTCGAAGTGGTCACGGAAGGCAACTACATACCAATAATGCAGCACCTATGTCATCTGTTAATGATGACATTTACATGTCAGATCTATGCAGAAAATACCATAGAGAGGGTTTATGGGATTCATCGTGCCCTACGTTATATATGTGCTTGTATTTAGAGGACTTCTCGAACTTAACTGAGAGGATAATGCCCTCGCTTCCGAATTTAAATCACTCATACTTGGAGAAACGTCAGAAGATAGAAAACAGCTTGAGGAAATCAAACGAGAGAAGTCAGGTGCTTTTGCTTCTAAGATACTTTGATATATTCGATCCAAAGATAAATGAGTACAGTGAAAATTTCTCAAATAATAATGAAATTCAAAACCTCCACAATTTGGGAATAATTATGGTTTCCCCTTCCACAGTTCTTAGAGACCTAGACGACTACGTATTGATGGAAATTGAGAAGGAGATGCCAAGTATATTTTCAAATATCAAGTCCCATTGTAGAAATAACAAAGTAAACGGTTTCAGTCTCAGGATTTGTCTAGAGGCTACAAATGGAGCAAATTTTGATTTTAAGGGAGACGGATCATTTTCTTTCTTAAGAGAGGGTGAAAGATGCAATGATAATAGCAATCAGGACGATGACCTTGGTAAGGATGACGGAAGAGAGACGGACGAAGGTGAATATTTGAACGGAGAAGTGAAAAGTAGAAATGGGAATTGGAACTCAATTGGAGACTTAACGGCTAACAATGGATCTTCAAATACTAATAGGTTCTACCCTCTTTTAGATCCACGTTGTACTGTCCAACAGCTACAACTTAATCATGGAAGTAGTTTGATATTTTCGTTCAATTTGGATGAGTCGGTTATCACGAGAAAAAGAAACGAACTAATGTTGTCTTTAGGAGAAGACATTGGAATTTTTAAGCTCAAGGGATGGTTAGAGGAGGAACAGGTAAGTTCCACTCTAGATGAATTTGGGAACAAATATTACCCACTTCCAAAAGAACTGAGCAATATAAATTATCCTAAGTTTCCTGCAATCGATTTTCGTCATTGGTTTGAGAACTATCGGAATAATGTAAGCATTTGTTTCTATCTTTGGAATCCACTAGATGGTGAATACTCTTATGCAGGTACTAACGGTTTTAATATAACGCAAAATCCAGAAAGCAACAACACCTTAACTTTCAACGGAGTTAATGACAACAATAGGAATTCATCTTCAGTGATTGAATACATGCAAACAAGTAACAATCCAATAATAAGGTCATTTTCAAAGTACAATATAAAATCTGTTCATAATCTGACTCTTGATCTTCGCTGGCCCATCGTCAAATCATGGATATTTATATCGGAAAAACTAAAAATAGACCCGAGATGTTTTGCCTTGGTTAAAAACTCCCTTAATCCATACGACGCCTCACTAATAACTTTGTATTCAATAATGCAGACCCAATTGCGTTATGGCAGCACATATTCCCTCTTTAAGACTCTTTGTTTATCAAATTACTACTGTAACTCCAACATTAAGAACTTAGGAACTACAAATCCGTCGTTTCAGTTACCTTCACAATTCTCGATAATGGCAGTCGAGCTTTCCGGAAGATCATTCTACAATTTAAGTCAACCAAATAAACAACTTATTTCCCTCTCAATTGTGGATTGGAACGATAAAACCCCAAATAAAGAAAGGAAGGATTGTGCAAACAAAATCAAATACAATAGTGGTGTTAAGATAAGATCCCTTGTACAGATAGACATAAATAAGTCAGTAGAATCCTTAATCGAGGATATTTCCAATGGAATAAATGTGATTGCATATAGAGACTTTAACACTTGTAAAGATGCAAATGGTGGCAAGATTGACTTAGCTGAAATATTTTCAAGCGACAACAGTTCTGCTCTTCCTAGACTCAGAATACTGGAGTTCAGCAATAACAACACCGTTGGGTTGTACAAAGGGAATGAGAAACTTTCGAATATCTTAAACATTGAAGACAGGTCCAGGGGAGAGGGGATACTTTCCATTGGTTACATTTCGGAAGGACTCAGACTTGAAAGAGATTTCACATATGAGGAACTCAAAGGACTTGAAAGTGGTGATTTATTCACTGTTTTAGTTATTCAGGATTCCAGAGACTTTGAATACTCTTCAGGCAATGCATTTGTCGTTACCATAACTGCTGAATCAAAATTAATTGACCTAAAACATGTAATTCAAAATCAATTTAAACTAGAAAACATTTCAAAGTGGAAATTTTACAGATTCGAATTCAAAAATTCACAACTTATAAGAGATAACGATGTACTTGTTCCCAGTTTCAACAAAAACTTTGATATTAATGTATATGGATTCTCACCTAACATTATTATTTTAACACAGCTTCAACAGGCAACACAAAGTAACCATAGAAATAACTCATCCAGACCGCTAAGAATCTGATTTATTGGTGTCATAAGTAACAATTTTGCTAATATATGTACACCACTACACATCCAATTATCACAAGGAATAACATCCTGACACATTACTACATAAATTTAGGTACTGGAAATGAATAAAGTTCTCAAATAATAATAGGAAGAAAAAAATATCACTGATTGAAATATTGTTAATAATTCTTGTTCGTTTATTCGTTTCCTTCTGTTTCAAGTTTTCTTATTTCATTCTTGATTGACTTGTACTCATTATACTCGAGCTCTACGGGTAACAAATCCTTGTGATAAAGTATCTTTCTGTTATTCTCCTTTTCAAAGTCGTGTTGATATTTCTCCAACTTTTCTCTTAGGGTCATTTTTCTTTTCTTTAACTCCTCAACTTTTAGTCCTGGTTCCACCATCTTTTCCTCGCACAATTTCTTATAGAACGTGTACAGAGGCCTCAGTGGCTCCTTATCTAATTTTTTTGGTGGGAAGTTATAAATTGATTCAAAATACGATTCGTATTTTTTCAGTTCATCTTTTACACTCTTTCTTAAATCGCTCCTGTATTTCTTACTATCACACTTAATAAAATTGTATTTACTTATTTTAACCTCGTTTTCAGGTGTCAATTCTAAATTCAATCTACTAACTGTCTCTAATAGCCACTTTTTCGCGTCAAAATTACTTGCTTTCTTTGTTTCTTTATGTTCTTCAACATTACATCCAAGTCTATAACTTCCTTTTAACATGTCATATCTCCCTAATAGTCTGCTTATTCCAAGCTCATTTTCTTTGTATTTAAAACTCAGATCATCAGTTATGCTTATTCCACCATCATTTACTTTATATATCAAATCCTCAAATCCATTTGAGCATGCCTCTACCACTGAAAAACCGTAAAAATTGTTCCCTCCCAAATATATTTTTTCTACTTCTCCTTTTATTGTGCTTGCTAACTCCATTTTTTCTGTTTCTAAACCAATATATACATTTATTTCCCTTATGAACATCAAGCCTTTACATATCCTCGCATATATTTGTAATTCTATCTTCTATTGTCTCCTCTCTTACTCATGCTTCATTATAAATATTATTCATTTATTCGTCACCAAATAACATTTTGTTACTATTTACTCGATTTTGCATATTTCCAAACTACAACCTATATATTGTTATATTATGCTTATACATTGTGGGGAGCACGCAATCTTTTCTCAATGGCGCCGCATCTTTATTTCCCTAACATTAATGTTAAAAATGCATTCTTAATAATAAAGGCATATTGTTTCTTTTATCAGTTTGTTTCATTTACTATATTCAGCGCTAGTATTATGCATTGAAAGTATTGTACATATTCCCGTATAAGTTCTAATTATTTCGGCGAAACCAGTTATAATCATGTAATTTATTGGTATAATATGTAGTTATTGCATATCGAAAATATGACGGTTTGTAAGTTGAAACATGACAATAAACAATCAAAGGCTTTGATTTCAGCACTAACATCCTTAATAAAATAAGTTGCCACTATTTGTGCTTTGTTTGAGCATTAAGATAATATTTGTATAACAAATGAAAGAGATGTACATGTCATTGGCGCCATATTTCATTCATTACACTTATTTTGACTATAAATAAACGGTTTTAAATCATAATTATACACCCGGTATATATTAAAATAGCATAAAATTAAATTAAAAAAATATAAAATAAAAGTAAAGGCGTTTTGAATATACATTTACATCTTGAAACACCACAAGCCTGTCAAAAAGAAGACAGTCTGAGGATTAAACACGTATAAAAAATAAGGATAGTTTGATATTTAAATGTTGCTCTTAAACTATTAAATTGAGTCACAACAAGACATATATTTTATTTTCTAGAAATAATAATAGCGAGTAAAAATTTAAATATAGTTAAAATATAACTCTCTAAAATATTAGTTTATTTGAGATGCAGAATGAAACAATATTGTGTACAGTATGTGGATTCATAATAAAAGATAAAACACTTTTAAAGGAACACTACAAAGCAGATTGGCACATATATAACCAAAAAAGAAAGTTGGCCAATAAGGAGCCAGTAACAGAGGAGGTATTTAAGAGAAAATTAGAACTGTTAAATACAACAAAATGTATAGTCGAAAAGGGCAATTCGCATATAAAATGCAAGAATCAGACTGATTATCCAATAACAAATAAAAAATGTGACAAACAAGTTAAAATTATTCAAGAATTGCCATATAAACCCACTTACTGTTATTTTGATAATACAATTCACAATACAATGCAAGAGTGCTTAGAATATATGAGAATTAAGTACTCATTTATTATTCCAGACAAAGAATATGTTTCTGATTTTCAAGGCTTAGTTATATATTTGGGTGAAAAAGTATTTGAAGGTCATATTTGTTTATATTGTGATAAAATATTTTCAAGTTTAATGGCAGTTAGGGACCATATGATAACCTTGGGTCATACGATGATGGGAACTCACTTGGAGATACAAAAAGAAGAAATTGAACAATTTTACAACTACTCATCTTCATATAAAGAACTTATACCTTGTTTTAGAAAAATGAGTATAAACAGCGAACAGAACATACAATCTTTACTTGAAAATAATAAGAATTCGTCTAGAGTCAAAGATGAAAGTAAAAATAATGTCGAGGATGAATGGGAGTACATTGATGAAGATGTGGATGGATTTTTTATTGATGATATCTTAAGTGCTTATAATCTAAAAAAACCAGAAATAACCGAATTTGGGGATTTGAGACTGCCTAATGGAAAAGAGGTGGTACATAGAAACATGGCTTATATTTATAGACAAAAAATACATAGAGACGATAACTATCAACTATCTTTAAAAAAATCTGAGGCTATTAATAAAAAGGTAAATATATTGAGTAACAACAATTCAAATATTAATCTCCCAGGAGTCAAGTATTTAAATAAAGTACATATGAAACAGAACTTTTTATTGAGTAATAAAATTAAGACCAATAAATTGAAAACTGGAGTTAACAACAATAAACTACAAAAGTTCTTTGTTAGACAAGATATTATTTGGTAAAAAAATTATATTCAAGAATTAATGAATGAATATTACATTAAAATTAATTAATATATACAATCAATAAAATCCTGGTGTATTTACAATTGACCACACTGATATATAACTATTGGTATCTTAGGTTCACTATTTGGTGGTAAAACTGTTGCATTTTCTATTTTCTTTAAAGTGGCAAAAGAGTCATGTCCAAGTAATTGTCCAAAAACAACATTTTTTTCGTCCAACCACGGACAAGAATTACATGTAATCAAAAATTGACATCCATTTGTATTAGGCGATCCGTTATTTGCCATTGAAAGAAGTCCAGATTTTGTATGTTTTAATATAAAATTCTCATCATTAAAATATGTGGTGCCATATATTGAAATGCTTCCTGTACCATCGTTATTAACAAAATCACCTCCCTGTACCACAAAATCTTTAATTACTCTGTGAATAGTGGCATTCTTGTAACCTATGCTTTTTAAATTCTTTTTATATTCTCCTGTACAAAACTGTCTAAAATTTTCCGCTGTTTTAGGTACTATATCGCTAAACAGCTCTATAACCAATCTTCCTATCTTATTTCCTTCATCTGACAAACACAAGTCTAAAAAAACTACAGGATTATCTTTGTTCCTTTGTGGCCTTAGTTCTGGGTCCTTAATCTGCATTCGATTTTACTTAATATTATTTTTTCCCTTCCTTTAATGACTAATTAAAAACCGTCTATCAACCTTCTTCCATAAAAATCTGTATAAATTAAAGAAAATCTTATTCCGTAAAACTTGTTTGGCTGTTAAAATCCCACTAATTAATCAAATATTTACAATTACTCCTTTTCAAATGCACTTAAACTACATTTTGCTTGGTTTTATTATTGTTAATCAATTTTAAAATTAATTGTTGTGGCGCCGGCGGGGATACTTTTAATTAATGGCTGTAAAAAGTGTAAATTAGATTGTAAATGATGAGCAACAGAAGGCCATGCCAATTTTTTATAAGAGGATCATGTAGATTTGGTGATAACTGTAGGGACTATCATCCAAAAGGAGCCCTTTTCGATGGTTCTAGTCAGCCATCTAGCTTTAGAAATAGCAATAATAATAGCAATGCTGTATTTGGTTCCAGTAATAATGTTTCAAATGAGTTATTTAATCCATTCAATAATAACAAAAACCAAAGTAATTTGAATAAATTAAGTAATTCCAACAGTAACCCAACTCTTCAGACACTTGAATTAATCGGAATTGTAGTTAATAGTGGTGTTTGGCCTTTCGGAAAAATAGGTTTGCTTAATCAGATACCTATGTTTACGAGTTTAGACTTAAGTTTTGAGGAATATCGTTTTAGATTTTATCAGAATGATAGAAGTAGTTGGGAGAGTCTTCATTTTGAAACGTTGAGAATACTAAACGAGCATTACAAAAACTTTATCGAAAATGGTAAAGCTCAGGGTTATTTGCCGATTGATCACAAACTATACAATTTGGACCTAAGTAAGTATTCAAAAATAGGTAATATATATCTTCCAAATTTAGGGAGAGAATTTGTGTCGTCAGATAGTTCTAAGGGTCCGTTTGGAAATTCAAATGCAAATAACAATTGCAATTCATCATTTTCGTCATCTGTATCTACGTCTCCATTTGTAAACCCATTCTCAAGTAGTGCAACATTATCTTCCAATAAATATAATCCTTTCTCTGTGAATGATAATTCTACTGGAATTGTTTTTGGAAGTGCAAGTGGTAGTAATAATAGCAATAGCTTTTTCTCTGGTTTTAACACAAATTCAACCAATGTTTTTGGAGGAAACAACAATTCTATAAATACACTGACTGAAAGTAGTAATACCTTCACTAGTTCTAACCCTACAGGAAATGCATTTGGAGGATTCCCAAGTAGTAGCAATAACAACCCTTTTAGTGCTTCAAACTCCTTTAACAATAATATCCCGTTTTTAAATTCAACTAATTCTGGTGATTCTATTAATATGGCTAACAATACGCAAACCAGTCCCTTTGAAGACATAAAAAACACTGTGTTTAGTGGAAATTCAAGCAGCCCGTTTTTAAATAACTCACCATTTTCAGTAAACCAAAATACACTATCTAGTAACGACAATTTAAATAAGTCGTCATTCTCGAATTCAATATCACCTTTTAATGGCAATAAAAACATTATATCACAACAGCAGTCTATTGAAAACCCCTTTTCTAGTTCTTCACCATCTTCTGTTGTTTTAAATGATCAAAAAGTCTTTCCTGAAATTAATGGTAGCAGTTCTACATCGTCATTTAGTTTATGCACTAATCTACCCTATGCAAATAGTAACAACGTAAATGCAAACAACTTTTTCTCTTTTAACTCAAATAACACAAATAATAATAAATATTCATTTAACAATCCAGATGTAAATGATGAAACAGTCTTTGAAGGCAAACAAGAATTGCTTCCCTGGGAGTACGATGCTTTCACAAGCAAATCATTTGATTGCAACAAAATTCCAGAAAAAATACCTCCAAAGTCCCTTAGAACATGATCACTCACATTTTTATAGATTTCCTTTTTCTTTTATATAAGCATAGTCTAGTTCTTTATATTTACGCTATAGTCACTTATATTATTACTATAATGCAAATTTTTCACATTAATTTCTCATCCCTACCTGTTTCAGACTTGTTTCTTTCTTATCTTTTAACCAAACACCATCTGACAATTTCAATAATCGTCCACTACCTTTAACTTATATCTTCTTCCAACTTTGCCTTGTTAAAGAAACACCCAATGTTTCTCATTCAACTGTCCGATTCCATCTCCAAAATTTGACAAAATTCGGCTCACTACACAACACAAACTGAAACATCGCGTCCTCCTCCTATGTCCTCTTCTCTAAATCCCGTCGCGATATTTGCATTCCTTTACAGCCATAACACGTGCTAGTGTATTGGAATTTCCAAAAAAGCGCCGCCACTGGGGATCGAACCCAGGACCACATGGTTAAGAGCCATGCGCTCTACCTAGCTGAGCTATAGCGGCCCACGGGGGCCGACAATACTGTTCCTGAAATAATCTAATAAAATTAATGGTACCGATCAATAATTACAAAAAAAAGATACCAGTAACTTTTGACTAAATACTTTTATTTGAATAATATATTAATAAAGTATAAATAAACCAAATTAGAAAATAAGCAGAAACATTTGATGCAATAACAACTTTTATGGATAAATCAGCAGTGTCAATCCCGTTTGTTTAAGTCGTGAAACTTTTTTCCAACTATGTCAGATTTAGACGCTGAAATTGAGACAGAAGAAGAAAATTCAAATTATATAGTAGATAAAACGAATAGCGATGAATCAGAAAGTCTAGAAAAAGAGTTCGACGATAAGCTCAAAATTGACGAAGTTAAAATAGGACTATGGGATTTTTGTCAATGTGACGTATCTAAATGCAGTGGTAGAAAGTTACTGAGATTTAAATACGCAAAAAAACTTGAACACAACAACAGATACTCAAAAAAATGGTCTGGAATTATACTAAGTCCAAGAGCCAAGAAGAAATTATCACTGGAGGATATAGATATTGTAAATAAAGGTGGAATAGGAGTTATAGATTGTTCTTGGAACAAAATTGACAAAATACCGTTTCACAAAATACATAATGGAAATGAAAGACTTTTGCCATTTTTGGTAGCAACAAATTCAACTCACTATGGAAGACCATATGAATTATCCTGTGCGGAAGCCATATCCTCTTGTTTATATTTACTTGGATATGAAAACCAAGCGAAAAAAATACTTGGAATATTTAAAGGAGGTCTTCATTTTTTTGAATTAAATAATGAAGTATTTTCACTTTATAAAAAACGAGGTTATAACCATAATAGTGTTGTTGAAATTGAAGGTGAATATTTAGATAAATATTTCGAAGACAAGAAAAATAAGGAATCAAAAGATTATGATTCTCTTTTTTCCTCTATGGATGAATTAAGTAGTGAAGACGATTTGAGCGACCAAAAACATTAATAAATTTCAATATTACTGCTCGTTTAATTTAACAATAAATAAATAATAATTCAGTAAGCCACTTCATAAATATTTAATTAACGATGAAGTAATAATGAAACCATTTATTCTTTAACTAGCTAATTGTTTTGAATTAGTTTGGAACTTAATGCTTTTTTGTTTCCATTATACATTGCTTAATTGCGTATCAAAGTAGCTCATCAATGACAGCCTTGTTTGTTCATTTTCACTAATATTTGAATCTACCGTCTCGAATGAAATATATGGATAATCGTGCCACTGAGACAAATCATCATTTAATAAGTCAATATAACTCGTTTTCTCAACACCTACATCTCTATTATCGTGTCCATCTACATTTTTTTTTTCAGAAATTCCAAAGTAATCACATGATTCATCCCAATATCTTATTAATGACTTTATTAACTTTTTGTCTATATATATTCCTCTATTAGGTAGTTTATCCTTATATTCCACTTCTGAACCAAATAAGTCATTATTCTCATTCATATTGTCTCTACTATTCATTTCATCACAGATTACTGTATTGGTATCTTCATTTTCACTATCATAAACAAATCTCTCACTGAATTTTTTTTCTATTTTTGATATTTCATTAATACCATTCTCAACACTAATAATATGTTTCAATAAACAACCAGGTTGTTTCATCCTAGAACATGATTCTGATATTTTCCACTTTTTTCTCTTATGGTCATTCATCATACCACCAACAAAATGACGATGTTCCAGATAGTTATTTGCCATCTCCCTAGAAACCGGTAACAATGGTAAACAAAATATATGATTGGATATTTTGTTTACCAAACTTCTTAGTAATGCTAATTTATCATCTTTATTATCGATAAATTTACCTATTTGCCTGTCAATCCTCGACATGTGTCCGTTAATTTGATTTGTTTCATCATTAAATTTTCCTTTTGGAACAAATGATAAGTACTCTTCCAATGTATAATTATAATCAAATTCCTTAGATCCAATAATGTCGAAAACTGGTTTTTTTATCTCTTTATCAAATATAATTTCCGTATTAACCATAGTATTTTCATTTACATTGTCCTCGAGCTCGTCTTTAAATTCAAAATATCTACAAGAACATAGTGGAAATGGTTGCGTCACCAAAGACGGAATATGTACTATATCATCTTTTTTATAGTAGTCAACTGATATAAAATCATCTGACCATAATATTTTTGGTCTTGTTTGAAACTCTTTGTGATAATCAAAACCATTTGTCATTGGCAATTGAGACGATAGCTTATTCGAATACTCTTCATCCATTTCACATTCATTATTACTAAGGAGCCAATTTATTAACTCTAATCCACTATACACCTTAGAATTATAATACTTTCTTTTTGTTAATTGCTCGCTCTTAACTTCTAATTCATCGTTTATAACTTCACTATCACTAGTTATACTGTTTGGATAAGTTATCAATGCTCTCCTCATCTTTAAATAACTATTATTACTAGTATCGTCGCTACTCTTGATATTTGCATACAAATCTACCAAAGCACCTTTTAATTCTTTGCAAAGATAGACCTCACTAATGTTATTATAATAGTAATTTGAAAATTCCTTCTCTTCATATTTGCTTTCACTGTCATAATTACTTATTAAATCTAGTGTTATTTCTGTAACCCTTCCACAACTATTCAATGCTAAAAAAATTAAACTCTCGACATCACCATTAGTGTCTTTACCTTCACTTAATCCAACTAATTTATGCTTCGACGTTGATTGTGAATATAAGATTGCTTTTTCCTCTTTTCCAATATTTTCATCACTAGAAATAAATTCGTTTATTGCTTTATAGTTAACAGATAATACGGTAATTCCCGAGTAACCATGGAAGTATTGCGATAAAAAATTGTCATCTATAGAATATCTGTCCATAATATTATCCAAATAGTCTATTGATGACTCCATTAATTGCGTGTTCATAGGATAATAGTACATTCTATCTTGTTCTATATCCCATTTACTCATACCCAATTCTTTCACAAATTCTACTCTAATATTAAAATGCTCATCAACATCACTACCACTATACTCCACTGTTAGTAGAGAATATATAATCATTGGATAATTTGAACAATACAATACTAGGCCACTTTTAACTTTGAGTCTATTCTCGTCACCATTACTTTTTATTCTCGGGAACACCCAGTCTACATACCTAAATCTACATGTTGAATTTCCTATACTCTCTGTAAATGGAATTGAAAATTCACATAGTGGTATCGTTGAATTCTGATTCAAATCTATAATAATAACTTTGCTGTTTCTTGACTCTATGAAGGCTAAAATACTCGAATATATTGGATGAAGTGCTAATCCCGTCACATTTACATAAGATGTATTTTTATTTTTCAATGTTTGAAGTTTCATTAATCTTTCAGTATAAGACACCATCACTTTTAATGTATTATATTTGTCCTCATCACAAGAGTTTTTATTATCTTCATCCTTATTTGGATACACTCTTTTTAGTCTACGGTCCAAAGGTGTTTCCAACTCTAATATATAAATGCATTTACCACCTATAATATATGAATTTGAATTGTAACCATATGAAAAACATTGTATAACTTCTTGCTCAAACTTATAGTAGTCATTTAGATTGTATATTTCCTTAAACTCATTACCTGGATTTAATGAAAACTTTATTATTAACCTATTTGACAGTAATATTGACACTTCCAAATAATCATAAAAACTGGTTGCAATTCCATATATATTCGTATCAGAACAAAACTTTATTTTATTAATCATATATTCATCATTACCCAGTATAGACTTGAATATGTCCTCAACGCTACTTTTCAGTACTATTTCATACTTTATGTTTGACTTATTATCCAAAGACTCAACTGCAGCTTTATCTATACCATCGCTTACTTCCTCCAAACTCAATTTCAGTATCGCTAATTCATTTAAAGATATCAAATATACATATACTCCCTTATTTATATTGTCATAATAATCATAACTCGCCTGCAACTTTAAATCTTTTATCTCATTTTCTGTCACATTTTTAATTGTTAACAGTCTCTCAAAACAATATTCAATATTGTCATTTTTAAAATCTTTTGTATCAAAGTCACTTTTGTTCATAACCAACCTTAAAACCTCTATCCCATTTCCATTTGAATCGTATTTTTGAATCAGTATTGGACCATTTATTCCCAAATCTACACCATTACATGTTTTTAAACAAGATTCAATTTCATTATCTATTATTCTAGACGAATATATATTATAACATAAATGGGACGACGAGTAATTTTTCTCCTTTGGAATCAATGTATTTGTCAATAATGATGTTATATTTGGGCCTCTATGACGCCAAACTACTTTTGAACCATCATATGGAATTTGCACCACTTTAACCATTTTAAAATTATTTCTAATATAAGTCAAAAATACCCCTCACATACCTCGAGCTCACCAAATCCATTGATTTGGACTGTTTTGTTTTATTATATTAACTTTAATTCAATTTAACTTATCATTTAATGCCCCCTTCTTCCGTTTATCACCTCTTAATATACTTACGCAAACTTATTGTCATATTAGTTACTAAATTTAATTAATTAGCACTTCTCACAAAAGCTATCCCTGACCAATTATGCAAAATAAACATATACAAGCGATTCATCTACTAATAATGTGAGTGATATTGATGAAAAGTCTAAAACAACTCTCTTAAGCAACTCATCATCTTCTATTATTTCATCTATATACATAATGGCGCCGAAAATTCCTTTGATTAATGTTGGTATGTCTGTACAATAAATTTTCTTTAATATTCGAAAATGAATAAGTTTGTCTTAATAAAAATAGAGTCTAACTTCCGTACACACTGTAAATATATAGGCATTGTTTTCCCACCTTATAAAAAGAGAGACTAATAATAATGCACTCCCTCGCTTCAAACACTCAAAAGTTATTATTTTTTGTCCTCTTAAAAACAAAGTGAGAAGTGTATATCACTGCCCATTTCAGTGTCCATATTATTTAATTTAATGTCAAAAAAACTTACCAATCTACTATACAAACTTTCATTTATCACGTTTAATTCCCCATCACTGTTTATACTGCATATCAAATTTTTTTTGTTTAAATCCATGTATCTGCTATTTACTTTACTAAAACCTATTATCTTTTCTGATGTTCTAATTCGCTCTATTTTGTTTTAATTTAATAAATTACATATGTTTAAACTTATTTCTTCTATTATTGTCACAAAATTAACAATTTGTATTATCACTTAATTCCCGCCATTTCTGATTCAACACCGTCCTATGAACAGAAAGCTTGCTACCATTGTATGCATGCATTATGTGGGGCGTGTGGCATACCACTTTAGGCAAGAATTGTGCGATGCTAATGTTAAAATTGAGAGACACTAAAAGGTATTGTTTAGAGAACCAAAACCCGGAATGGGTAAAGGGTAAGAGTGAAAACTTTCGAGCAGTCGTCTTTAAATGACTATTCTAATTCCTATATGGATTTCTATAATGCCCAAGGAATATATAAAATAAGAATTATTATCGAATAAATAGCAGCGGCTATGCTATAAAAGGAATGTAAATCATTATCATTTCTCTCCGTTCTCCTAGTCATACTCCTCTACTAAAACAAATAAATCATTTAATTCATTTCAATAAAGTCATATTATTTCTATTTGTCAAGATACAAGAACTTAAAGATCTAAACTTTCGTTTCACTATCAATTCGTCAATAAACATCATCATATCTATACATTGTAATATAGGATGATTTTAGTGATTTCTTTTATTTAACGCAATAGGTAAAAGAATAAAAAAAGAAGTTGTTGAAAATAAAATTAAGCACGAAAAAAGCGAATTCCAACCATAGTATTCACTAATATATGCAGTTAATGTACCTTGTGCAACAGCTCCCAAAGAACCAAGTCCATTAACTATCCCAGTAGCCATTGAATCAATTGACTTGGTCTTTAAACCAGAATTATCTAAAATGTCTTGCGTAGCAGTAGATCCAAGAATACTATCAGGTCCAGAAATGCAAAATCCCATGAGCATTATGCCAAATAATATCAGAAAATTAACTTTAAAAATAGTAATAATGATAAAATTAACAATACTAAATGATATCATTATTGTCATGTAAAACGCAACAATAATTCTCTTACCAGAAAAAACACTGTCTGCAATAGAACCAGCAGAAATAGCACCCATAATCCCCCCTATGTCAAATAACATAGATGAATAGCCAGCAACTGACGGATCATAATTTAGTACTCTAATTAAATAATAAGGCAACCAAAATAACAGTGAATATCTTATTAATTTTACGAAAAAATAGCAAATTGATATATTAAATATACTCTTAATTTTAAATAACAACTTTATTTTTTCTGATAAATCTATGTTCTCATCGCTCTCAACATTATAAAAAGATGTGCACGTATTGTTTGTTTCATTTTCTTTTAAAGAATTATCCATAAGTCCATTTTTTGTACTCTCGATGTCTCCTAGTTTTATCACTTTATCAGAAGCTGCAGTTCTTTTGTATTTATTTTTCTTTGTTGGCGACAACTCTGAATTAAAATGGCTTGTATCTTTGGCGAACAATTTATCTAAATCATTACAACTTAAATCACATTTAAGCGTCTTTTTGAAACCTTCACAGGACTCTTCCAAAGAAATATCTTCACTATCAATTGCACAATTTAAGTGAAATTTCTCATCATTTCCATCATCTTCAATACAACCACCTTCTACCATCGATGAATTTGAAGAAGATATTAATTTATTCGATAATTCGTCTCTAGATGTGTTGCAATTAGTTGTATTTAAAGTTGTTGATGTATTAATAGAACTTCTAAAACTATTTTCACAGTAAATATCATTAACTCTTGTAGAACTAGAGATATTATCAAAATAGCAATCTTGATCACTATAATTTCCATTTAAATATTCACTATTGTTATTTTTATTTGTATCCTTCATCATTATTATCTTTACTGACTCCTCGTATTTGAAACTATTTGATGGATGTCTTAGATATTTATATATAAATATGCCAAATGCAAGTACTATTACTGAAGGAATGTAAAATACATATCTCCATCCCAATTTTGAACATATTGAAGCCGAAAAACCTGTTGAAATAATAGCACCCAATTGTTGACTTGTGGTCCAAACACTAAGTATTTTGCCTCTGTTATTTAAACCAAAACATTGAATTAAATATTTAACTAACATTGGATATGCTCCAGCATGAAATAAGCCATTAAGAAACCAACTAAACAATAACGAAATTGAATTTCTTGATAGTCCAAATACCAATGAAGATACAGATGACAATACAAATGAACAACACAAATATTTGTTTATACTCGTTGATTCAAATAAAGAGGGCAGTATAAGTTGTCCCAGTGCATAGGATCCCAAAAATGCCGTGTCTATCCAACCCAACACTGAAGTAGGCAATGACAAGTCGTCTTGAATTTGCAATTTCACAACTGAAAACGGTTTCCTAGTTGAATATAATATCATGTAAGATGTATATGCCAACAAGAATTTGCTATACTCTTCTCTTGACATTTTTGGAAGAAACTTGTTTACAACTCTTATATTTATGTAGTTTATGATTCTATTTACCTTTGAATAATAGTAACCACAATAAACATTGTTTACATTGCTTTTACCATCTACAATTATATCATCATCAATATAACCACTTACTGCATTACCATCTAATTTTGTTTCATTAAATATCATCCTTTCAAAAACTAATTTGTTAATATTTACACATAAGTTCCCGTTTTTTTTAATTGAACGATTGTCCATACCAACTTTAAAACCAGTTTTATTATTTTTTATATCACTTTTATCGATGACATCATCATCAATTAATATACTAAATTTATTGTCTATATCACAGTCATCAATATTTGACTTTAAACTACTCCTTTCAAGTGATGAATATAGCGTTAAATTCTTTTCATTTGATGACTCATCTCCTACAATATTAAATTTGCCGTATTCTGAACCATCTAATAATTCTATGTCATCTTTTGATAAATTTGCTTCTTCACAATAACCATCATTAAAGTCTCTATTTAATGTTGATGTGTTCCTCATTCATACATTAAATATAAAGTAATTTGTTCACAAATTATGTTTGTTACCCCAATTAATTTACTCCAAGTAACTATATATCAAGTGCTTCCAGTTCCGAATTTATACTTTAATTGTTACTTGGCTCACCGTTAAAGATACAAAAAAAAAGTTGTAACTTAACAACACTTTGTTATTATTTCACCTTAAATTATATTTACCCCTTACTTTTCTTGATAAAAAAGGAACTTCTATCAGACACCAAATCGAATTTTGTATTAAAACAACTATGTATCCACTTTTTTTCTCCCATTAAAACTTGCTTCATCAAAATATAAATGTAATTAAACATTCGACAATGTTAACTATCAATGAAAATTATTCCACTAATTTCAATTGTTTCAAGGTGTATTTATGTAAGTGAACAAATTCATTTCAAGTTATGCTTGAATATTTCCTCTTTTTCACAACAACTCCAAGATATTGTTATTATGGAAATAATTATCAAGATAAAGGCCTTTTTTTAATACCATTAATATTGTCTCTTTGCGGCACTATTAATAATCTTTTATGTGGGAAAAGGGGTAAAAATAAGTGTGTAAATACTGCATACATCAAATATTTATCACAACTTAATAATTTTCAATAAAACCTGCTGCCAACTCAAACTTTCTGTCTTTATCGCTGTCAAAATCTACCTCAAACAAACCGCTAACAAGTTTACAATTGTTTTTTATAAAATCACTTACTTGGTCCACTAATAACCACTGAGATTCATCTGTTCCGGCATCCTTTATTAATAACAATTTAAATATATCATTTCCGGTTTTAATAGATGCTTGAACTTCATTTCCAGAAATATTAAATTGCCAAATAGGTAATTTTGTTGTTTTTACTTCTATTAGACTATGTATAATTACTTTGTTCTGTGATACTTTTGCACCTTGATCTATATATTCTCTTATTATTATAAAGTCAAATGGTAAATAACTCTCATTTATTGAATTTAACCAAACTAATTTAATTAAGCTTGTATCTGTTTCCTTAAATAGTTTGATCTTACACCTTATTAGTTTATTATCCATTTCACTTTTAACATTATTCTTTTCATCATCTATTTTCATACTCTGAATACTCATCAAGTCTTTTAATATATCATCATTGTCATTATTTGCATCCATATTATAGTCCTCTTGATCATGATTGTTGTTGAATATTATATATTTAGATAAATAATCCTCAATTAATTCAAATTTTATTGATTTCAATGTAAATATTCTTGATATTACATTTGGTAATATTTCTTCAAATGAAACTTTTTCTCCCCAAATACCTATTCTCATACTTATTTCTTCTATTGTCAGTGTATTACCATTTTCGTTTATATCATCATTTATTAGCGACATTGGGTATGATCTTACATATCCTTTTATTAAGTCATCCAAATTATTATTTTTTGTAATTTCATTTACTTGACTCAAACTTGATACACCATTATTTCTTGTTATATCAGCTAAAAAGTCTTGTTTATTTATTTCTCTCTCTTCCTGAATTATACAATTTTCTGTTGAACATTGTTCTAAAAACTCTAGGCCTATTTTAATTATTGTGTCAGATTTAATTTCTTCCTCATTATTATTGTTGTGATTGTTGTTAATTAGAGAGTTAGATGAAAATACCGTTAGATGTTTAAGCAATAACATTATTCTTTGTTGTGTAGATAATATAAGCAATTCATACAAGTCAATTCCAATAATCTTACTTATTTCAAAACTTTCTTTTATTGGATCATTCAACAACTTATACAAATCAATTAATTGATCTTTTTTGTCCATGTTATTATTTATAAATAAAATTGATGACTTTTTACCCGGAATTTTTTTAAATAGTACTCCTGTTTTTGTTTTGCTTCTTTTTGGTAAATTGAATCTTTTTTCTTTTAACTCAAATTCTAATTCTATATTGTTTACTTCAACCTCAAATGTGTTCATGAATATCATTAACCAATCTACCAATAATAGTGATATTTCGTTCAATCTATCATAATTCCTATTTGATATGGTAATGTTAATATTACTATTATTTTTGTTACTATTTCCATTATTTTTATTATTGTTATCACTATAGTTTGCAGTATCTTTATAATTTGAGCTATTTCCAAAAGCAAAATTATCTTTTATAGGCTCCAAAGGAATGTAATTTATGTCACACATAAAATTACTAATCATCTCATCTTCCGAAATACAGTATATACATGAATTCTTGTCATGAACATCACATTTTGAATCATTTACGGACTTCCTATCATTTAATATTGATAACACAGATAAATATATATCTAATGATTTGTACTTAAGTAATAGTAAAAATGTTCCCCAAAATTCTAGTGTTAACCATAATTTGTTGTCTAATTTATGTACTCTTTTATAATTATTGTTAAAACCTTTTGTTGTGTTATGTTTTACATTATAACATTCTGTTAGTGTTTTTAATTTAAATATTTCTTTGTAAAAAAAATAAGAGTTTGTATTTGGAGTTAGGGCTAAAGGTATGGTAAATTTATCATTTTTGTAATCCCTAATAGAAATATCCTCCAAACAACAATCGCGACGATTATAAAACTTGAAGCCACCTTTTATCGGTACTTTACCAGAATCGCAAAATTGTTTCCACCATTGTAACTTTTTTCTTAGGCTTAATTTATGGTAAATATCAATAAATTTGTTTATTGACACACTAATAAAAGATTCAAACTTCATCCTCCCTTCTTTAGATCTGTCTTTTGATAAATTTGGACACTCTTTCAACCATAAATATGCGTAATGTTGATGCGTAGGTTGTTCTGACACAAGAGAAAGAAAAAATGGCATTAGTCCTTTCAATCTCTCTTTTTTAATAAATTTGTTAAATATTATAAATGTGCCATGAAAAAAGTCATATGGATCCGACCAAACCATTGTATTGTAATCAATATTCACCCAGTTATAAATTGTGCTTTTCATTAAAGGAATGTATAAGAGTGAATCTTTGTAAAACGCTTTTTTTAAATCAAGCGATATATCAAAATCACTTTGTTGCCCTATTAGTTGATATATATCACACAAAGTATCTATAAGTGATTTATTTCTATCATTATTGGCACTAGTTTCATGAATTATTCTCCGTTCACTAATACCCATCCACTCTTTATATAATGTTTTCCACCATTCTGACTGGATTAATTTGCTTTCTGTTATTCCAAAACCAAATGAAGCTAATTCAATTAAATGATCAATTTCTGTTTCAACTAGTGGGTATGACATTGCAGAAAAATAACTATTCATCTTATCCATATTTTTGTTATTATTTTCAAGTTCTCCCTTAATAATTTTTAGTACTTTAATTAAAGATATTGTCGAAATTTGCGTTGTTACACCCAAATTTTCTAGTGTCTCCATTACTCTTCTTAACTCGTCACCTTTGTCCTCCTCTGTTCTTGTAGATGTAAACCTATTAGAAATCTTACCTTCCTCATTTAATGTGGATGGCAGCTGTACTTTGTATGCATTTCTGAGAGTCACAGGAAGTAAATTTAACATTGTTTTCGATATGTATTTTGGAATACCTGCTAATTCTATGTCTGGAACAAGTAGCTCACTTGGTTTGCTTAATAACGGATCCTTAATTCTCTCACTTTCGATCATGTTATTACCAATATATGAATAATAATAGTCCCTGCTGTTTAGTGATATTGGAATCCAAGAATAGTCCGGTAAAACACTGTCTAAAAAATATGAACTATATGAACGTCTTGAATATTCATTTGCAACCTGAATTAAAGCACCTGCTCTCATTAAGTATACTAAATGCTTGCAATAAAAACAACTCGACGAATTTAATGGATATGTATTTTTGTCAACCATCCAACTTAGTAAAACAGAATCAGTTTTTGGTGGCAATCTATCAAAATTGCAACCTACATACCACTGTTCAAGTAAATTTATAAATTTATTCATAAATGACCTGAAGTACTGGCCATTTAAATCGTATTTACTTCGGTTTGAATGACTCTGTACAATATAATCCGAAGAAATTTCAACAAAATTAAATCTATCACAAACCTTTGAAAAAACCCACTCAACTAATGGTGGCCATAATGGCGGAACTATAGTTAGTCCTTTATATTCGAAATTTTGATTAAAATTATTCATATCATCAATAATTCCACTTTCATACTTTGATTTATTTAATACATTCTTTTTCAAAATATTATTCTTTGATCTTTCCCAATTTGAGTGCAATGTCAGTAATGAAGTTAGTGATTTACTTACTTGCGACATTCTAAGTGAAACAGAAACCGGTTGAACCATATCATTAATTTCAGGATCATTTTCACCAAACTTTAATTTAGAATCGCAGTTCACGCAAATTTTTTTACTATTTATAAGTGAGCATCTTGCAAATTTATCTTTATTTAGTAACTCTTCTTCGTTTGCATAACTTTTTGGTGGATCTTTATTATACATTAAAGCCTTTAAAAACGAAGGTGAATATGTTTGAACTACTATTGGCAACTTCATCAATATTCTCGAATCGAAGTCTATTAGATTCTTGTCCTCAATAATAAGGGGCGTTATTTTTAATAATATCTTTTGTATATCCTCATTTACTGCATATTCCCAGACCTTTCCTATAAGTTGGTCGATTTCCTCAATTATCCATTTATAAAATCTATTCTCTGTTACAACCTCTATTTTGAATGTGTTTTCTATGAAATTTCTTATTTTATAATCACCCAAATTATAAACTTTCTCATTGAAAAAGTCAATTGGGCAAACACTGTTTATTATTTCACTATAATCGTCGTAATCATTAGCTCTCCAATACTCCGTAAATGATTCATCAGGAATAAACACCTTTTTTACTTTTAAATCATTTAACGTTATTCTGCCACTACTATTTGTTGGAATTATTTTCAAATTGCAACAATAATCCTCAAATTTATTAAACCAGTCTTTTTCTTCCTTCTCATTATACAAATAAAAATATAATATTAAAAATACTGTATCGTCATTTATCTTATCTAGTAAATTGTTTGCACTATTTGAGCTTAAAATATTAAAAATATTTATATGATTAATATTGTAAGATAAAAATGATTGTGATATTACCGATCTTAATAATTGTATTATTCTTGTTTCTGTGTAATGCATGCATGTTTGCCCACATAATAATATAGGATGCAATACCGGTATAGTATCATAATTAATATATTTTAGTAATTCAATATGCAATTTACATATTGAGCAATGATTATCATCGTCATATTTTGCATTTAAACATAACTCTGCTGTTTGAATGTTCATGTAAACTTGATCACATTTGCAATATGATCCATCAATTTTGCAAATGAATGGTTTATTTGAGAACTCATTTGAGCATTTAATTGACAATATCGAATTATATTCATTTGATTTTTCTGGGATCCAACTAAATTTTATCAATTCTGAGATTTTTATCTTATAACAACCGTGCAAGTTTAACCCACCATCAAATTTATCATAAATAATATTGTTTTCAGACAAAATACTATCAATAAATAGTGTGTATTCGTGGTTAATTACTTCGATAACTTTGGAGTACAAGTAATTATTGTTAATAAAACAAGCAATAAAGTCTGTTATTTGATTTTCAAATACTATTTTTAATATATATTTGTTCCATTCATTATCAATAATATAATTTTCTCTATTTGCTGTTAATATTAAGTCCTGTATATTAACGTGGAATGGAAGATGTAGCTTATTATCTAGGGGGAATGTGCAGAACAGTTTTCCATTTATCCTTTTTTGCTTACCAAAAATAGAAGATCCCAAAGAGAGTGCGGTATTATTCAATGAATCACCACTTATTTTATCACAAGTTAGATTTCGTTTGTTATTCTTGTGATATAATGGCAATGCAATTGACCAATTTGTTGACTTTCTTGAAACTCTATCTCTAAGTATAGAGTAATTATCAATTAAAAATTCAGATTCAGTTGGTATATTAATATTCCAATTGATCACCATAAAACACGAAGAAACCGAATTTTCCTTCAGTATCTTTGATTTGGAACTGTCTAAATCATCCTCATCAAATTGTCTTACTTCTAGATTAACAATGTGAAATCCGTTTATTTCAGGAAAAGGATTACATGTAGTTTTATCATCATTTGTACAAGCATTAATTGATTCAGTTATTCTTGGAATGGATTTTAAAATATTCACGAACAATGTTCTTCTTAACAATGGAAAAACTACATTCTTACCAGGTGAACAAAACCCTGAATTTTTTCTCGGTTCAACATCAATTACTATTGATTTTATATTTCTCAAAAAAAGGAGGAGATCTGGAACAAATATCTCATGTATGGCAGATAATAATGTCGGAAATTTTCTTTTATTATCGCTTCCAAACGGAAGAAAGTGCACGGTTCCCTTTGAGAAACAATTCTTATTCACATCTTCTTTTGTCTCTATCCACGGAACACCATAATTTAGTATATTATTATGTATAGTTTTAACAACTTCTGGAAAATCTTTTTCATCCTCCCATTTTGGTACTATATACCTCAAGCCTATATCTTCGTCTGGTTCACTTGAAAACCTTATTGAATAGTCCCCACTATATATTCCAGGTTTGTTTGTAATTTTAAAGAACGACATATAACCTATACCTTTCTCACCTGTGAAAAATCTCGATTCGGAATTATTTTTCGAAGAATTTCCTATATCACATACGGATTCAATGTTTCTAGGTGTCATACCAACTTCGTTTATGTGTACAACCAAACAATCCCATCTAAGCAAGATATATATTATAGGACCGTCAATACCCGATTCTTTATTGTCAACAAAATTAGAGTCATCTGCATTTTGTAATATTTCCAATAAAACTCTTCCGAAAGACGAGTAAAGCTCGTTTGTGAGTATCCAAATGGATCTATCCTGTCTTTCTCTCTGCGACTCATTTGAGAGAAATAAGTTCTTCCTTATTTCATTAATGTGCTCTTTGGCCTTTTCAGCTTGCATCTTCTTTTAAATAAAATTTTCTTTTATAGTTATTACTTATTCCATGCAGCATATAGCTCAATTTATTTGTGAGTAAAGAATATAGATTCTATTGTTTACTCAAATATAGGTAATAATTTACTTATTAAATCACTAACCTTTCGTTATAACATTCTATTTGATAAAACCACCATAATAATTAGTTCTTGCGTTAAACCTCAACTTAAAACAACGGATTATATTGAGACTCTGTTCTGTAAAAGAAGCAAACAACTTGCAAGTTGGCGATTAAAAAAATAAAGAATACTCAAAAATATTTTGTCTTGTCATCTAAACTTGATGTAATTCACAAATAAAGGCCCACACAAAAGAATACCATACTGTTTTGTTTTTACTTTATATTTCCTTCAAATATTAAACAAATGAAAAGCACTTTCGTTTTATTCTTGTTTCTAGTTAAATATTCCAAACTTTACTGTATTTACTTTATAAGCCCTGCACCTTACGCGGGAACTCTGTTAAGTATTTGAGACAGTATTGACGACAACCTGCATGTCATAAAGTGATCTTTCCTTGGTCATTCCAGAGGTTACTTCTTCGGAACCAAGGCAATGGTTTCTTTTCTTATATAAGTGGAGATAAAGTGCGAGTACTAATAACAAAGATTTATGTAAAAGAAAATATAAACAAAAGAGGCAATATAAATTACAATAAAAATTGCTATATTTGATTTTTAAGTTAAACTATTAAAAACAAAGCTTGTGAGCAAGGGATTTGTTATTTAATTGAAGGTTATTGTCTTTAATTCAAATGAATTGATGTCCAAAAGTACAATACATGGATTTGTAGAAAAATTTGGAATAGTAAAACAAAGAGGTCCATCATTTGGAAATCTATACGAGTCAAATTTAAATTGATTTCCAGAAAATAATACCTGAGGGAATTCATCGTCTTGATAGTTAAGAATGAAAGGATCACAATCTGAGAAAGGATGACACGGTATTGCGTCTGGACAAACTGGAGCTAGATTTCTAGATGAAATGCAAAACTTTAGAGCTTCAATTGGACTTTTGTATGAAGTATAAAGCGATAATTTTGCTATAGTTTGTCCAGTTATACCAGAAATTCTGACGTTATTAATTCTGAACAAACATGGATTTGTGAATGAAACTAGTGACTGATATTTTCTTGCATGCTTAAAAATATATGGTTGAAATGCTGGTTGGGGTAGAGAAATTGGAACAGGATCCTCATCTCCAGGAATAATTGCCACAGATATAGAAGACGCAAGTTGTGATATAAATGAGTCAAATATTTGAAGTCTTTTCGAGAGGATATCATTGTTAACAATGAGTTTAGTCCCAGTTCCGGTATTTGTTTCTTCAGCTGTATCTAATAATTGAATGGAGTTACCTGCAATTACCAACTGGGATATTCTAGAAGATATAAATTTTTGCTCATCATTAAACGCAACCCCGAGTATAAAGTCTCTTAAAAGTTGTAATGATAACGAATTCTCATAATCTTGACCTATATTCATTCCAGAAATAAAACCAACATAAATTGGCATACTTGAGTTTAATAAACTGTTATTTTCTCTAATTAATATCTTTTCTGGAACTATAGAGAATGTATAATCCTTGACTAAAAAGTTACCGCAAGAAACTCGGCATCCCTTTAATGCAATCACAGTCCCAGATAATAACTCTTTATGCGATATATTGCTTTCGACTACACTATTGTCTATCAACAAAGGCACTCTAGAAAAGCTATCCTCTAGATAAACTTCATCGTCATCACTTATGTAATCACCATCATCCCTTTCACTATTTGGATTGTAAATGTCATGAAGGTATTCGTCCAATATTGTCGGCCTTCTCTTCATTTCTTTTGTTATTAATCCAATAATCACGCATTCCACACCCATCTTTATGTCTTTTAATTCACTGATTATTGGTATTTTACCTTCATTTTCTGCTTTCACTTCTACATTTCTATCAACCGTATTTTCCTCAGATTCTTCAACCAAACTTTCTGAAATATAACAATTCCATTTAAGTAATGCAGATTTTTGTAAAAATGGCAACAAACCTTTAAATCTAGAGAAACAAAGGTGACAATATTGATACGGAAAGTCAAACTTCTTTACTTTGAACCTCTCACACTCATCTACTAAGTTAACTTCTGGTCTTGTTAATTCTTTTTTTTCTAACTTCATTTTACAAGTGCCAAGTATCTGGTATCCTAGGTAAATAAGTGGTTTGTTCTAAATTCACACTAATGAATCAAAAGCGATATTTAAAGCCACTCCAAATCTTAAATGCAACCTTATGATATTACGCTCCTTTTATTTACATTACTATATTACTATTCAGAGGGGCTTCGTACTAAACACCATACAAGTCTTTATTTGCTGTTCTCATGGCGCCAAAACTATTATATACCTAGTAAATGGTAATATCGGCTATTAATAGAATTAAAAAGGGATCTAAAGCAAAATTAATCGGTGCACACTAATTAGTAATTCTTCATGACCGTCCTTTCCGTAGTTTTTTCATTGTATATCATTCCCGTCCGCAGTTAATCCAGTTGTCATTAGTAGTCATTTGGCGGAAAACAGAGTTTACTCACACATCACGTAATACACAGAAATTAAAAAGATGAATCCCTTTATTTTTACATAAACATTAGGTTTACGGGGTGAATCCTTTACCTATGTCAATTTCTTGTTTAATTCTATTTTCAATTTATTCCAAAAATATATTAAATTATAAACAAGTGAATATAAATAAAAATATGCTTTCCCGCTAATATTGGTAACTTGAACAAATGGTGAATAATAATTAATTTGGAATAAGACATTAGAGTGAGTAAATCGACTTTTTAACATAATTATAAGTTATTCTGCTTGTCGGTTTACTTTTTGTTTCAGATCGAGACTTTCAAGTATACTTAAAACGAGTCGTGAAATAAGTGTGAATATTTTCATTTAAATTAAAATCATAAATGGAGTACTTGTGTGAGGATAGCAATTTTGACAAAGGTAAGTTCTCTATGTTTATTTTCTCCTTTCAACTGTTTTGAATATTTGTGTATTTGAAACATGAAGTATGTTCGTCAAACTATCAAGGAGAAAGGTTAATTTTGGAAGAATAATGAAGAAACATTTAGTTTATAACAGATAAATAAATACTTTGTATTTCTTTATTTTTTCCATAATTTGCCTTAGATGAATGCAAAAACCTTTACTTTGACTTGATTTACATTAATTAATATATTTAGAAAACCTTAATGTAAATAATATAGGAAAGCACGAATTGGATTATATAGATAATATTTATAGCGTAAAGAATATAGGGATTACTGAAGAGGAAGAATTAGCCCATATAAGAAAATCCCATGAAACCATATTTTCAGTAAGTCATTCTTTTCCACTTGTTGGAATACAAAACAGCTTTTATAACTCCGAAAAAAATCATCACTAATTAGGCATGGATAAACGAGCTAGTATCACCTGAATTGCTAGAATACTATGAGAATGAGATAAAATCTCTTTGTTATTCAATAAACAAAGAAAAAGAAAAGCAAATAATGTTGAGAAGCGAAAGAAACTACCGTGACATGATTGAGAGAGTTGAAAGTGATCTTATAAATATTCACATTTATAGATCAAGTTGTGCACTTAGAATGTATTTAAGACAGAGAATTCTAAAAATATCGGAATATCCTGATTTTTCAATAGCAAATTCAAGACTTGAAGGTGAGAGAGATGAAAACGAGATGTGTAATGAAGGCGATAATGAAAATGAAAACAAAACAAATGGAAGGTCCTTTCCAAATATAAGTGAAGAAGAGGCAACGTTCGCATTAAAACTTTCGAGACTTCAGTGGAAATACTTGGATGATGTGGTTTCAAAGATGAAAAATACACTAGCAACTGATAATAATGTTCCCATTCCCTCCCCTTCTTTTCACAGAGTTGTGCGTTTCCAATGCAAAGATTCCGCTGAAAATGACCGTTTAGAACTTGGATCTTTGGAAAACAGTGTACCTACGCAATTTGAGGATTGTCTATACAACAAAGATTCGAATAACGATTTAGACGGTATCGAAAATTTGCCTGGAAGCAATTCTGACTCCCAAAATGAAACAGAACAAACTATAGATATTGAAAAAGGAAAAATTTACACGTCCAAGTATGAAGATATTAGAAATTTTCTCATTCAGGGTCGTGTTCAACTTTGGCCGTGGCCACCTATAATTTCAAATAGAAAATAGTTAATTCCATCGTATTATCATCATTATTTCTTTCAATATTTACTCTTGTTGAAAATAATTTCAATTTGCCCTTTTTACCCTAAGCAGGCTCCGTGGACGCGCTCTGTGGGGTTGTGTGGCGCTTTATTTTTTACTTAAAGTGCAAAAATAATCAAACGAAAATCTGAATATAACGGTTGTGAGGGAGAGAGTAAAAATTACTAAGGAATAGCAAATATAAAAACCAGGGAATACATTGGACTGAGACATTTCCAACTTCAAATAGACAATAGCTTTTTAACTTTTCAGTACACATTTGGATTTGTACACAGTGATTTAAATATATGAATTTATTTGTCATTAATTTTGAGTGTATTCTGGAGGTAATATCGTATTGTGTCAAATAAGTGGAAAATAAAGCAATAAATATTAGAAGAGAGTAATATTTACTAGACAAGTAGTTTATTCATCGTTTGAACATTGAATTATCGTGGCAATAAAAATATATAAATAGTTAACAATAAAGTAACATGTATAGGGAGCAAATATCTTCGTTGGATTCACCAGCAAACAATAATGTTGGAGGTTCTAGTTTTACAAGAATGGACAGTGCTCGCTCAAGCTTAAAATCAGGTTCAATGTCTTCTGGAGGTGTGGGCGGAATGGGAGGAAGATCTGTTGAATACGGCCCAACTGTACAACAAATACTGGAAACATATGAGCATTTAAGAAATAAAGCACAAAGTGTTGCAAAGAGAAAACTGAGATCGTGGGAAAATGATTTTTTTTTGCTTTCTTCCTTTCAAAAAATTTCACAGCCAAAAGAAATTACAGATAGACTCGAAAGGAATATACGTTACTTTTTATTAAATTACATAGTAATAATTTTTGGAATGACGTTATTATCATTGATATTAAATCCTGTTTCACTTATAATAATTATTTTGGCTACATTCTCATCAGCTTTTGTTGCCTCCAGGCCAACAGATGTAATAATTTTGCCCGGTGATAATTCTATAAGCAAGAAGGCTGCTCTTTATACAATGGCTGCAATCACGACTCTTGTTATTCTTACATTTTCAGGCACTCTCCTATTAACATCACTAGCCATTTCCATTATTCTAGTTATTATTCATGCTTCCATTCATGTTGGCAAACAAAATTATGACCAAGTTGCGAGTCTAGATAGTGAGGTTTAAATTAATCACATTCAAATATATACTTATGTATATGCACATAAATGTTATTTAGAATAAGTGGCTACTATATAAAAGAACAGAAAATTCAATAGTGACTATATTAAAGTATATAATCTTAATTAGTATAATTTAGTGGATATCTGCTTAAAACCTTAGTCCTAGTTGTAGTTTAAGATACCCATCGTATATTAAATATTTTTTTTAATTTGACAATAAATATTTACATAGTGGTTTAAATTTATAGGTTAAAACTTTTCCTGAACTCTTTTAGATACTATTCTTAAATGATTATAAACCTTCCCGGGAGGAGTTCCTAAAATAAGGCTACAAATAGCATCCCTTGCTAGTTTAATGTTTTGAAAGGCCCCCATAAGATGTAATTTTTGTCCGGCTAGTACAATTCTTGTTCTAGTCGAATTTTCAATAGCATACTTTGTTTTTCCATCTCTTCCAGATATCCTACCTATGCAGCGGGACAAGTGAGCCCCTGTGAGTCTTTTTACATCCTTAATTTCAAAACTTTCTATATACAAGTCATCTAAACGCAAAAGAGCTATAGCATCCTGCAATTCAAATCCAAGTATAAAGGCCTTTATAAAATCAACTCCTTTTTGCAAAGCTCCAATATCTGTGCAATCAGGGCCATACTTGAGTTCTATACATCTTCTTTTTGGGTTCATTCTAATATGCAATCCCATATGCTCTACCAATGGAGTGACTATATTTATCCATTGATTTTTCAATGGAGTCATCCTATTGTCAGGAACCATTATTCTTCTTATCTCATTGCTTCTATCCACTTCATTACCCGTTAAAGGTTTGAAGTGGTTTCGAATCGTTCTTTTTTCACTGTCATCGTGTAAATTCATATTTTGGTCACTATTGTTATTGTCTACATTCATTTCATGCTCCTCAGAGTTCGCCATTCTTATTTATTACGCAGTAGGGCCCAATACAATAGGTTACTGTATGATATTCTATTTATTCTCTCTTTTCTCCTTGCTCTGTCGAACTCAATACTGAACTCTGTACTACAGTACTATTTCACTCGTATATCAACTCTCGAAAGAAACTATATATTAAGAGATAAATACACTCATATATATGCTTTTGTTTTACGTTCCCTCCTCAGATTCTGATTTTTTCGTTCCTCAAATTATATTTATAACTGCCACTTTGTCATCAAAATAATCTTGAAAAGGGCAAAGGTGGAAATCACATCCAATAAGTAAACTAAGCCTCTATAATTTTTATTTACCTTAATAGTCAAAAGTAACATTTCAAAACTGTACCGCCGGCCCGGCGCGCCGGCGGCCTTTCTGCGGAGATTTCGAAAAGAAATACATGTGATGATGACTAATATTGAAAACAGTCGGAACTATTATAAATTAGAGATTTAAATCAAAAAGTTTTTTGTTTTATTCTGTTAAATATGCTCTGCTTTTTAACTTTCCCCTCCCATGAGTTTTTCTCTCATCTTTCTTTCAACGCAAGAGCTGATGATATGAAGAAGAAAGTTGATTAGTTAAACGTTAATCTCCCACGTTGATTCTCCATTGCCACAACTGTTATCAAGTACTCGATTCTTTGCACCAATTTTGTGCTTTTTCCTCCTATTTAAGCTCGAGCAAGTACAGGAGGGAAATCGGCATTTCTCTCTCCTTGCTAGTAATGGAGAAGAGGGTAAAGTGATAGCACCGCGAAGAAAGCAATAAGTAAAGGAAAAGTAAAAGGAGAAAATCAGTATTGATAAAATAGGTAAATAAGCAAGTAGCCAAGTATTTGATAAAGAAACATTGGTAACAACTGTCTACAATTAATACCAATGTTTGCTGACTTGTTTTCAGTACGAGACTATTCATCGGTAGAAACGTCATTCAAGTTCTTTTTCTCATGAAAATCATTTGAATTTATTACACAATAACTACATCACTTCTTTTCAAAAATTTAAAAAAAAATTTTCTGAAAATTAAAGATTGACATTCTGTCTCATTTTTTAAGTCAAAAAAAAAAGGAGCCAAATAACAAAAGAGTAAATAATTTTACCAAATAAAACTTTTGAAATAACAATAACTTGTGCCGTTTAAATTAATTCAAATAAAATTAAGTTTAATAAATATCTAATAGGTGACCATCCAAAAAAACAAATATCCAGAGCTGACACAAATTATATAATAAAATAAGCGACAATCAACTCCCCACAAGTGGAAAAAAGTTTGGATACCATCCATAATTGTTATTACTTTTAAGTAAATATCAATAATATAAGAGTTAACATAGCACTATTTGTTAAAACAAGGGATGTTGGAGAGAAATTGAGGATAATTATTAGTGTCAGGTTGGAATTAGGTGTGTGAATAGTTTATTTATTCATATTCTCTATTTGGGAAGTAGAAACAAGAGCGAAAATAGTCTTTTCCTCTTCTTTTTCATTTTCAAAAAGGATTAAATCTGTTTGATGCTTGATCAAATTGAGGTTTTGTCTTATGTATTAAAAAGAACAACTTTTTGATGTTTAAGAATACTAATTCAGTGAATTAATTGTAATTAAAGAAATACATTTCATTACTGTTTTATTTAAACAATAACATATATAAATAATGTTTGTCAGAAATAGTGATTATTCTGAGTATTCATTAATAAAGACAGAGGAAATAGTAAAATACCCCAAAGACGGTAAATACGATGTAATAAGGAGCAAAATATTAAATTTACTTGATAAATACGACATTCAGAATCTACAACTTATAAACAAAAAGCCAAATAGAGTTGGGAATTACATAGATTTAAAAATACTACTACATGGTCAGTGCCCAAAAGTAGAATTGTGGAAGTTAAATTCAAGTGATGAATTGGAATATGAGGATATGAGTAATGAGTTAAAGATATCAGATAGTGATTTAGAAAGATTGGAAAAGAAAATATTAATAATGAACTTGAGGAAATTATTCGCTATAAAAATCTATTCAAAACCTCAATTAATGAGGAGGAACGTAGTCTACTCATTAAATGGGATAAAAAAAACTCAATTGCATCGTGTTATAAACGAGATAAGAATACTGCAAGATTTATCAGAACATGATCCAAATAAATACTACATAGTCAGATTACACCAAGTACTTGAATCTAACAAGAACAACTTGAATTCTGGTAAATTTTATTTAATATATGATCTTTATCCATTAGGACCCACAATGGGTCCATACTCTAGATATGATTATTGGAATGACGTGAGTGATAAGTCAGGTACTCTTATATTAATTCAGAATGATGATAATTTGGTGGATAATAGTGGTGATAGTGAATTGAATTCATCACTTAAAAATGTGAATAAGTTGGTCTATATACCAAATCCAAAATTAAGACAAATTGGAGAAAATGAAATTAAACACTTTGTTTATTGTGTGGCTACGGCTCTCAGTAAACTGCACGAACTTGGAATTGCTCATAGAGATGTCAAACCAGATAATTTATTACTTTCTGAGAATGGTGACATTGTACTTATTGATTTTAACTCTGCAGAATATCTTATAGATGGTAAATATGTATCTGGAACAGAAGGAACATATGCATTTTTTCCACCGGAATACTGCAAATTAAGCTTTAATTCTGATGAAGAAGGTAGCGACTGCAATATTGGTATGGAATTAAATCAAGTTAGAAACGATAACAAAGATGACTATTATGAAACCAATGCAAGTAAGCTTTTAGGACGCCCAGCGGATATGTGGGCGCTAGGTGTTACAATATGGTGTTGGTTATTTAAGGAACTTCCTTTTCAAGGAAACAATATATTAGATTTATTTTCAAGCATTGCAAAGTGTGAATTGGTCATTCCAAGTAACTCCAATTTTTCAAATGAAGGAAAAGATGTTATTCTTAATTTACTTAATCCAGATCCCAACTTCCGCTGGACTGCTAGACAATTACTTGAGTCAAAATGGTTAAACGACGATATTAAACAAAAGTAATATTGTCAATTATGTGTAATAAAATAAGTGGTTAATCATTTATTCGCGATATTTTATTCGAATGTTTACGGTATTATTACATTACATTTATTTGTGAAAATAAGTTTAATAATGCTTATTTTCAAAAACAAAATACTGTAATACTCGTATCTTTAAGATTTATGGTTGCAGTGAACGTTCTTTTGATTTTAATGATTGTATTAATAATAAGATGTTTTTCCCTTTTATTCTCGTAAACAATTTGAGTTTACAATTTCACTTACTAATCGGATTCAGTTTAAGACATGTTTTAGGATCTTCATTTATTTAGATGCGTGTATTGAGAACTTTAACCTTATTTTTTTGTATTACTTTGTATAATTTCCTCTTTCTTATTCATTTAGAAATTGCTTGCTTAGTTGTCTCGTTTTTTTAAGAATAAACCACATTTCTAGAACTTGGAGAATAAAAGTGAGGCTACTGTCGTATATTAGGATTACCGTCGAATACCCAAACTATTGTTATATAACAGAATCACCATTATTAAAATTACTTTAATAGCACATTATTTAGCGCCTTCACCACGTAAAAAAGACTTGTAATTTTGACTTATTTATGCCAATCATGCACATTTTTTATTTATGTGCATGCATGTATGAATTCATGCATGCACCTTTTCCACATAAAATTCTGTATGTGATTCGTACATACAAGTATTACAGTTGCACTCCTCCACGCCGGCCTGTGCTACATGTATACCAACCCTTAATAACTGATCTACGGCCTTTCTTCCATCAAAAGGAGAAGTCAATACCACACTCGATTTCAAATCAATTTCAACTTCATCAGTTAAGAAAATGAAACTCACATTAATAATAAAATGGTAACATTCTATATACACTAAAACAAAAGCGAAACTAATCTCACAAATATACAACATGATTATCATGATCCATGAGGTTGGAGAGAAAAACAAGTCGTTGTCTACTTGATAATGTTTACTGCATATATCTAAGCAAATTCCACTCCAGAAACAAGAGAAAAAAATAATTTTTAGTGTCTAATAAGCTTACTTATCTTGAATACAACCGTCTCTAGGATAATATTTTTGCAAAAGATCGTGTTTGATCTTCTTAAGCATATCCTCAGGGAAGGTTCTAAGAAGTTCCCAAGCAAGATCAAGACTTTCAAATATATCACGTTTTTCGTATGGGCCCTGAGTAAGGAATTTTGATTCAAATTTACTTGTAAATTCAAGATAAAGAAGATCGTCAGAAGAAAGCGCCTCCTCACCAACAACTGCCATCATTGCCCTTGTATCTTGTCCAATAGCATAATTTGCGTAAAGTTGGTCTGAAACGGAAGGATGATCCTCTCTTGTATGTCCAACACCAATACCAGACTTCATAAGGCGAGAAAGAGAAGGCAAGACATTAATTGGTGGATATATTTGGCGATTGTAAAGAGCTCTATCTACAAATATTTGCCCTTCAGTGATGTAACCAGTCAAATCAGGAATTGGATGTGTAATATCGTCATTAGGCATTGTTAATATTGGGAACTGTGTAATTGACCCATTTCTTCCCTCGATTCTACCTGCTCTTTCGTAAATAGTTGAAAGATCTGTATACATATAACCAGGATAACCTCTTCTACCCGGAACTTCTTCCCTAGCAGCAGATACTTCTCTAAGAGCGTCAGCATATGAACTCATATCTGTCATAACTACAAATACGTGTAAATCCTTCTCATATGCAAGATATTCAGCTGTAGTTAAAGCAAGACGTGGTGTTAATATTCTCTCTATCGTTGGATCGTTTGCCAAATTAAGGAAAAGACAGACGCGTTCCATTGAACCATTTTCCTCAAAGTCCCTTCTGAAAAATCTTGCTGTCTCCATATTAACACCCATTGCTGCAAAGACTACCGCAAAATTATCGTCAGAATGATCCATTACATCCTTCCCAGATACCAGAGATGCTTGGCGACATATTTGCGCACCTATTTCATTATGTGGAAGTCCTGCTGCTGAAAATAGTGGAATTTTTTGGCCTCTTACTACTGAATTCATAACATCTATTGCTGATATTCCTGTTTGAATCATTTCTCTTGGATGTACTCTGCAATATGGATTTATGGGACTGCCATTAATATCAATATAATCCTCGGCGAATATTGCTGGGCCGTTATCTATTGGCTTGCCACTTCCATTAAATGTTCTTCCCAACATATCCTCAGTTATTGGCATGCACAAAACATCACCACTAAATTCCACTCTACACGATTTATTATCTATTCCTGTAGTACCTTCAAACACTTGCACTATCGCTCTACTCCCTTTTACTTCCAATACTTGACCCTCTCTTACTGAACCATCTCCCAATGTTAACCTAACTATTTCGTTATATTTTGGAAATTTAACATTATCTAAAATAACTAGTGGACCTTGTACTCCCGATACTGTTCTGTATTCCATTCTCGGCTCTATATTATAATTTCTAGTTACTGCTGCCACATTGGCCTCACAAGCCTGACTTGAACTCACCATCTTTTTTCCTGCTATATAATATCTAACTTGCTTATATTTTCTTGTTATTTGATATTCGTCCTTGTTTTACCTCAACGTATTCCAAATATTACTTAAATTATTATCCTTTTGTCTTGATTTGAATGATAATAATATTTTGTGATTTTGCTGTACTTCTTTAGTTAATAATTAGAAAAAGAATTTTTCTACCTAGTTCCTGAGAAACAAGAGGAACAAAAACATCTGTTTATTTTGTGTTTGTGCTATTAAAAAAAAAATTTCCCTCCAAAACTATTCATTTCAAACTAACACTTAAAAGCAAAAAAAAGAAAAAATTCGTTTTTCCTCTTATTTTTATATTAATTTTAATTAATATTTTATTTATTAATATTTTGTTACCCCTTACTTTTTTTTGTTTTGCGGGCAAAAACATAGCTTTCCAAGTCTATTACTTATAACTACCACCTTTGTGCCATATTTCAAAAAAATACGAATTTATAACTATATTTACCTGTTTATTTGTATACGTACTTATTGCCACCATATCTGTTCTTTATTATCACTTTCATCTTATTTATTCTGATACCTTTGTATATAACTAATATCAGTAAATTGCTCTATAATATTGTTACCTTGGGCGCTCACACACTATATAGAAGACACAAACGTGGTCTAAGCGGCACAGCGTTTGAAGACAAGTTTTGGGCGGGCAGTTTGACAAATTAAATTTAATATTTTAAAAAAGTGTGTTTTATCCATTAGGAATTTTTATTTTCCCGTTCTCCTCTCTTTTCCTACAATTTTTTCTCGAAATCATCATTTGGAAAAAAGAATAAAAATTATTTTGTTTTAATATAAATAAAAATACGGGTCACATTCTAAAGTACTTTTCCTTGTATCAGTCTGTCTATTTTATATACTTGACAAAAGGAAATACTAAAGATGCCACCAAAATCCAAAGGTCAAACTATTCAATTGAGAGACTTGCAAAGAATGGTATATGAGAGTGGCCAGGTAATGGATAATATTTTGCCATCGCAGAGTCAAGGTTTAGAAAGAAGCGATAGTTACTCTTTAAATAGGAGAGGAGGTGGTTTTGGTGGCAATGCATCAGGTGGTATCGGAAAATTAGGTTATGATAGATATAATCAAATAGATGAGAAAATGCTTCATGAGGTCGAGAATACAGATTGGAGAAAAGGAAGAGATAATCTTTGCGATTTGTCATCCAATAATTATGGAAAATCGAATTATTCTAGAAACAACAGAGAAAGTAGATATAAGGATGATATAGAAGGCATATTAGAGAATACGAACTGGAGAAGCGACATAAAAAGAACAAATAGTAACAATACAAGTTCTGATAAATATAGTCATGACTACGATAAGGATATTGACTTGGATTTTAGAAGAGGATCCATTTCAAGGACGAATTCAAAGAACAATAATCCGGATTTAAGTCCATCTTCAAATTATAATTGGAGAGACAGCAGCAATTCGAATCAAGAATCATCTTTTGGTATCGGTAGATACAACAGGGAAAACAATTATTCATCTTCAAAACCGATAATAGATGACAGACCTGACTATTTAAAGAACAGATTTAAAAAGGTTGTTGATAATTCAAACCAAGATTCAGTTGGTAGCAACAATTCATTGCATTGCAGCAATGCAAATAAAGATCAAACTCAACAGAAAACGATGGTTAGTGACCAATTTCTAATCTCAATAGATAGACATGAGAATTTAACTAAAAAATTGGCACAAGTTCAATCTCAAACAGTCAAAATTGAGAAGAAAAACAAAAACAATAACCTAACTGTTGCAAATGTATCTTTGTCTAAAAAAAATAATGCTCAGAAGGATAATAAAAAGTATGAGGAACCAGAGACCGATTTATCTTATTGGAATGTAAAAACTGAGGATAGTGTTTATGCATTTGAGAAAGATCTTTGGACTTGTATTATAGGTGAAGAACCTATTGAGAAAATGACCCCGAAAAACTCGTTCTCACCGGGGACATTCTCGCCACCGAAAGAGAGTTGTGTTATTAGTTTCATAAACAACATAGAGAGTGCATTTGATGTCTCCGATTTAAATACTCTAACATTAGTTGCAAAATTGTCCCATGTGGTAACAATAATGTCCTCCTCATTACGTTGTTTACCAGACATTATCTCACTTATTCAAAGTTTATTACCTTTGTTTAACAATCTTATTGAAAGAAATATTGCTGGTAAAAACCTTACTGAATTATATATTCTTATTGAAACCCAGAGAATGGCATTCACAATTGGAAACCCTAAAATAGATACCGTTACAAGTCTTATTGAGGGTCTGTGGTTGGCATTGCTTAAAACAAAAGTTATTCGAAGAGAGACATTTAATTCGTGGCTTAGCAAGACCGATTCTCTCGCTGATGAAAGCAAAGTTGGAAGAAAAAACGCCTTGTTTGAGGTAAGTTTGCCACCTCACCATTGAATAATTGTCCTGTACCCTTTCCCCCTTTTTTATTGCATTACATTGATACATTACAGTATCCTCATTGCCTTTTTATTACATGTGGAAATGACCTAACACAAAACAATAGACCGGTATAAAGCAAATGCAAAAATCCGCATGTGTATGCATGCACCGCCACCGGTGAATATTGCATTCTTCCACATGAATAGATTTTATCATGTGAAATGAGATCTGTGGCCATAATTTGACTATTAACATTAATGTTATTCATTACTTAGCTATTGTATAGTGAAAATTGGCCAATATGTAAATTGAAAGTTTTTAGGTTGTAAAACACAACACACCAGCGAGACATTTAACTTTACTCCGGCAATTATGTACCGAAGTGTTTCATTGTTACCAAGTATTTTATACTATCAATAATGACCTAGGTTACATAATTATCAAGGTTGGTGTCAACGTTGTCTCTATTGGATGATTGTTTTATAACAAAGGCTCTTTCATACAATGACTTATTATTAGTATTCTTTGTTTGTGGAAAAAAGGACAAAGATGAAATGAAACGAAAAGGGGATATTGTTCGAGCTGTTATTAATGTATATGCAAATATATATATTATTACACTTGGGAAAAGGGAAGGGTTTATTCTTTGCGCTTTTTTTTAATATTTTGAATTAATTAACTCTTTAATGTCGACATTAGTTAACTGCGTTTTTTGACTGGTTAAATCAAGTTGACGAGGTCCCATTAGAAGAAGATGAAGAGTTAGAGGAGACATTCTAACTTTGTGAATTAGGCGTATCTGACACTATTATTCCCGTTCGATGACAAACAGGTATTTGTAATATGTAGGGAAACCTAGATGTTTCTTCTTTAGTATTTTTCCCCACTATATTATTACGGAATGACTCCATGGTTAGTGTATTATAGCAGCACACTAAGGTAAATTTATAGCAATGTAAATTAGTATAATATTTTGCTGGTCAAAGTAAGAAAATCATAAATGTGGATTTTAATTTGATCCAGTTATTTATCATATATTCTATTTCTTAAAGATTAAAGTGATATTTTGGTATTGTTCTACTTGGAAATGAACTGTTTCGTTCACACTTATATATTGGAGGAGAAATAACACAAAATGGAACTTATTTGTCTAATGTAAAGACCTTGTCCTCCCAACTTCCAAGTAGAACCATAAATATATGTCGCTAATTACCCTCATTTCATTACTTATTAAATGTGGATAACAATAACTCTCGGACTTGCAGTTTTTTTATCCTCCTTTTTCCATGTTTTTCAAATAATATATATTTATTTACAGCAAAATGTCTTTGTGGACATTGACGTAAAACCATATATTTTTTTTAAGTAAAAAATTCCAGTTTTAATTAATGCAGGGTCCGTGTGCAGAATTACTTTTTTAATTGAAAATGAAAGTCAAGTAGATTTATATATTTGTGGGAAAGTATATTTGCATGTTATTTGTAATATAATTAACAATTAAACATAATAACACTCATTTTTAATAAGATATCCAATACTTGTATCAAATTTACATAAATATATGCTATTATAACATAGAAGAATTCGGCGTATTTAGACTTTCTAAGTTGTACTACTAACTAGACAAAAAAAAGTAAATAAACATTATATTACTAAAACAATTTTAAATCTTTAAAGTATAAGATAAAAAAACCAAAATGTCAACGGATCCAAACGCTATGCTCAACTACAATGCTGAGCTTGTAAAATGCCTAGAAGAACTTAAGGAAAAAAGAGACGAAGTCAACAGGCAAATAAAAAGGGAGGAAGAGGACAAATCAAAAATACAGAGGGAGCTTGGCATATTAAATGAAAGATTAAAAAGGGTTTCCGAGAGTTTACAAAGAAAAACCATTGCTAGAGCAGAATACGACAAAACTATACAAGAAATAGAAGGTGCTTACACCAAAATATTAGAATCTTCTCAAACACTCTTACATGTATTAAAAAGAGAATCAGTTAATTTATCAAACCCAAAAAAAAGAGTATAAAATATATATCGTTTATTTATTCAATGTTTATCGTTACTTTCCACCTATTACTCCCAATAAATTTGTATACATTTAATTCTCATTTTTTTTATTTTTATCATAATCGATCCATAGCCACCTTTTATTTGCCAGTTTTTCTTATAATATCCACTTTGATTGTTTTATAAATGATAAGTTCAGTTTTCTTATTTTCTATTTTATTTTGCATCATCTTAGTAATATTGTAATTCTATATATATTTTTAATTGTTATAGGTAAAAATGGGTTGATTAGACTATATATTTTTAAAGTTACAGAGATAGCTATAGTCATTTATTTGTGCATGACTCATATCTTAATTTAAATTAAAATGTCCATACCAAATATCTATAAACAATTCACTTAATTGCTTTTGATCAATATTAACGGGATTGTTCAATATAGAATAATCATTTATTGAGCGTGTAACCATTCTATTTATACTGTTCTCGTAATTTGACAAGTTAATATTTGATATTATATCATTTTTGTTCTTTCCTATTATTTGAATTGAATTTAAATTACTACTTTCACCTTTAATAGAATCGAACCAGCCATTCTCATGATAATAAAGTAGTGAACTACCAATTTCTGATAGTGATCTTGGCAAATGAAGAACATTTAGTATACTATCCAATTCGTTCATAAACATATTTATCTTTTCCTCATCAGTATCATTTTCATTACACACACCAAGTTTATATGATAATTCCGAGATTCTATTCCTTGTTTCAGTGCTATTTTTTAAATTAAAACCAACCACATGTTTTATTACCACACTATCTATTAGGCCATGTGGAATTGCAAATACTTCTGATATACTCCTTGTTATAACAGTACCAAGTCCATAATCTGTAGCAGATATAGCCATTCCAGCTATGCAAGATGACTTGTGTATATACTTTAATAATTCAACATCTCTATCTACTATAGACTTTTTTAAATATTTAAATAATATCGACATTGATTCATTAGATAAACATTTTGAGTATGTATTTGATAATTTACTTATATATGACTCAATTCCATGCAATAATGCCCTCATTCCAGTTATTGATGCTATGAATAACGGCATTTTTGATATGAAATTTGAGTCTATTATGGCTATATCCGGTAATAATGCTATTCCAGATACAACTACCTGTTTTCCATCACTATTTCTCATTACTGCCGTTGGTGTTACCTCACATCCTGAACCACATGTTGTTGGTATACATAGCAATTTTTTTATTAAACTTCCCCTATTATGCAACGACTGTCTTCTTGCTCTTTTATTGTTGTTATTGTTATTTGTGCTATCATTATCTCCAAAATCGGTGCTGTTACAACTATAATCTCTTGCTGTTGCCAATGAACGTAGTGTTGTGCTTGGATCCTCATACAACACTCTCACTACCTTCGATATGTCCATGCAATGTCCGCCTCCTAAACCAATTATACAATCTGGTTTGAACGATTTCATTTGCCCTAATATATTACTTAATGCATTACCATCAGATTCACATAATGATGATATTTCAGCATTTATGCATTTTTTTGACAAATACTCGCATATTTTAATCGCCTCATTTCTCAATGGTAATGAAAATATTATTATCGTTCTTTTCACCCCTGAATCAACCAGGTCAACTATAACCTCTCTAAAACAGTCATCATTAAAGTATATTACGGGTGTTAGTATCAGCATTCTTATCTCAAATACTTATTTTTTTATTTATTAATTTATATACAAGATTATACTCAATTTACTTCAATTCTTTCCCATAAAATTAGTGTTTCTGCATTATTTTATTCTTTCATATATACACCAATTTAAACAATACCAACACCTTCTATTTTTACCATCACCTAACTCTTTTTTAAGTGTTATTTGTTATTATTTCAATATTATTCTGACTTTTTACCCTTTTCTTAAAATTACACCAAAAAACAAACAAAAATATGTTGTACTCATCATCAACACTTGTTTATACAACTGCAAACATTTATTATGCATGCATGCATTTGTCCATTACGTGTTTTATTTGTTTCCCAAATCAATTACCGGCGAAAGCGCCATTTTTCTTTTTAAAAAAAAATTAGTAAAAAAAATGTTTAATATATACTATTTAATAGTTTTTTATCTATACAATAATAAATTAAACAACATTTGTTTTGCCATGTGTATACTTGAATATTTTTATTGAATAAATTCAATAAAAATCATCATCGATATTATTCTTACAAAAAAGAAAGAAAAAGAGTAGTACTTTCTCTAAGTGATTTTCATTTATTTACCCCAAATGCCAACCTTGATTTAGGGTCCGTATGATTACATTTGTCGAGTTATTATCTGGAGTTTTCTCTACATATTTCTTTATATTTACAAAATGGTCTACTTTCTACAAATATATTGGACTCTTGATTTTTGAAGCTTTTTCTTGTATTGCTCTTGTAGTACTACTTATTGCTGAAGCCAAAGTTAAAAATGAACCTTTAATTTCTACTGTTGCAGTCGTATTCTACTCACTTATTATTGGAGTTATTGGTGCAATCGCCATATTCATATTGTCTTTTTTCTTTGGAGCATTTATATTTGATTGTGGTACTTTATTCTTTTCCTCCTTGTTTGCTTTTACTATTTTTAAAACGTGTATTTTTACTGGATATACTAATATTATTCCTTTACTAATTAACAGGTAAGTTTAATATTAATGACAAAGCATTACTATTACAGTCTTCAAATATTGTATTCTCTAAAACATTGCTACTAGTATTCATTAATTAAATTAAAAAAGAATAAATAAAACGAATTTTGTGGATTATTTTTTTTATATCCTTGTGATATTTAATATATTTTCCCAAATGATTAAATCGGTTTATGGGGTTTAGATGAAATGTAGTTTATTTCAAACAATAAATTACATACATATTTAGTGATTACCTTTATAATTGATACTTATGATGGGATTAAAAAATATATATAATCCACTTTAATAAAAAAAATAGGCACTGCGAGGAAAAACGAAAGTCACGTTGATTAAAATTGAATTATTTTAGTCACTACTATTCGTAATTCGCAACTAAATAATTATCATCTCATAAAATCGAACTGAATACAATATTTACTTTTCGTCAGCAATATTTCTCACTATTTTTTTCAGTTACTTGGTTCCAAATTGTGGTAAAATCGCTCCTTTATATTATACATTATTATTTTCTTACTTCTCTTCTTTTTCTGTTGTTTTAGAAGTCGAATCTGATCTATTTAAATGGCCAAATTTCGTTGTTTCTGCTGCATTAATAGGAAGACTTATTGGCATTGCATATAAATTAGCCAAAGAATATAGATTTAAAGATAACATTACCAAGTCATCAATGTTTTTAAAGAAAAATAATTAATTTTTTCATTTTTATTTGTTTCAGTTTATAATTTCATCTTATTTTTCACATGTTTATTTTCCTTACTACCACATCTATTTTGAAATGGTTGAATTATCATTGCAAGTTTCATACATAAATTTTTATTTTATGGTACTGAATAAATTCTTTTATTTACTTCTTGTCTTTAAATCTTACTTTTATAGTTATTAGAATACACTAATCAATGCCAAAAAAACCATTTTGATAAACTGTTAAGTTTATTTTTTATGAATATTCTGTTACTTTTAGACATTTTACTTTAAATTTCTTGGGAAAAAATTACTCAAATATTTTATTCAACTTGAATTATCAACATATATGTCCCACCTATGTATTAGTCTTGTGGATATCTTACATAACCATTGTAAGCATCTATATACAATTGTCTTATTTCGGACAATAATGGAAATCTTGGATTTGCACCAACACATTGATCATCCAAAGCTTGAAGACTCATTGAATCTAATCTTGACATATAGAAGTCTTCTTCTATTCCATGGTCTTTAACTGATAATGGAACATTTAATGTCTTTTTTAAATTCTGAATATTATTAACAAGTATTCTTATATTTTTACTCTCTTGATCTAGTCCTGATTCAAAAGATAAATTATTATCTGCTTTTAAATCAAGAATGTCAACCAACTGTGCGTATCTACATTTTGCTATTGGATATTTATATTGTGATAAAATCGCTTGCTTTGTTGGTTTATTTGATGCATTATATGCTATTATATGTGGTAATAATATTGCATTTGCTATACCATGTGGAATATGCATTTGAGCACCAAGCTGGTGAGCCAATGCATGACAAATTCCAAGAAAGGCATTTGAAAATGCCATTCCTGCTATAGAAGATGCATTGTGAATTGCTTCTCTTGCACAAGTATCAGAATTTAGGACAGAATTTGGTAAATGTTCAAATATTAACCTCATTGCTTGAATACATAAACCATCGGTATATTCACTTGCATATGTCGCTACATATGCTTCAAGAGCATGTGTAAGTGCATCTAATCCAGTAGCTGATGCTAAAAATTTTGGCATTGATAAAACAAAATTAGCATCAACGATTGCCATATCTGGAGTCAATTTGTAAGATGCTAATGGGTACTTAATACCTGTTTTATTATCTGTTATAACTGCAAATGGTGTCATTTCTGCACCTGTACCAGATGTTGTTGGTATACACACAAATTTACGTATTTTGCCACCAACTGGTGGTAATTTAACAATTCTTTTTCTTATATCCATAAATCTTGTTACCACTTCTTCCCATTTAATTGATGGATGTTCATACATCAACCTCACTAATTTTGAAGCATCCATTGGTGAACCACCACCAAAGCCTATTAAACAATCTGGTTTACTAAGATTTAATCTTTTGACAATATCTTTAACAGTGTCTACATCTGGTTCTGGTGGTACTTCTGCATACATTTCGGAAGAAATACCAACTGATTTGAGCCCTTGAACAAGTATTTCTACAAAACCAAGATCTACCATTACGCGATCTGTAATTATAAATGCTTTTTGCAAATTAACTTCCTTCAAATCTTGTAAAGCCTCTTGCAAACAACCTCTATTGAAGTATATTGCAGATGGGACTTTAAACCATGATATATGATCCCTTCTTTGTATTATTTGCTTATAATTAAGTAAATGTTTTACACCTATTCCCTCAGCAGTTGAAGTATGACCCCATGATCCACATCCAAGTGTTAATGATGGTGTCTGACGGAAATTAAACATTTCTCCCATTGCACCATGAGCTGCTGGCATGCATACAAGTACCCTTCCCGTTGGCATATTTTTCTGATATTCTGATATTCTTTTTTTCCCTTCGCTTGAATTCGGGTCTGTGTATATGCATGATGTGTGTCCTAAACCACCAAACTCAACCAATGATTTTGCTTTATTTACACCATCTTCAAAATCTAAAGCTCTTATTATTCCCAATACTGGACATAATTTTTCGTTTGATAATTTTTCATTTAATCCTATCTCTTGTATTTCCGCTAGCAATATTATTGTATCATCAGGTACATCAATTGATGCCAATTTAGCTATTTCTAATGCACTTATACCTACTGTATTTGGGTTCATATTACCATTATCATCTATCAATAAATCACCCAATCTTTTGATCTCATCTTTTGATGATACTACATGTACTCCCCTATTTCTAAATTCTGTAACCAAATTATTATATACAGAATCTAATACCACCAAACATTGCTCTGAAGCACATATTAAACTATTGTCGAAGGACTTTGATAATATTATTGAATTTACTGCCATTTTTATATCTGCAAATTCATCTATTAATACCGGAGAATTTCCTGCACCACCACCCAATGCAGGTTTGCCACAAGAGTATGCTGCTTTAACTAATGCAACTGACCCTGTTGCTAATATTGCTGATACAGCATTGTGGTTCATTAGCACATTGCATAATGAAATACTTGCAACATCGATCCATCCTATACAATCTTTTGGTGCGCCTGCTTCTATTGCAGCATCTCTAATTATCATAGCTGCTTTTATTGAGCTCCTCGCTGTTCTTGGATGTGGTGAAAATACTATACAATTTCTTGTTTTTAATGAAATTAGAGATTTAAAAATTGTTGTTGATGTAGGATTTGTACATGGTGAAATACCTGCTAATATGCCAAGTGGTTCAGCAACCACTTCAATTCCACCAAATTCATCATGTTCAATAACACCAACTGTTTTTGTATCTCTATATTTGCTGTAAATATTCTCAGAAGCAAAATGATTCTTAATTATTTTATCTTCCAATAACCCCATTTTACCGTCTTCTAAAGCCATCACAGCAAGTTCATATCTTGCATGGTTTGCTGCCAATGAAGCCCTTTGAAATATATGATCCACCTGCTCTTGTGACAATTTCAAAAACTCTTCTTGTGCAACTTTAACCTTTATTTTTTTTAATAATGTTTATTTATTAATTAATTATTTTCAATAATAATAGTGAAAATTTAACAAATATTTTAGTTAACAAAAAATTTTTTTCATTTACTTATATTATTAACCTACCCTCTCAAGCAATTCATTCAATGAATCAACTGAATCTACAAGCTTCCCAATACTTTGAGTTATTTCCGGAACATATGTACTCATTTTCTCTTGTTAATATCAAAAAAAGCTATCCTTAAATAATTAATGTATTAACCTTTATTTTATTGGTGCCTTTTATCAATTTTATTTTTAACTACTTTTATTCAATTTGTAATTCCTTGTGGTCATCTAAATGCAAAATTGTTAAAATACATGCAATCCTCGTATTTTAGTAGAAAACTTACGTGTCAAATTTTTTTACCCAATTTTTATGTTACTATATTAAGTCAAACACTCGAATAAATTACATTTTTTTGTGTTTTTGCAACAAAACATTCTTTTATTGCACAATTTTACAATCATTAATGACAAAAAACTTTTAGATTAACATGTTTCAAGTTTAATTTGCATTTAAATATGTTTTTATAATAAAACAATGTCAAGCTTTACATGCGAATTTTCCCACGTCATTTTTTGCCTATACGCCCCACGGCAATCACCGGTATAATGATAATTAATTTAATTATCTATAAAAAAATATGGCGGTGCTGCATTTTGACTCGAGTTTATTAATTAGAAAAAGTTAAAATATTGATTTATTTAGGGCAATATATGACAATAACTTTTTGGTTAAATTTTTTTGAGTTAAGTTTACCTCCTCTATTAAACAGTACGCTAATTCGTTGAATTGATCATCTATCGATTTATGTTAAAAATTACACAACTTTGAATAAATGAAAGGGTGCAAAATATTACTGGTAGGTGTTGGTGGACTTGGAAGCGAAATTCTAAAATGTTTATTATTTTCTGGATTTAAAAGAATAGACATTGTTGACCACGACGTGGTAGAGATTTCAAATTTACCCAGACAAATTTTTTACAAGAAGTGTGATATAGGTAACTCAAAAGTATTGGTTATGGCAAAAAATGTGAAAGAACTGTTTAAATATGACAAGGAGTTAGAAATAAGGCCATTTAACGGTGAAATTGAGGAGTTAATTAAAAACTCTAGTATCAACTTGAACGAATACGATTTTATATTGTCTGGTTTGGATAATATACAAGGAAGAAGAGTATTAAATGCTTTTTTATTTCAAAATACGAAAAATGAATGTGATAAGAGGAATAGAAAGGCACAAATATTTATAGAGAGTGGTACGGAAGGCTTAAATGGACACACAAGAGTTATAATTCCAAATTATACCTCTTGTTACGAGTGTACATTGAATTTGAATACAGATGAGATAAATTATCCTCTCTGTGAAATAAAAGAGTTTCCAAGAACGCCACTTCACTGCATATCGTATGCTATTTTTTTATACGAACAACAAATTGAAGATGAAGCAGAATTGAGTAAAAATGTGAATAGAACAGAAAAAATATCAAAAATATACAACATTGCCTCAAATCACGCAAATTCTTTTGGAATTAAAGGTGTTACTATTGATCTAACAAAGCGAATTGTAGGTTCAATAGTTCCGACTCCTCATTCAACCAACACAATTATTGCCTCTTATGTTGTTTCCAAATTAATTAAAATAATTTCATCTTTAACGAACGATGATAGGAAAAGTGCATATTTTTCAAACGATTTTACAAATTACTTTCTTTATTATGGTGAATCAGGCATTTATTGTTCCCCAGTCAAATTGGATAAGGAGCAAGACTGCATTTTTTGCTCCGCATAAAAGGTTGAATATTTGGAATCAACTGTTAATATCTAAACATTCATTATTATATCGCTAATTTTATATTAATAAGTATCAATTTGAGAGGTTTTTCAATAAAATATTTAGTTACAATGAATCAATAAAATAAAAAGATAATTATAAATGTAATCAAACTATTAAATATTCTAATAGTCAGAATTAGTTAGTATTATCATTTTCTTTGGACTTAGTTGAATTAAAAGGTTCCCAAGAAAGAAAGTTCTCAACATTTATATCACCACCTTTGGCAACTGTTGAATTAAACCATGCTTCACCAACATTGTATCCCCAAGTTGAACTAATATTAGATATATATTGCGATCTTCCCATTTGCGTGTATAGTGCAGCAATACCAAGAGTATCATTTCCAAGTAGTTTTTGCGCCTGAGGAGGTATATACTCAGTTTTAATGTTTTCATCGATAAATATAAATCCAGAGTGAGATGAATTAATGATTTCAAGTGCATCCTCCTTAGAAATCCCGATATCACTAAGATTACCTGAAATTCCATCCCATTTATTATCCATTGGAGGTATTTGTGGTCTTGATCCATTATCTGATTCACCAAAATTGCCATTATCAATTTCAGTTGAGCTTACATTTGCAACAATAGCATAAGGAGCGAGACCCTGGCATGAACATTCAATAACGAATTGTTTGCTCTCTTGTCTAATTGGTGATATACTACTTGAACACAAATCGCTTCTCCATTCAGAATTAATATTCATAGCACAGCCAATATTAGTCATATTGACGGGTATATCAAAGGAAAGAGGAATGGTAAAAGTTGCAGGAGTATTTCCATAAGAATAATAGTCTATAGAACATAAATATATTGCAGCACCACCCACTTGAATTGGAGTGTTTTTTTTATGAATTGCATTATAAACAAGCATATCAGAGATTTCCTTGTTTGGGAATATATAGCTTGATATTGTAGCAGTAACATTTGGGCAACCAGATGAAGCAAACCAAAGCATTTCTGAATCATATTCTTCTGGATATGAGTGAAAATAAATTGACTCAACAGGAATAAGATTTTGTATTTCATTAAATTTAAATCCACCAACTACAATTCCATTAACATTTACGGATTTTTTTGCAGTGATTTCATCGATAGTTTGGGTGGAAAATGATATACCACTTTCATATCCATCCCATGTAAGTGACTCACCCGAGTAAGACCAAAATGAAAATCTATTTCCAACTGCTTCGAGTAATCTAGTTATAATATTTGCTTTATATTTATTTCTTAGTATTTCAGACCAAGAACTAATTTTAATAAGAAGATCTGTTGTTTCCAATACAAGATTTTGAACACCTGGATTATTTGTGCATTCAGCGTTTAATGTAACATTCATTACGACATTGAATAATCTAGAGATATCTAAATCAATTTGATTATCATTAAGATATGTTTCAGCAACTTTTTTAATAATATCTAATGAAATGAGTTTAAATCCAGGAAAATCATAAGCCCCTGGTATTTGTTGAAGTTCTAGAGACATTGAAAATATTGCATCAAAGTAAGTATTCCAAATAATGTTATTCTTCGTTTCTTGTTCAAATAGTCCTCTTACTATATTAATTGTTTCAAGGGGAGATGTGTAAGCGAGTGGATGTGTGACTAAAGCAATTGCATCTTCTATTTCTGCATTGGAATCTTTTTCTTTTGTTAATATTTTAACAAAAGGACATGATAAAGAATTAATTAGAGTTGGATCGTTTGTGCACCAATGAGAATAAACAGAATTCCTTATCGGAGATTGACATGGAATAAAACATCCAGAATTTGTTACAGTTTGAGCTCTTAGGTAAACATACCATTCTTTTTGTGTTGCAGGTAATCTAACAGAAGATGGAAATTGAATGAGAGAATCACCGAGCAAAATAACTGTTGAATTTTTGCTGATAATTTGAGTAGAAGAAGCAATTACACCAAAACTGGCAAAACCATCATCTTGTTCCTTGTTTGTAAATTGTAGATTATTTAGTTTTAAATAAATAGAATCTCCCAAAGATACACCATCACTGTCATTAGGTTGGAAATGAGAAAGTTTTCCCATATTTGGTGGAAAATCAACACCTCCAAATTCAATTGAGACAAATTCATCTTTTATATTACTTGGGACACTTTGCATAAAGGCTTCATAAGAAGTAGCCGTTGATGTTGGATTATTGTTTTCAGAAATAATTAATTGATTAATACAATCAGAGAACTTTGAGTTTTGAATAACAGGATATTTAGTAGTAATAAATAAACTTTTTGTCGAAGAATTTGAGATATCCGAGATAGTTATTTTTTTTATATTTGTAGTACCAGGTATTTTTCTTAAATTTTCGCAAAATAAGTTACTTGTAATATAAAACTCTTTATTAACATCAACACCTGTAGTATAACCCAAAGTGATTTTATGTGTAATTCTGAATGATTTATTAAATGGAATAATGAATGAATATTTAGTATTTTTAACATGATCCCACGGTTTAACTGTTGGATATATAATAAATACATGTTTATTTGTTTTAATCGGAATCATTGGGATCATTGGTATTTTAATACAATAATTTGGGGCAATAAAATCTGATACTGGTGGTGAAAATAATTTAACTGATTTTTTTTCACTTGAATTTGGTGATGTGTAATACATAGTATCTGTAAACATTGTGAGACTAATGGCCAAGAATCTATCTGTCTTAAATGATGATCCTTTTAAACTTGAGACATGTTCTTTTAAATATGAATTAACCATACCAGGATATCCATTTGAGATTGTATTACCAGATAATAAACAGGATTCATATTCATTGTTGGTATTACAAGATGAGACTGTTTCTCTAGGTTCAGAAATAAGTGTTTCCCATGATTCACTAATTGGATTCTTTCTAGATCTGCATTGCCATACTACCTTAAGCGAGTACATGTCTCTTTTGATGGGGACAAATCTAGCTGCTCTGCAAGTAGATCCAGATCCAGGAGTTCCGTATAATCCGTAGTTTCTGTTAATGTATCTTTCACCAAATTGATAAAAAGCATCTCCAAGAACAACTGATGTATCTTCATTAATGTAATTCGGAAGCGAGAAGAAAATAAATGGAGAGTTAACCGGAGAAGCAAGTAAAAGCGAGTGTAAAAGACCATTACTGGGGTATTTCCCTTTTATTTCTCTCAAATTATCATTTAAATCAGTTTTTAACGTTCCTTTATGGGTATATCCAATGTATTGGACAAGTGAAGTGATAATAAAAAAGTAGTTATAAGGTGAAGGACCTGAGAGAAGATGAATGGGTGGACGATAATATGGCGTTTTAAATTGTGTAGAGAGGTCGTTCATTTGCGTTCCACATAGTCCAATTTCTGCTTTATTTCCAGTAACTAGAGGAATTTTTGGATTGTATGGAAATGTTCCATTATAATAACAACCACCAATGAAGTTGTTCGAAAATGTGAGATATGTAGACAAAGTGTTTTGAAGTTGTCCGTTATATTTAACCGAGTTTAAAAAAGGTCTTTTAGAAAAGAAGTGACTTGTTTGGACGGTATTTCTTGATATTCTTGAAAAATATGATGAAAATATATTAGTGTTATTTTTACCATTTAAAAGGTATGATAAATTATATGGTTTAGAGTTATTACTTGGATTCCAAAAAGGATCTACTGGATAGTAAAATATATATCCATTCGAACAATCTGTATGATTTGAATAAGGTAGGTTTGAAGGTAATATAACTTTAATAGGGGAGACACCTAGAGCAATATTTGTCCATCCAAAAGGAACTGCGGAATTGTATTCATTTAATGTAACATTATTTTGAATAGCAATGAATCCACCTTGTGCTGAATTAATTACAGGAGGAAGAAATCCTGCAATATTATTGTTTGGCTTCCAAAAATTAAATGAAGATGGCGATTTTGAATTTGAATCATCTGAGTATTTTCCACTAGAAATAGTTATATTAAATAAATCAATATAAGCATGTTCCTCTGGATCAGATCCTTCAATAATACTTCCAGGAAGAATTTCTGCTGGAAGATCTATTTTGTATTTAAGTGGTAATACAACAGAATCAGTTAAAGGATTTGCCAGATTTAATAAGGTACCAACGTTCACCCAACTTTCACTGTAATAATGTTGTTGTAGCCAAGTAAGTACACTATCCGAGCCGGGAGCATTTGAGACGCTTCCTTTTTCAATGTTTATACTTCCAATAGCACTCTTAATAATTGTTCCTGGAATTAGATAAGTAAAGTTAGTTGCTGAAGTGGATTGAATCATTGTTGGTTCATAATCATTTAGATATTCAACTACAATATTGCAAGCAGTATAATAAGTCGAAGTTTGATTAACTGATATTGAACCAAATGCAGTAGAGATCCAAATCGGGCCTGTTAAACCAGCGTGGTTGCAGGAGAATGATATTGGATTACTACTAAAGGTGTAATTTAGATTTTTAACACTTATAATTATTGGATACATATATGAACACGGCGTCATAATTGAAGGAAATCCTATTGAAGACCATAGAGTTAGATCATATCGTGGTTGATTATATACTTCGTCTAGTTTTATGTCCATTCCCCATGCTCCTTGGGCCATTGTTTCGTTTACCTTCATTGAAATTGTTTTATAATCATCTGACATTATTTGGGACTTGACTAGTGTAGGAATTAATAATACTAGGCCTAAAAGGTTCATTATGTAAGTATTAAATATTAGGCAAGGTTTGAATATTATCATCCTTTTGTTTAAAAGACGGGAATAACTTGAAGACCTTATTTTTTCTAAAGAACGTTTATATCACTTTAAAATTATAATAACAGCGTATTGATATATATTCTTTTAATATACTGTTTAACTATCTGGTTAATAAATATTTATATTTCTAATTATTATTGTCCTTTTACTAAAGTTTAAAACCAGAAGCATTTTTTGGTATAATTAAATCTTGATTATGAATGCGTATTTTATTTAAAACTACTATTATATTATTAGTAAAAGTGGAATAATTTTTAAACCTTTGTTGTTTGTCCATGTCATATTTTTTTCCTCTTCTAATATTTGCACCACACAATTTTGCAAAGAATTAAATATTTGCTTCACTTATTTCTATCAATATAATAAAATATATACAAGTTTATTGTTAATATTAGTTTATTCTGACTCATAATTTAGTTTTTATTCATTTCACACTTGTTTTTTTCTAATTATAAAATATGTTCGTCATTATGCTTGCTAGTTTTTAATTTAACGTATCGAGAAAAATGAGTGTGACGTGACTAGTACACAGTTGTTATTTAAATCCACATATTTTAAACATTTTTGGGCCTTAGAATGTATTCAAAAAAAGGAGAGAAGCAAGGGTAGAATAGATTAGGGAGAAGAAAAAAAGGCAATTGATTTCTCAAGGGACATAATGATAAACTGAGACAAAATCTCAAAGATGATAAACCATTGATATGTATTAAAAAGTTACTGAAACTAGAATAGAAATGTTTACACTAATCTTTTTTTTTCAGATTGTGGATATGTAGGGAATTTATATGGTTGGCGCCAAAGTAGTGCATGATATATAAGCATGTTTAAATAGCGGATATTCATAGTGCATACCGGTATATAATTATCGATATAAGTAATGGTATCTAATAATGCAGATTAAAGTACCCCACACTCACAATAATGCATAAATGCATGATATTAAGCAAATAATATTTAGAAACAATAATTTGAGAAAGAATAAAAGAAAATAAGATAATCATAGAAAAGTAATATTAAATAGGTCATATTGTAGAAGCATAGTAGTATTTTTAGTATAGAAAAATTGTGGTTTATTTTATTCTCATATTGGGTTTAAGTTGATGCAATAGTATAATTTGTTAATGGTAATACAAAATAGTTACAAATATTACTGAGAACGAATTATTTGGAAAGAAAAAACGGTAAATTTTAGTTTTTATTATTAACATTTTTGTTTGTTATCATTAGTTGAATATTATAAAATATAGTACTTAATATAAACAAAAATGTTTTATCTAGTGAAACTAATAATTTTGTGTTATTTTTTTAAAAAATTACTATTAAAGGAAGAAAAATCTTTGACGATTGGAGTACTCGGCAATGAAATAGATGAATTAAGAGGTGATATGTTTATTAATGACATGATGGATGATGGTGGGATTATTGGGGGTCATGATATTGGTTATGATGAAGCTCAAATTGGTGTCGCTGGTGATATTGGACTTTCAGAAACTTCTGAACATGCGGATTTAAATTTAGATAAAGATATGTTGAATGATTATGATGAAGTGAAATATAGTGATTTTGAAGAAATGCCTGACTTCATTCCTTCTGACGAAGCCGGAGAAACGGGTCTTTTATCCGGTGATACTGTTATACATGATGTTAATAGTGATACCTCTGAACAAAACTATGGAATTGGTAGCCGAGATGACTTTAAACTACCAAATTTAGATAGTGAAAGTGTTCTACTCTCTAGTGATAATGAGAAAAGAGATACTTATATTGACAGTGGCTATGATGAGGTATATGTTCCCACATCAAAAACTGAATCTGATTTAGATAGTAGAGACGGCGTAATCAACCCTAGTTTAGATGAGAGCGAATTACCTACACTACCGGGAACAAATAATCCAAGAGACGGAACTGGAAATGAGCTTCCAGGTTCATCAGTAGCAACATTAGATGTTGATTCTTCTACAGATCCTTCAACTAATAACGGTAGGTTCAATGAATTAATGATAAAGTCTATTAATTTACTAATTAATACAAATTTACAGAGCTTTTAAGTGATACCTTCAATCTACCCACTCCTCCGCAGCAAACTGGTTCAGAAAGTTCTAATTCAGGAACAAGTTCAGGAGACGGTAATGGAAGCGAGCTCCCTGGTACAACAGCAGGAACAAACGGAAGTACTGGAAGTACCGGAAATACTGGAAGTACCGGAAATACTGGAAGTACCGGAAATACTGGAGGTGTAAGCAGTGGAGGAAGTGGAAGTGGTGGAAGTGGTGGAAGCAGTGGAGGAAGTGGTGGAGAAAGCAGTGGAGTAGGTAAGTTTATAAATAATATAAATATTAATTAACAATTTATTAACACTCTTATATTAACAACAAAAAATATATACATATATCCATACACCGATACACTAAACACACTAATCTCTATATTGTCACCATTTTTTACTTGTATTTCAGCAAAAACTGGTGGAGATCAAGCGGCAATTATAGGAGGTTCAATAGCAGGAGCACTATTGGGAGCAGGTGCAATAGCTGGTGGACTTTCATGGTTTTTCATAAATAAGAGAAAAAATGAGGAGAAACAAAAGAGGCTTAGAGCTCTAAGACTAAGAAGAGCAAGATTGGCTGCTCTAAGAGCAGGTCTTGCAGATTCTAGTACTCAAGGTTCCATGTCTCCTGGGAATATTGACAACAGTTGTTTCCAAGATTCTGAAAACATACCTGCAAATGTTCAGAAAGCCCAAGGTAATAATGAACTTGATTCAAGCTCTTTAGTTTCTATAGTAGCATCAGACTCACCCAGTTCCGATGAAGCAATACTAGGTGCAAGTCTAATTTCACTTCCAGAAATAAGCGTAAAAGCAGGTTCCAAAGGTGATTAAGCATTGATAAAATAAAACAGTTTTGAAAAAAAAGATTAAAATTTAAATTTAGCGCTATTCTCGATGTTTTTTTTCGTGGTAAATATTTAAAAAATAATAATTTGATCATTTTAATGCTTTTCTGTAAATGGAGTAAATAAGAGTTGAATTCCAGGTTTTTTCTCATTGATAGAACAAAATAGCGAGTGAAATAGATTTTCTTTAAATTTTTTGGTAACAATTGCAGTTAGAATTTCAGATTATTAGCGAAAATAAGTATTGATTTTCTGTATTATTAAACAAAAATAAAACTATCCCCATGTTATTATTCATATTTATAAGAAAATAAAAAATATTATTTTACTCAGATTATTAATTTCCATTACTTATACTCTTTTCATTTATACCCTCATTTTCTCTTTATTCATGAGAAAAAATTGTGCATGCATGCATTTACACCTAATAAAAAAAATAATTTGCTGTTAATGTGAATAAATAAAAATGAAAATTTAAATATAGAATTGAAAGAATATTTTAATTAAAACATCATACCAAAAAAAGCATAACACGGTAATTTAAGAATGATTATCTTTACATTTTGTGTGAATTTTTTTCAAAATTCGAAAGATAAGTGGCAATGATAACCATAAAATAAAATAAACATCAAGAGAAGAAAACAACAAAATAAAGGATTGGTAGTATAATTTTAGTTGCATTAAGAAAACAAGTTTCATTAACTTATTTACCTTTTTTCTATATGTTTATTTTTATAAAGACTTGAGCGTAAATGGCAAATTAAGGTGTGTGTTAATGTGTGTACACACATTTAATTAATATGAATACTAATTGAAGGTAAAAAGTAGGTAAAATAATTAAGAAGCATTTTTTTGACTTTGAAAAGTTATTATAAGTAGAAACCTGATGATGAATTAATAGAGAAAAGGGATAGCAAACTAGTGATAAGAAGATAAAGGAATAAATATAAAAGGTAAAATTAGTGAGACTATCATAAGTAAGGAATTAAAAAAGTAGCAATAGAAGAATATAACTGGAAACATAATTTTGTGGATATGAATATAAAATTAGTTAATAAATATTAAGTATAATAATAATTTATTTTTTAAAGCTACCTCATTGGAATTAAATTACAAATGAGGTGGACATTATACTTTATTGTAGTTATAATACAAATAAGTTGGGTATTTGGTGCAGAAACTGGCGATCAAAATGTACAAAAACACAGATTCAGTGTATTTTTCCAAGATTCATCAACAGAAGTTAGATTATCAGGTTCACCAAAAACAACACTGGGACAAGCAATTATTTCGTTTTTTAAATCAAGAAAAAATGAAAAAGATTTGACATCATATAATTATGTTTTAGAGTCAACAGGAGCAAACATACCAACTGAAACAGAAATAATAAAAATACCAACAAATGATTTAGTATTAGCAATACCAACAACAGATGGATCGGCAGGTGCAGTAGGAGGATCAGGATCATTCATTGAATCTGGGGTTAAAGATAATAAAAAATATTCAGGAAGAGAATATCAAGAATTATCACCAGAGGATGCACACTTGAAAGTAACATTACCGGATGGTATATTGGAGGATGTAATAATTAATAGAATGAAAACAATAGGACAACTTAGAGATGAACTATTAAGAAAATTTAGTATATCAGGTAACTACCAGATATCAGATGGTAGAAATATATTACCCATTCAATCAACGATAGATGAATTAAATCTGGAAGAATTGAATAGACCAATAATGTTAGTATTACCAGAGACAATTCAGGGTACATACTCGGGTAGTGGTTCACATACCTCTGATGACTATTATACGAGCAGTGGTGTTCCTGGTTCCAGTGAAGAATATTCAAGTGACTATTATGGCAGTGGCATCAACACGAAACAAAGTAGAAAGCCTAGTGGAGATATGTACGATGATTATTATTATCACCATGATCAAATGGATAGAGCAAATGTTGGTGGTAAAACACCAGGTGCGTTTCATGGACCACCAATGAAAACGGGAATACCAGGTGAATATATACTTAAAAAAGTGAAAATAAAATTATATTTCCTGTCAAAAAGAGTAAATGTTGCATATTCAACGCTATATAGTAGAACAGGTTCAGATTTGATATATGATATAAACTCGCAAAAGAATATACCAGTAAATATGATACGTTTAGGTATTATGAGAGAGGGTAGTTCAAAACCAATGAGTTTGAGTATAAATTCACCAGAAGCGGAATTATCATTATTTGAATTGGGAATAAGGAGTGGAGATGTAGTTATAGTAACAGGTCCAGAGACAGATTTTTCAAGGACAGAATTACCATTTAGAAGAGGAAGTAGGTTTAGGATATATCTAACATGTCAGGACGCTCCACATTCACAGAAACGCTTTTCTGTGGAAGTGTGGGAAAATACATCAGTAGATTCAGTAAGAATTGCATTATCAGGTCCATTAAGAGTTCCATTTTCAGATATAGATTTGGAGATAGAGGATATAGATATAAATGGGCAAGTGGTTATGTGGAGAAGATTAAGAGGATATAACATGGGTCAATTAAATATAGTAAAAGATACTGAATTATTTGTAAGAACCGGACCTTATAAGTATATCACATTACAGCCCTCTTACTTTAATAAGTTAACAGGTAGACATGAAATACCAATGGACATAAGAATAAGATTTGATGATTTTACTGGTTTTGATTTACTACTAGGTGTATATCCATCAACAACAATAAAACAATTAAAACGTTTGATAGCATGGAGAAGGAGTTATATACCAAGTTCTATACAATTAGAAATGATCGGTATAGATAGAAGGATGATGCCAACATCAGTAATACCATCAAATGATTTATTGACATTGAGAAAATTAAGGGTAATACCGGGTATAATATTTAGAGTAAAATTAACAGGGTCACCAATAGAACCGTCTGTAATACCATATGACAATATACAAGACAAGGAATATGTAGATGGAGCACAGCAAATAGATAAAAATAGAGGTGAATTAGGTAAGCAACAAACAATTAGTTTAAATATAATGATAATAAATAAGGATTTGGCACCAGTTCAAGTGGTATGTTTTCCAACAACAAAAATAAGGTCAATAGTATCAAGTATAGCTAGAAGAAGAAATTTAAGACCAGAAGAAATACGCTTGTTCTCGGAAAAACAGTTAGAAAATGGTGCATTATATAGAAGGTATTACGAAAAATTACCAGAAAAAACAGTTCAAGAATCAAGAATAACAAGAAATACTGATTTATTTGTTGAAGTAATTGATCAATTGGATAAAGATGATAATGGCAATATAATAAGAGATGGTATGGTAAATTTAATAGTGAAATGGGATGACGATACAACAAGTAACATACCTGTTCCATTATCATCAAAATTGAGTCAATTCAAGGGAACAATAGCTGGTTTAAAAGGAACAAGTCCAGAATTTGTTACATTAAGTAGAAAAATAAATGATGGAGATACGGAGTCTCATAAAATGGCAAATGCAGATGCATCGATAGATTCATATAAATTAAAGGATGGGGATGTAATAGAGGTTAAAATAGATTCAAATGGTGAAGTTGATACCAGTTTGTCAGGAGGTGTAGATTTAAGCGGTGGTATTGGTGATGGAAGATCAAAAAGATTAACAGGATTAAGATTTTCATGGCCTGATGGCACAACCATTGTTACATCGGGAAGGGCAACAAAAAAATTGGGTGAGGTGAGATCGTTTTTAGCAGAAAGACGTGGTAATGACCCTAATACAGTAGCAATATATTTTTCGAGTGGCAGAAAACTAGTGGGTGACGATAAAACATTAGATGAACTGGGCGTACAATCAGATATGCAATTTTGGGTAGAAAATGATGCTTTGCACTTGGAAAATCCTAATGATCCTGTTAGATTTGTGATAAGGAACACTGATACATTATGGTCAACAGTAATATTTATTTCACCTGATGTATATGTGACATCAACAGTAAAAGATTTAATCAATGAATATAAATCAAAATCATTAATACCTAGAGAAGCAAATATAAAGATAATAGGTATAGAAAACATAAAAGAAACTGATTTGTTGTCTAAATACGAGGATGATGAGAGAATAAGACATTTATTGGTTGAAGTAAAATTACCGAATGAATCAGGAATCATGGGATTAATAAATGGCGAGGAATCTAATCCTACACAACCTATTGATAAATTAAAACAAATAATAAATTGGGATGGTCCAGTTAAATTTACACCAACTCAAAGGAGAGGATTAATGTCCGCAAAAGCGGAGACTACTGAAATACAGGTAATGATGCCAGTTGCAGCATTTATAAGACCAAGATTAACTCTGGATGAGGATATATTACAAGCATTTGGTGAAATAGTAGATTCTGAATTAAATGAAAGAATAAATGGTCCACCAGGTAAGAAAATAACAGCAAAAAGGAAAGAGATATTAATATCAAAATTAGCACTAACAAGAAGAGCAGCATATATATTGCATGTAATATGTTCATTAAATAATCTAGCAATAGATAAGTATGTGTTGTTAACGCAATCTAAATCACCATTTGAGGCTAGAAAGTGTACAAAACATTTATCGTTAGGCTTAGATAAATATTACAGATATGCAAGAGGAGTTGTAGGTAAAAAACCAATACGTTATAATAAGGCAATAAAAGCATTAAGAAATGCTAAAAATGAGTTTTTGGAAGCATTCAAGTACGTTGTCAGAAATTCATCAAGAATGGCGAAATCAATTAAAAAAAAGAGTAAAAAGAGTGGTAATATCCCCAATAAAGAGTACTTCGACGCATTATTATTAACAGGCAAAATGAAGTATCAAAAAAAACAACAAATTGACGTTGCATTAAAAGATCTATATACAACATTAAGACCTGTAGCAACACAGGAAGATATAGACGAATCGCTTAAACGTGAAAAAGAGACATCAAGAATATTGAATACAGGTGGTGATTAGTTTTAGATTATTGACACTTATATGCAACAGTCCAAGGCAAGTATTCTCAATTTCATAAATTTAATTAAAAATCTATTTGTACTAGGGACAAGTAGAAAGTGGTATATCTATGGATAATAAAAGTAAATATAGAGAATAAATATGTTTTAAAGCAATAAACTAGTGTATTTTATGTAAAATATAATCAAGATTTATGAAATAATTGTAAATAATATGTAATATTGTTAGATTGCATTATTAGTGTTTAAATAAATTAAACTTAAATATAAGATAATGTATACATGTGTTATACAATCAATTACTAGACATGATATAATTAACAACAAATATGGTATTTAACATTTATTAAAGAAATATTAAAAAAAGAGGTGGTGGAAAAATAATATAGACATTAATGCATGACTACTATTATTAATTAAACCGAAGAATAAACTGCTAGAATATACGGATAGTAATAAAGGAGGTGTGAAGAAAGTAAATGCATCAGTAAAATCAAATACATGCTCGATGACTTTTTAAAGAATTATGAAAAGAATAATATACGTATTTTTAGTGTTAGTTTTAACACTTTCATTTGTTTAAAGATAAATACACTCATGTATAAATACATTTAAAAAAGGCGGGACCGAATGGACATGTGAGAGAAGAAAATTTAACTTGGAGACAATAATATAATATGTAACTAAACAAAATAAGTCACTGCTTAAAATAATAATAAAGGCGATAGTAACAAAAAATATTTATCTGTATGATTTACTTTTCATTACTCACATATAATATGGGGAAGCTATATGATAATGAGTTTTAAAATGTAAATATACGACTCATTGTTTATATAATATCATTAGTAATTAATTAGTTTAGTTAGGTATTAAATTGAAGATTAATTTTAATTATTTTTACAATATAATTTTTGTGTATACATGTAAATTAACAATCCCATTGGCGCCTTTTCCAGAGGTACCTACTTATTTAAAGAAAATAATAAAAGGGTATCGGGGGGGGGGGGGGGGGNNNGGGGGGGGGGGGGGGGGGGGAAGATTATATATATACAAGAATGGGTAGGAAAAAAGTGCGGTAACGTATTTATGGAAAGGGTAGATTGAAATAAATATATAAAGTTAAATATTAAATAGGTATAAATAAATAGTGAAATAAGAAAACATTAAAAAGGTAAATATTTTGTTTTGTTGAAAAGACTGCGGCCCAAGTTGAAAGGAAAAGTAAATAAAATAAAAAGGCAATCATTCGAAGAATAAAATTAGAGTTTTTATTTTTTTAATATTTAAGAGCTAATAAAAGAAATTTGCCAAATAAAATATTTCTTTTAGGGTGCTTAAATAACTAACTCTAAAATAGAAAGGAGTGGGGATAGTTGACATTTAAGAGTAACAATATAAAGGAGTATAATCCATATATCCACTTTTTTCTCTTTTTGAATATTAAATAAAAGATTTATCATTTTAGGATTGAATAATGAACATAAAGACAAACAAAAGGGGATTGTTGTCCCGATTAAAGGGAGTATCAATATTAATACTTGTATTACTAGCATTGGTACATGGTAAAGAAAATGACAATAAGAACATAGCGGAGAAAAAGATTCGCGATATAAAAGAATGGGAACATTTTAAGAATGTTCTGGAATTGTTACTATTTCAACCAGGTAGAGGTATGGGTACCCCCTGGCCAAAAAGACCACCATTTGAATTTATGAAGTTGATAATAAAGAACGTAGAATTTTGTTACAGGTGTAAGAATTTATTGGATAATTGGATGAATTCTGAACCAAACATGATATTATTCAGAGGACCATTATATTTTTCAAAAATACCGTATATATTTTTGGTAGCGTGTGGATCTTTAGAATTTAAATTTACAAATAATAGCCCGTCTGATTGTACGAAAGCCTTTGAAAAGTTTAGTTTACAAAAATACTATGAAGGCTTTAGTTCGGCTCCAACATTAAGAAGACGCGCATCATTCCCTGCTACTCATACAGATTACAGGCCTTTTAAGCCAAAATACTTACCATTGGATTCAGTACAAACTAAGGTCACAGTAAGAAAGAGTCCAGATTTGTCCAGACATAGTTATTTCCCACATATTATAAAGGACGTTGATGCAGGTTCTAATAAAGGTTATCCTTATTTTCATGGGATTTATCCTACTAACACTACTCATGGATACGTTCCACCCATTCAAAAGAATTTAGGTGGTACTGACAATACAGCTTCTTATCCTGCCTCTAGAACGGGGATACCTAGTGATCCCAATCATGGTTATGTTCCAATTGGACATTTATTTGACGATGGTGATGTTGAGAAGGGATCATTACCTTCATCTAGGACAAGAATACCAGTTGATCATACAAACCATAGCTACATTCCGTACTTGAAATCTTCAAACGAGACTTTTAATGAGACAGGATCTCTTCCTTCATCTAGAACAAAGGTACCATTGGATCACACGAGTCATGGCTATGTACCAAAGATACCTTATAGCAACGATGAATTAGAGGGTCATATTGAGGTTTCAAATCCAGCATATAGAACGAAATTACCTACCGATAGAAATCATACATTTATCCCATATATTCCATTTTCAAATGAGACTCGTTATGAGACGGGATCTCTTCCTTCATCCAGGACAAAGGTCCCATTGGATCACACGGATCATGGCTATGCACCAAAGATACCGTATAGCAATGAAGAATTAGAGGGTCATGTTGAGGTTTCAAATCCGGCATATAGAACAAGATTGCCTACTGATAGAAATCATACATTTATCCCATATATTCCACTTTCAAACGAAACATATAATGAGACAGGGTCTCTTCCTTCATCTAGGACAAAGGTACCGTTGGATCACACGAGCCATAGTTACGCACCAAAGATACTGTATAGCAATGAAGAATTAGAGGGTCATGTTGAGGTTTCAAATCCAGCATATAGAACAAAATTACCTACAGATAGAAATCATACATTTATCCCATATATTCCATTTTCAAACGAAACATATAATGAGACAGGATCCCTTCCTTCATCCAGAACAAGAATACCTGTTGATCATACTAATCATAGTTATGTCCCACAAATATACGTAATTCATTACAATTTGTCAGAAGTCAGAGCCTCTTATCCAGCATCAAGAACAGGAACATTTGCGAATACAAGTCACCTTTACATCCCGTTATTTGAACTTAGAAATGAGTCCTTGGGTGATAACATTTACTATTATGGTTTACCTGCATCTAGAACGAGTTTGTCCAGTATAGACAATAGTGCACACGGGTACATTCCGGTATCCCAAAGAAGAGCAGTGAATGAAACGGCTTCTTATCCTGCCTCTAGAATAAGAATTCCTGTGGATAACACAAACTATACTTATATTCCATGTATATACGATGATCATTACATGGGAATGACAAACAATACAGCTTCTTATCCAGCTTCCAGGACAGGTTTTCCAGCCGATCAAAACCACAGCTTTGTTCCAATCTTTATTAAAGCTGATGACGGTTATGGTGATATGATATTTTCATATCCGGCTTCCAGGACTGGTGTACAAATTTATTCAAACCACAGCTATATACCGGTAATGGAACATAAAGATGATTACATTGAGAAGGGATCATTACCTTTATCTAGGACGAGGATACCAGTTGATCATACAAACCATAGCTACATTCCACACTTGAAATTTTCAAACGAGACTTTTAATGAGACAGGATCTCTTCCTTCATCTAGAACAAAGGTACCATTGGATCACACGAGTCATGGTTATGCACCAAAGATACTGTATAGCAATGAAGAATTAGAGGGTCATGTTGAGGTTTCGAATCCGGCATATAGAACAAGATTGCCTACTGATAGAAATCATAGTTATATCCCGCATTACAGATTAGCAAATGAGACTAATTATGAAACAGGGTCTCTTCCTTCATCCAGAACGAAAATACCTATAGATCATGGGATTCACGGTTTCACTCCTGTATTTACAAGGATATTCCTTAACAACACATCGTTTTTGCCTGTATCTAGAGCGGGCCTACCTTCTGATTTTAACACAAATCATATGTTTATGCCATCTATATCAAAATCACCGGAGACAGAACATGCGGCGAGACCAGCATCTAGGACAAGTGCTCCTGCTCCGGGAACAGCAAGCTGCAACTTACCATTTACGATTCTAGTCTCGCTCCCTAAGGCTGGTTTGCCTGCATCCAGAACAGATCTTTTGTCAGAAGATCACAACTATGTGCCTTTGATTCAGGAGAAGGTGGATGATATTGGACCCAGAGCTGCCTTCCCGGCTAGCCACACACAAATTAAGGCTCCAGAGAAATGGACTCACGGTGGTGAAGGCATTGAATGGGAGCACTATTCAGATATATTGAAACTGGATGAAACTGGAAATCCTTATGTAGACACGATTATTGGTAGGATTTACGGATTTGGGGATTTGAGTACAATTCTCTCTCAATTGGAAGAAAAAGAATCTATTGATGGTAATCAATGTATAATTAATAAAGAATAAGCGAAGTAGGTGTTTTGGTATTTTCTCTCACTCATTAGTTTTTTTTCCGTCGGAAAGGGAATGTGGGTATGTAGTAATACTATTTACTTTGTCCGTAGTATAATAATATTAACTCGTTATTGTTATGAACATAATATTCGGATAATATAATATGACAATGCAGGTAAATGATAATATTTGTTATTATTATTGGTAATGGTGATATTTTGTGTTGGACATAACATTTTATTATTCAGTCTAATCTGGTTTTTTTAAATTATGGTTGGTTTTTAAAAGGAGATTTAGTTATTATACACTTGGTAATTTAAATAATAGACTTTATACATTATCCACCCTATTGTTATTATTTCGTTTACTCTAATCTGTTTTATTATGCTCACCGATTTGGTTGGTATTTAAGTTATATTGTTTAATTTTAGTGTTTTTTTTGAACGTTAAGAAATAGTAGTTAGCATTGTTTATATTCGGTAGTTACTTTCTGTAATAAACGGTAATGTATATTTGCTTCGTTGATGGTAATTCATTCTTTGTCTGCTTCTTCTCCCTCATCTCGTTTGGCTCTTTTTGAATGTGTTTTGAGAGATATCCACATGCAAGGCCGGTATGCTGCAAAGATGCCACAGTTTTAATGTGCATGTGTACATGCAACAGATACAGAAGGGATAAAAAAACTTCATAAATAAAAGTGGTTTACTATATGAATAATTATTGGAAACAATGGAGATATATATTAATATTTATAAAGATGAAAGATAGAAAAATCAATCTAACAATTGGTACAACATTATAATTTACCTTTTATTTATTAATTTGGAGTTTTTTTTCAATTATTTTTGAAAAGCTAGTAATAGTTTTCTTAATAAGTAAAGTCCTTGGTAAGAACTGCTTTCTATGATGTTTTTGGAGTTCTTGTGGAGTATAATAGTGAATGATAATACTCTTTATTGGAGTAAATGTGATCTTACATATATTATGGGTAATTTGTTCAGAAAGTAGTAAAAAACTCAGATTAGAACTAATAAGAGCTTTACATGAAGAAATGTACTCTTTTTTATTAATTTTTGGTCTGATAAATAATATAATTTTTTTGGATATTTTAATGTAATCAACCAAATAAAGAGGTCTTTTTTCTTTTGACACATAATGCGGACCACCTAAACTCTCAATAGCAGTTTTAAGTACATTGCTTATGGTAAATAAAATGGGTGTGGTTACTAAAGGTTGTGGCTGTAAAAACTTTATGGTATCTTGACATAATGACTTGATATCGTTTTGGGATAATCCATTAGTTGTTATCTTGTCTAGTAGTGAAATACATTCAGATGAAGCCTGGCTAGCATTTGTGTCTAAATTGACCCTACAAGCAACTTGTGCAATTTCATTTGTTGAGAATAAAGCGTTGTGGTTAATCCATAATCTATTTTGGAGGGAGTTTAATAGCAATAATTGCCCAGGAGTACATGATATGTTGTGATTTCCAATTCCAATCATCCCAAATATTTGTATATAATGACTCATAACTTTTCCACATAATTTTCCAAGAGCTCTAGAAGCTGCTTCTGAAGTTACTAGACTTGGAAGATATTCCGTAGAGAATTTTCCAGTGGGCAAATAAGTAGAAAGCGTCATAAATGAATGGATACAAGTTGGTACAAATGGATTTACAATTTCGCCATTTACGATACCACCATTTTTTCTTTGGTTGTTTGGGTCTTTTGGAATTGATATAGACACTATATAAACGGTTTTCATACATACTATACAAGCTTCTTCAACAGTAATTGGTATTTTATTGTAAACGCTATAGTAAAACAACAGAGATGCCAGTAGTTTACCTTCGTAATTTAGTGTTCTGCATGGTAGAATAAGTCCACTAAATACGTCATCATTAAAAACCATTTCCTCTCTACCATTTAATTTTGGTATTTTTTTTGGATTATAATTGCCGGTGGTATGATTGTGTGAATATAAAAGTTGTTTTTCCGATTCTTTTATTGAAGTAACTGGCGAGTTCACAAATGGAAGTGATAATAACTTGTTAAAGCCTTGATCCGATTTTTTTGATGAGCTAACCCTTTCTGAAGAATACTTTATTCCAGCAATGCCATGAGCATGTTTAACATCTATAAAGGGCGGAGTTTTGCTAAATGGAATCAATTTAGACTTTGGAACGGTTATTTTAACCGCATTATCAATTAATTCACTATTATTGTTACTTGATTTGTAATACAGCTTTTCTTTCCTCAAATTAAGTACTTCTTTACACATAGACTCGGCGTCTTGTTTTGATATATTTAGTGGTAGTGACATTACACGCATGATCACAATTACGCAATCTTTATGGTCTGGTTTGATTGGGAACAAATCTGAAATCATATAGGAAAGTTCTGGTGTTATTATTTGCTTATTCACTTCATTCTCTTTACCTATATTATTATAGTAGTCAACTACGTCACCACTGGTCCTATTATTTATTCCAAAATGTTTCATCACAACTTCATATATATTTTCTGCGTAATGCTGTCTATTTAATGTAAGTTTAATGTGGTTATTCAGTATATTGTAACACAAGTTATTTGCAAAATCATCTGGTATTTTGTTTTCACACTTAGAAAGTGTTTCCTCAACTCTTTTATTGCATAGTTCCAGTATATTACTATTACTATTATTATTATTATCTATTGTAAGGGCAACCGAATGGTATATTATATTCTTTACTTCACTCAACTTTTCTTCCGTTATAATTTCCACCAAACGGTCATGGCTTTTCACCTCCCTCTCAACCAGTAAACTAAGCCTGTACTTCGTTTGATCCGGTATTAGTAAACATGTTATCGGTAATAATATATGCAAAAGATGAAATAAGAGTAACTTATACAAAACAGCTCTCATTATTACAACACTATTTCCATTTTTAGTACTCTTCATATTATGTATCTCCAAATTAGGTATCTCTAATTAACCCTTGATTTTGTGTATACTACCCTTATAATAAAAATAAAAAAGATTCAGTATCACTATATTGTTATTTACCCTATAGACCTGAAAGAGAGAAAATAATTGCCTTTTCCTTCTTGAATGAAAATTTGACGAAACACTATCCAATATACATCACATATATATATGCAAGTGCGAATATACGTATTAATGTATATCAACTGGTTTATACTTGGTTTACCTCTGAATTTTTGACTTTTTCCTGTTTATATCACCTCTTTTATATTCTCACCTCCTTTTCGGTGCCCTAATACAAATACACTTCTTCCTACTTTGTCTAAAGAAGGGAAATGGCAAAAGACATAAATTACTAAAAGTCAGATTTATCAAACTATTTCTCTTCGTTTCATATAATTATATTCATATCTACTAATATTACTCTTAAGTCCACGTTACCTTTTATACTATTAAAAACTGGCGCCATTGGATCTATTTAATGATCCTCCATCCCATTAAACTTCTAGTAGCATAATTCAAGATCATATTTTATTAAAAAATGCAAATGGCGCCGCCTAGAATAGCGCCGCCAGGCAGTTTTGGTCTTTAATTATTTGTCTAGAAAAATGTTATTGAAAATGTATTTGCAATGAAACGGGATGCTCGTTGGCATATTTTAACGTGAATGACTAGTAATATTATTTTTTTTGCTTTTTTGGGGATTAAGGAATTTGCGTTATCTTTCTTTAACGATAATAGTGTGCGGATAGTTTAGCAACTAGTATACAAACGAAGGTATTGTGTGGCAGAAGAAATGAAATTCTGGTTAGTATATGATTAGTGACATGATAACAAAAACTAAGTAGAATGTAGATGTTCATATAGTTGTGACTGTAGAATAATAGAGTACAAATGATGCTGTGACAGTCACAGCAGAATAGAAGAATAGGATATTAATTTTAGTCTATTAGTAATGACAAAGCAAAAATAGGTGAACAAGTGAAAACAAACACAAGTGATACAGTACCTTCTGCTTTCTGTTCATTTGTGCCTTAAAGTTACAACCAATACTTAACCAAAAGGGTTTTTTACATGACGAATGGTGATTCCTGATATATATTCAAAAATACAAAGTGTGTGTAATATTTAAATATGTATTTGCATGCATGCATTTTTATTCATGCGGATTAAATTTTTTGACACTTATAGCAACAGCAGTGGTAATAGGCAGTGTGTGCAAAAATAAATAGTGTGAAAATGTGTAAATAAAAGTCATATATAATCAATATTTTATACACAAATTACGAATAAATAAACTCAAAGTTTGGTGTGTATGAGGGAAGATAAATAAAGGATACTTTGATGTAAGTGAAGTTATGTAATATTTGCTTTATAAACAAAGTTGTGTGAGTAACATAAATAAATATATTATTTTTAATTATATACGTGCATAGAATAATTTGCATTGTATTAAAATAAAGGAAAATTGACTTAATAAGAAAGCAAATAATTAAATAATATTAGCATATAAGCAGGTTAGGACAAATACACATTGCATAAATTGGAAAAATAAAGCCAAGTGATAACAAGTTACATTAGCTTTATAAATATTATTATTATCATTGACAGTGTTAAAAATAATAATAATAATATAATAGCGAGAGAAGCAAATATTTATTGTTAGGCTAGTTGACAATGCAACAATATAGCTGAATATAAAGGAAAAGCGATAAAAAAGATGAGCAAGTTAACTAACGGTGTGAAAATAAATCCAGTAAAGCTAAGTATGATAGAAAGAATAAATGCATTTGAAAAAAAGACTAATGCGAATTGCTTACCACCAAAGTTGTTTGTAAGTACAAATAAGGTAATAGTTATTGATAGAAAGGGAGCATCAATGGATTCTGAGGAAAAAACTAAAGGGAGCGAAGCAAGCAGTAAGGAGAATATTGAATTTAAAGATGAAAATCTCGGAAGCAGACATTTACCGGTGAATAGTCTAAAAAGACAAGATCATCATGTCGCGTCAGATAGTGACTCAGATACAGATAGAGCGAGAAAAATGGAGGAGGCAATGAAAATAGCTGAAGAATTGATGAATTCACAACTCAGAAAAATAAACATAGAATCAGACTTAAGAACAATAGAGACAAGATATCCAACTAGAGTAAACTCGCCTAGATATTATACGGAAAAAAAAGAGGTTATGGACAAGGCGAATAAGTTGTTAAATAGTTATTCGTTGCCTTCTTTATGGGAAAATAGGTTTAAGTGGTTTAATTGTGTAGAAAACGTTCTCACTATGTGCAATGATGATGAGATAGTTCACAATCAACCGCAGTATGATGATAAACAAACAAGCTCAAGTCAAATAAGAAAAAATTCTTTGTCATCATCGTCATCAAAAAATAGGGAAAAGTATGTTAATGTAAATTCAAGTTTGAATTTTAGCTCTGAGTTTGATTCATGTTCAAGACCATGTGGATCTGGTGGTGGAATAGTTAAAACTAAAAGCAAGTTATTTTCAGGCATTAGCAACAAACTAGCGACAAGAAATGAGGTTAATGGTGGTACTACTAAGAGCGAGTCAGAAGCTAGTGTTGTTAACGTTGATGAAAAGTCGCCTTTTCATGTTAAAAAAGTGAAAAAGCTGACAATTAACAAATCAAACGACGAATTAGCTTCATCGGGGAACAATGTTAACACTGGTGGTAGTAAAATACTGGAAGCAATATCAAAGTTAAATAAAACGAGTAAGAAAAACCCAACAGCAAAAGAAAATGGAATAGAAGAAAAAGGCGTAACAAGAGCATCAACGGTGACAAAGAATGAACAAGTGAAGCAAATCAACACAACTAATGCGAGCAAGATAGATACAAATAAGGCAAAGGAAAGTCGAAAAAGCACAAATAATGACTTTAAAACAATATCGTCTTATCAGGATGATATTTACTGTTTCGATGATGGTGCTGGTTATTTAACATTTGGTATTAACAACAATAATAGTAAAATCAGCGAAAAGAAAGAAACCAAATTAACAAAAAAGACGGCAGTACATACAAGCAATAATGAAAACGGCGACATTTCAAAGTTAGCGACAAAAAAATCCTCGTCATCGCCGTCTTTTTCTGACAAGAAGGTAGAAAGTGGCAATACAACAATGCCATCAGTAAGCAGCAAAAAGGATAAAAATGTTGCTGAAATCACTAATAATAATAAGAAAGAGTACAAAAAATTGGAAAATATAAATTCAATTCCATCTGATTCTAAAGATTCATTGAGAGACTCTTTTCCAAAGTTTGAAAAGAAGGACGAAAACAAAATAGATGAAGGCACGAATATAGTTATTGGTGGTGGTGCGAATCTTTTCATTACAAGGAATACAAGAAAAAGTGATGGTGTTTCGAATTGCGATAAGTCTACTATGTTGTCTTTAAATTCAAACAACTCCAGTAAAATGGGAAGGAAAAAGGCATTAAGAGAGGGCAAAAGTAAGGAAACCAATGTTAGTGCTAATGAGTCGTCTAGTCTCTCTTCTTCAGTATCAGCATCTACATCAGAATCAAGATCCACGTCGATAAATTACTCCTCAAATTTTATCAGGGGAAGAATGGATTACATTTCAACTGATGTATTTGTATGATGCATTTTTTAATAAGTTTTCTTTTCCAGACAGACAACTGCTTTCGTTTACTAAAATGGTAAAATGAAAAGAAGGAAATAACCGAATATTCGCTCACTTTTATCCACTTATTCTATCTATCATATTAGTAGTAATTAAAAATAGTAGCCCAAAACACGCGTTACTGATCCCTGATACACAATAAATGACTGCGAGATGCCTATATAGCGCTTTTACGATACTTAGTACTTTTGTAAATCACTAATGAATTTAAATTTCCTCCTAATTTTATACCTTACTTCCCTCTAGCAACATCAACCTGCAACGACCAAACGCATTAAACAGAAATAGAAAGACGGCTGAGATGAATGGGGATGGAGCAGACATGCATGTACCGTGCCGTGCATGTATGCTCGTTTCAATAAACATTCATCCCAGACTCCGACCTTTATGTTCTCCTAATGAAGGGAATGGTCACTCGTAGCTACATTGCTTAAGTACAAATGAAAATGTGGAATGGAATAATATCAAAGGGATAAACAAAGTAAACTAAAAATATCTCGTAGAATTCATATAAATCAAAGTATTTTCAAAACCCAGTGGGAAAAGTTGCTTTACTCATAAGCAAAAATGCTTTTGGCGCCACAGCGATCTAAAAATTCTAATATATAAAGAATGATCTCAAATTAGTGAAGAGTTAAAAAGAAGGATATTAGTGTTTTTGTTTCATACAGCAATATTTACGTATATTATGTATATATAATAAAGTGTAATAGTAATAGGATTCGAGTATAAAACATATACATATAATTGCCGTAATATTGGCGATTATTCTCGTGCCAACATTTGAGAACTGGTTGCTTGGTGGTCAAAGATTATTAATGCCAGCATATTTTTAAGTTAAGTAGCATCGTAGATAATAGTCAGGATACATTAAATAAGCAATAGGGAGTATAGCTTCTGTTTAGCATTAATTTAAAGTTCAAAGATACGTAGATAAGTCACAAAGATGAAATTAAAATTAGTATCAGCACTTATTGTATTGTTGTTTGGAATAACACAAACGGTTATATCTACTTCTGTTAGGGAAGTATTAAGTGGGTTTGCAAAGTTTTTTTATTCACTAAATTATGATAAGAAACAAGAGATAGTTACGGAGGCAATTCAGGAGTTGCAAACAGTGTTCCCGGACGGCATGGCAACCATAAGCATTCCAGAAGTGACAGATGTGGAAATATGTAAATCAACACTAGAGAAAGCAGTCAAGCAGAATCACGAATGGTATGTTTTGTCAGTGGGACAGTTCGCTCAATTAAAGTTTTATCATCACTTTTTGAATGATAAGGTTGCTATTGATTTGCAAGAAAGAATAACCAATGCAGCTGAATCAGTGGGAAACAATAATAGAGATACAATTACAGTGGACGGTGTTGTATTTACAGTTAGTCAATTAAGTCAAATTATCAGTGACTCAAATTCATTAAGGGAGGAGAATGCCCAGCTTAGGAATTCAATTTCTGGATTGCAAGAAGATTTAGAAAAGTCTTCTTCTACAATTGAGGAGCTTAAGCTTGAGGTGCAGTCGGCAATGCAAGAATCAAACAGAGTGAAGATAGACTTTGCTAAGGTTGAAAGAAAATACTCTGTTTGCAAAAGAAGCGAATACAATCTTAAAAAGATAGTGTATGACCTTAAACGTAGCAAATTTAGTAAATTTAGGTCATTTTTGGGAAAGCCTTTTAGGAACAGTAAATTGAAAAAGGCACTGGGTAAAGAAGGATACAGTAAATTGCAACAAAGGAAAAGAGCTGAAAAGAAGAAAAGAAAAGAATTGGTTAAAAATATAAGTAAGGATATGAAAAAACACAAGAAAGAAAAGAGAAAGAAACTCATTGATGGTGTTGTGTCTCCTGGGGATGAGACACCAATTCCTCAATCAAAAAGTATCGAGCCTTCACCGTTGTCTCAAGGTGTTGGTGGTGCTTCCTCTTCCATGGAAGGTTCTTCGTCCCAAGTTGGGTCATATGACCCATATGATGGGGCCTCTTCAGGCAGTGCAACGGAAAAGAGTACATCTCCGTCAAACAACTACGGTTCTATCTTCGAATCTTCCAACTAAAAGAAAATTACTTGGTATCATGGTTATATATGAGACATGACATGTAAATATACGTGGGAGTGTAAATTAACATGCATATATATACATATGTGCATTTATACACGGCCGGACAAATAATATAGGTCCTTGTAAAAACATAAAGCCCAAAAGCGTACATACACTTGTGATACCGTTGTTTAGAAAAGGAAGGCAAAATTTTATCATAAAACAGTTACCACCTGGTGTAAGCAACGCAGTTAAAGTAGTAAAGAACAACTTTCCGCGGCCGTTCGTCTAAATATATGAATTGGTGAATTATGGAAAGTAGTGACGCACAACAAACGAACAAGGTGTATGTGTCTCAATGTTTATGTATAAAAGGCAGAAGGAAGAAAAATGTTTGAAAGAGGAGGTAAACGCTGCACGCAAACAGAAACTTGCATTCCAAATCACATAAATTACACATGCATGCATGCATGTGGCTGTACATACACATGGCATACACTTGTTTGCAGTTCGAGTCTGTCTAAAAGCAATTTATTAAGACATTTATGAATTTACTGAATGTGAGTATAATACCATTAATTTATGTACATAAATGCACGGTATTATAAGGGGGTGTGGATATTATAGTATTTAGGTTGGTAGATGAGACTTAGTATGTTTATACGCAACAAAGAATGTGGGAGGTAGGGGTAACATGTATGTGATAAGGTTATTTATATTCAAAAGAAACGTTTTATACTTGCTTTTTTATCTCATCCCATCTCTTTTTCGATTTTCTCTTTTTCGCTTGAATTCGTTTTTTGGATTTTAATAACTTTGATTTACTGTCCTTAACCTTAATTCCTTGTGCCTTTTTGATTGCCTTGCTCATGGCTATCTGCCTCATTTTACTCTCCCTTTCTTCTTTAGGCAATTTGTTCAACATTTCTTCTTCTCTTTTAATATCAAGAAGAGCCTTGTTAATTTTTTTAATTTTTGAATCCTTTTTTTCTAAATAGTGGTTCTTATTTGGGTTTTCATCGTTCACTTTTATTCTTCCAAATTCAAATTCGTCCTTTTTACTGTTCTTCTTGTTCATTCCTCTCTTTCTTAGTTCTTGGATCTTATTCGCAAGTCGCTCCTCCAAATCGTTCCTTGTTAGACCTGTATTTAATAAGCACCCATTTCCTGTTTTTAATGTACCATTACGGGCATTATCGTTGGCATTTTTTGAACAATCAGAGTTTGATTCCGGCGATCCACTATTCCCGAGTCTAATGGTATTGTTACTGTCACTTTTTTTTTTTCTTGCCACATTAAAGTAGTCCCTTATATAACTATTTGTAGGTAACATGCTCTTCACACCATATTTTCCTTTTTTAGCTTCGAAATGATTACTTCTGCTGTTATTATTCTCATGAAAACTATTCATGCCTTTTTTGCCATCTCCCTCTATATTCAGTTCCTCGGATGACAGAAGTATGTTATGTGGTATATTTCCCAAAAACAGTGAAAAAGATCCTATCTCTTCCCAATAATTCTCGCCCATTATTTATCCACATTCACCAATCAAAGCTTGTACTATCATATACTCTCTAACACTTGTTGCCAAACTTTAATAGCGAATTTTAAAGAAACCCTATCCTGCATTCAAATCCCATATTCACCTTTGTTTATACCTTTATTCCTTCATATACCAAAATCACCAGTTCTGACCGTGGCGCCACCATACTGGCGCCTCGCCCGCAACATGCGCGCTCTGTAGCATGTTACGGTCCGGCAAGACCAAAATGCGATAACAAAGCAATGAGGCGAAACAGGAGCGAATGTAAAACTATGAGAGGATTCATGAGGTCACGAGAAGCGAGTCGAGGGGCAAATGGTCAATCAAACACAGACACACGACAACTGTCGGATACACATCGCGGGAGGTGCGAGAAAATGACAGTTCAAAGCCATACCAATGACAGGCGAAATACAACATGTAAAAAAAAAAAATTTAACATTACTTTGTGCTAATTTCACATTAATTAAAAAAAAAAAAGTCGAATATAGGTGAGATTTCTTAATATTGATAACATTGTTATTTGCGGTTTATGAACTTTCACAAACATTTAAACAATATTATCCATATATTTTGTAACGATTTATACTAATTTAATATATTTAGTGCGCCAAGCTACCTCACGACTAGCATTAATAGTGTGTGGGGTGGAGCAGGGGCAAAGTGAGCCTGTTACATAAACCAAGTAATTTTGACCTGAACATTCAACAAGATGAACATACAAAAATCGCACACCGCCACTTTTTGTAGCAGAATATAATCAACTTGTTCCGCTTTTCTCCTTTCCCCCTCCCGGTCTTTGTCATCATAATGCAACCCCGCACTAAACATAAGTCCTTGTGTTTTTGTAATTAATATAGAACATTGAATTATCGTCATTTATGTCTTAGGATAAAAATATATAATACATACAACATCATCTGCTCACATTTTCAAGTAAAAATCTCAACATATACCATTTATTCGTACACCTATATATTATTTATCACATAACCCTGAACCTCATGCCTGTTTATCGGCCCGCCATACCACTTTCGCATATATACATACCTCCAGGTTGACATACAGTATGCATCATATATATATTCCGTCCTTGTTATTTCGTATAAGAGAAAATAATACGCAAATTTATGGTCGTTTGCCACAAAATGGTAACAGTGAGATGCAACTCGAGGTGACTGTGTCTTCATTTGATGCCCATGAGGTGACAGAATTGAATGTAAAGGCAGAAGTAATGGAAGCAGTAGCGATAGTACCACATCAAATGAAATTCACCAAGTAAGCGATAATAGCGAGGCAAAGATGACAGTTGTGTTACGCATAGGCATGTGTATGTGTCCATTCTGCTATTGGCAGGTCAGGTGTGCAAAGTATGGTTGGAGATGGAGCTGATTATAAATCTGACGCTACTTTCCTTCCTTGAAAAAGGCTTATATGCATCTCCGATCTCCCTTATCAACCTTGACATTATCTAGCGTAGCTTTACCTTGTTTATCATCTATCCACATTCACTATAAAATCTTGAAATGTTACTTCATACTAGAAAAGTCGTAATACACTGGATTAGAACATTCCAAGTCATAACATATACCACCTAATCATTTTCTTACTCGTTTATGTATGTATATGAAAATATGCAAATACTCAAATTCGAAAACCATAGTCGCGGTCGATTAGCTGTGATCCATCCACCCCACCATTTACCATTTAAAACCAGATGTAAACAGAATTTAACCAGTATCAACGTCATTGTACTTCCTTTATCCTTCGATTTACTTAATTATCTTAACATTTCAAAACCTGACTGACTTGTAAACACATCCAAGTATCTTATGAGATGTATCCAACATTGCTTTCAACTCTTAATATGTATATATATACAAAGTAATAATATAAAACAAATTAATTTCTGGTTGCAACAACACATTTCCTACCGACATACATTTTATTATGTGTTCTTACTGTTTGGCTCGCACCATTGGCGCCAATAGTGTCAGCCAAGCAGTGCCATTCCCAGCCGAAAAGACCAAAATACTCTTTTATCTTTTTATGTGTTTAACTTATTTGTTAATCCTCTAATTCGAAGACTATGTATAACCTATACGTATTCATTACCAAAGGCAAGTCCTCCCGCGTCCGACATCATATATGCATCTTTAAATCCTTTTCAGATATCTGTATACATAATATATTTCATCACCGGACGTTTTCATTCCCCACTTAAGTAGACCAACAACCTGATCTAATCAACGCAAATAAGCAAAAATAGTATATCCAACGTCTCATTTAAAACCAGCACATACTCGTTTAGATGCATGCCGATTTTCAACGATTTATCCATCCAGATCAATAATAAAGTCAACGAATATATTATACTTGGTAATCATATCGTGTTCTGGCTCCATAAGCTCTTTTACCTCGTTACAATACATCGTCCAGTAGGAGATAACTCGATTAAACCCCAAAAGTACGCTTTTCTGAAATTACTAATAAACCTCCATTCACGCTCAAACCAATAACAATATAGTATAATAATTAACATATGTGCAATAAACACATAGATATTACATACACCGTTTCAAATTCCTTTGCTCAAATTACTTGAGAGAATGTCGATAATGGTGATAGCTAAAGCAAATTCATCATGCTTTTTCTTCTCATTTGTGCCACTAATCCCTGTTAAAGAAAAGACGAATCGTCAATCACTATTCAGGAATTAGATACCCCAGCACCTTATTTGTCAAACTCCACATTTATGTATATAGTGCAGAATCTATTTGAGCTGGTATAGGCGAAATCTCAGTAGCCAATTCTTTTTCAATTCTATATAAGTTATAACGGTCCTCATAAGTAATGAGATTAATGGCCAATCCCAGGTGACCAAACCTTCCAGATCTCCCAATTCTATGCAAATACGTCTCAGAATACTTTGGAAAATCAAAATTAATAACGACATTTACCGACTGAATATCTATACCCCTTGTAATCAAATCCGACGAAACAAGACATCTACAAGCACCATTCCTGAAATCATGGAAAACGCGATTTCTGTGAGACTGAAGCATTCTTGCATGAATATAAAAACAAGAACTACCCAGCTCAGTAATTTTTTTTGCCAATAACTCAACTCTTGTAACAGAATTGCAAAAAATAATCGCCTGATTAATTTGCAACTTGCTAAATAATGTATTCAAACAATGAAGTTTCTGTTTTTCCTCAACAAAAGCATAATACTGTGTCACTCCCTTTAATGTCAGCTCCTCCATTAAGTTAATTTCATGGGCGTTCGCCAAGTATTTGTCCTTAAAACCCTTGACTGTAACAGGAAATGTAGCTGAATATAGTAATATCTGACGTTCCTTGGGCAGGAATTCAATCAATTCCTCTATTATAGGCTGGAACTCAGGACTTAATAATTTATCGGCCTCATCCATTATAAACATAAAACAGCCACTTAAATTACATACTTTCTTATTTGATAAATCCAATATACGACCGGGTGTACCCACTAATACATGAACTGGATTGTTTAAACGTAATACATCGTCTCTTAAAGATGTACCTCCAGTGCTGACCATACATTGCACATTTATATGTTTACCCAGTTGTTTCACTATGCTACTCGTTTGTAACGCCAATTCTCTTGTTGGTACCAATATCAAGCCTTGGATTATATTCTTCTTAGTATTTATTTTCTCCAATAGTGGTATCACAAATGCTGCTGTCTTACCGGTACCATTTTTTGCTCTAGCCAATATATCTTTACCTGCTAAAGCAACCGGAATGCTCTCTTCTTGTATCGGAGATGGCCTCTCAAATCCTTTCTCATATATTCCCATCAAAAGCTCCCTTTTTAAAAAATAATCCTCAAAATCGCTTCCTTTTGTCTTCGTTACATCATCCGTCTTGAATCTGGGATCTTTAGGTGGAATTTTTAAATCCTTCATATCATTTATTTTTTCTGTACTCATTTTATAAGTATATTATATTTCCTATATTTACACTATATATTGCTTCTATTTATCGATTTATTTTAGTACAAGTTACTACTTATTGTATATTGTTTGCTCAGATTGATGGACAAATCAATCTTGCCTTTTAATTACTACCTTTTATTTATATATAATTTTCACTTCTCTATTTTCTTCTTTCAGTTTTTTCCTTTATAAGTACATAAATATTTATATTGTATTTCTTATTCAAATTGGCTTTCTTTTACAATTACCTATATTTTATTATATATATAATATTTGTTTATATTATTTTTGTTTCTACCTCAAACCAAAATAAACAAGATTTTTCATTTATGCTGTTTAATATTTTTGTACGTTTTATTATTATTCATATTGCGAGACAGGGCTTAAATATACCTAAAACTTATTACCCCTCAATATAAATGGGCGCCACAATCCCCGCTCGTATCATATTTATTTTCAGTTGGTTTTGCTCAAATTTCGCATTGTCTATTATACATGGGAAAAATACTGCCACTAAATGAACGTGTTTATTTAGTGTTTCCGCATCCAATCATTACTACCGATGCCACTGTCGTACTTTTTTCTCCGGACTCTCACAAAATTAGCATTCTTACACTGAAATTTCTAAATTCGAATTTGATGTGATTGCAGTAGTTGCTTCTCACCTAGTTTATTTCGCGAAAAAAACAAACTATGAGCGATATTTACTTCCATGTTCCCAAGAAAGGCGGATATTTCGTAGTGTTTCTGACATTTTAACTTCGTTTCACAAGATGTCGGATTTACGGAGTTCTCGCACTTAAAATGCGTTATTCATTGGGATTTTTCTTTCACGATTTATTTACTTCTTCATGTTGACAGTGATTACTCGGCACGTGAGTATCAGCGAAATGCAAAAAACACGAACATTTATGTAATATTTAGTCTCTGAGTTGCAACATAGAGGGTAAAAACACACCGGTGATTAACATTTAAATAGACTAATTTCACATGCATAATCCACGCTAATTTCTCTCTAATACAGTTCACATGTGGAATAAAGAAGGTAAGCCGGAAACGGAATGCTTGATTACCATTCACTTTGACACTGAAATGGATCGCCAATCACCAGAAGAAATGGAGCAACTTGTCATTTCAAATAAAGACAATTGATTAATTACAACTAGATAAAGTGAGTATCGCGATTAGCAAAGCGATTAAACCTGAAAAAAAGTAGATCATGGATTGGAGTCAAAAACTATAATTGGTTGTCATAGTTCGGTATATTTTGATCTTTCATTGAATAACTAATCCTTCATCTCCGAATAATTCATGGTTATATTACATGCGAAAGGGACTGGTTGCTAGTTACGTGTGGCGGCAAGAGAAAGGCTGAAAAAAATAAATGATAGGGTAAGTATAACTCAATTTAATGTATGAAATTGTTCACTGGAAGAAAAAACATATGGAGAAGGGATGCAGGTTAGATAAGGACTTGTGAAACAAAAGAAATGATAAAAGTAGTGAGAGGAAAAAATAATCAAAATACAATAACAATATTTTTTTGAATTAATCATTACATGCCAGTAAACTTGATAGTCGGAATTTTTATGTTGGACGAACAAAGAAAATGCTAATATTAAAGTCAAAAATATCAGGTAATGGGTTTGGATATGTGAAGTTAAGAATAGAGTCAGATGAGGACAATTGGGAATTATATAATTTAATATTGTCGGGAGATAGCATTAAATCAATAACGCAAAGAAAGACATATAAAGAACACACTTCAGGAAAGGTAACAGCGAAAATACACAAAACTTTGATAACAATAATAGTTAAAAGCGTCGAGTACGAGGGGGTAGACAGTATAAGAATAAGTGGTTTCAATGCAGTCGATAATGAATATGTGAAAATGGGCCAACACCATACAATAGAATTAAGAAAAGGATCAGAGTTTATATTATATAAGAGAAACTGGGATTGGTTAATGAGAAATCGCTTGAGTGAGTGTACAAAAAAAAAAATAGGCACTGGTGAGGACATATTGATACTGTTGATAGGAAACGGGACATCAAATATGTTTATAGTATCTCCCCAGAGGACAAGTAAATTATTTAGTATAACCCAAAATATACCAAGGACAAATGTAGGTAATGCACATAAAGAAAGCAAGAAAAAGTTTTTTGATAATATAACAAAAAATTTACTTTCACATATAAATGTAGACGACGTAGATAATATAATATTAGGTGGACCTGGATTTTACAAGGAGGATTATTTAAAACACTTGACACAAGTATCTAGTGTTGATAATAAAAGTATATCATATCTGATTAATAGAAAAAAACACATATTTATGTTGGCTAAAACAAGTAGTGTATATCAGTCATCAATAGATGAGATAATTTTAAACCACGATTTTTATGAGAAATTAAAGGATACAAAGGCATATGTCCAAACAAAACTGCTAGAAAGATTTCAATATTATCTTTCAATGAATTCAAACAATGTCTGTTATGGCATTAAACACATTGAGATAGCACTTGAAAATAATGCAGTAGAGACACTGTTATTATCGGATAGACTACTCAGAACAGATAATTTTTCTTTGAGAAAAAAAATATCACAAATAACCGAAACAAATAACAATATGGGTGGAAAGATAAGTATCTTTTCGTCCACACATAATTCCGGAAAAGCACTTGACAATCTAACTGGAATAGCTGCTATTTTAAGATTTTCACTTGAATTCGAACTAAGTGACATTGATGATGGTACATGTAACTTTAATGAACAAGACATCGGGATTGAATACTATACGAAAGTAGAAAACGACTTGGACAATTTCAATTCAAATGCCGAAGATTTTCGGATAGATGGTGATTTTTTAACAAGAGTATGCGAAGAAACAGAGAATCTGGACTAGAATAGTTACTTTGTTTAATATACAAAAATAAGGAATTTCGAGTTCCCCGGAACGCGAGCATACACAAACGCCAGTGAAAGGGCGCGCACCTAACATGTATTTCCTTTGACTTTTAGCTGAATTAGTGGCATGCATACCTACATGCATATATAAATGTGATAATATAGTTTTATGTGAACTTTTCCAGTGATTCTGTTTGCCTTTCCGTCCCTCTTTGTACTTGATTTTCCCATGAGTTCCGCTCGTTCAGCCGGCCGTGAGTCCAGGCAACACAGTCCTGTAATTCAATTGGCGACGAAGAGTGGCGATATTTTACTTTGGGGAAAGTGGAAGCGACACTATGCAAAAAAGAAAGTGGGGTAAGAGGCAAGAACGCCTGATCCTTCTTTAGATAAGATAAGAATTAGAATTTTAATAGATTATATTATGTCTTTTCGTTCCTATACTCTTGATATTTCGAAAAATTAAGTATTCGCAAGAATAGTGGTAACTTCCCCTTCGTTTTTGTGGAAAGAGGGCAAACGTGAAACAAAACAGTCTATTGTTTTTACCTTTATTATTCACTCATCTTCTTCAGCCTCACCACCCTGATTTTTGAGTGTCCTTCTTCTTACACGACCCGGGCGTCCACCACCAAATGGAGAAGTTAAAGCAAAGTCAATGTGCTTCTCAGAATCTAATCTGACCATAAATGAAGGTACATCAACTATTTGGCGCCCAACACGGATATGGTTTTGTTTAATTAGTACACGTGCGTGGTGTATACTCTTGGCCAATCCGAGTTTAAATACACGCGTTTGAAGTCTTCTTTCAAGAAACTTGCTTATTGTCAAACCAAGAACATAATCCAATTTTCTTTCCTCTTCAGTAAGAAGACCAAGTCTCTCCATACGTCTTAGAAGGGCCTCACCTAGTAAAAACAAACAAGTTAATTCATGTTCTCGGTCTTTTTTAGTAAAAACGAGACGGTGCTCCGTCTATTTGATGTATATACGTTTAGGTGCCATAAGTGGAGCTATGCATGCACAAATATGCCATTACCGGCATTATTTCGGTATATACACTCCATGTGAATGTGTGCATGCATACAAACGGGACAATATATTTTACGACAATGTTTTCTCTTCCGAATTGTGTATATCTCCGCATTTTTTTCCATAGCCATCTACTGTTAGTGGGGGGAACGGGTAGACTAAAAACGGGAAGAAACGCAAGGAGACGTTAGCATCCGTAAGATGACGCCTACGCAGATTCTTATTTAAAGCTACCAACTTCGTCCCAAAATCGATTTAGCATATGTATAATATTTGAAGAAGGCACCACAAAGGGGTGTCTAACTTAAAATAACAAGTGATCAAGAATGACCAATAAGCGTCATCTCCCTTTGTTATTGACCGTATGCATTCAAGAAAAGAACATCTGTTTCCCACAAAACGACCTCACTCCTCCATTTCTCATGCGTAAATCCCAATCCCATTAAATGGCATATACAGCAAATATACACACGCATTCTCGTTTACGTTCTCCCCTTGAATTCACAAGAGTAATTAGTATAATTGAACTTACCTTGAAATATACGAGTTGGATCCTTCTCATCCAAAGTTAAGAGGTGACGAGCAGCAGCTCTTATTTTGGCCAAGGTGTATTGAACACGCCAAACTTCACGCTTGTTCTTAAGACCGTATTCACCGATAAGTTTCATCTCAGCATCCAAGCGTTCCTAAATGTTGAAAAAGAAAGTCAGATGAACCCAAATATAAACGAATATCATTACATATTCATTAAGATAATTCTGTTTTAATATATCAGAGAAAACAATTGCTTTGAGTTGAAGCATTTTTAATGGAAAAGCACCATCAAAAGCATCCACTCAGAATTTAAATTGCATTCTCATCTCCATTTAAATGAAGAACTTACCTTCTCAAATGGTCTCTTTGGCTGACGAGAGGTTTTTGAATGATTTGTGTACGATTTCGCCATTTTTTTGATGTATCAAATATTTCTACTGTTTACCAACAATATAACAACCGTAAATATTAATTTTACTTCGTTTCTTTAATCCCAACGAATACTAGAAACAAGTGTCTTTATCCAGAAAAAAATACGTCAATATTTACTTTTTACTTTTATTCAAACTATAATTAAATATGTATATATTCTCTTATTCTCTTTTAAATTTAATTATTTACTTAAGTTAAAACTAATTACCACTACTACATATACACAAATATATAGTATACCTTGACTTGGCGCCTTCCAGGCCAATATATTTGATTGGGCAAATAATAAAAGTATAAAAGCTAGTGTTAACTTTATTCCTAAAACGAGTAATTATATTATTATTATATTTTAAATGACATTAAATAAAAACGATGTCTACTTTAATATTAATTTGCCTGAGACAGACTAATTTGAATTTGTTTATATGTATTGAAGTAATACAGCCCCTAGTTATTCTGTATATGGCAATAATATTTGTCTCAGAATATGCCGCCCAAGGCGGTGCAGGCGCTAATATGTTATGTGTGTACATTTTGAATAATTCTGATTGATTATTAATGGCAAATATGCAGATATTAGCGAGAACAATAATTTAAGATGATGCGGTATAGTCTGGGATTTCAAGAGCTTTTTCGGTTGTTTTTTTCCTGACGATTTAACTCTATGTGAGCGAGGAGTGAAAAATACGCATTATTAGTCTGCTCTTGGACCATTGAATTTAAATAAAGAACTCTTTGTTACTAATGCATGCTTTTTATTTAATTCTGTGTTAATTTGTATTTTTGACAATTTCAAAGAAACAAGGATAAGATATCTACAAAAATGAGTATATTATTAAAAATGCATATAAATAAATAGATATGAAACAACTTTCAACCATTATTTAATGTGACATTGTGATTAATAGCTCACAGTACATAGATGCATGTATGAATTTGCTGTACAGTAATAAAGGAAAAAAGATGTGTCTAGGGTAGTTGCGTTTCTTTTTTTGATTTGTATGTTTATTTGAATGTTTAATTAAAGGTTCAAATTTATTTAACTTTTAATAGTAATAAATAACACAATTTTTTGATATACTTGAATATCGAACTGAAATGTTTAAACGTAGATTCGAATTAAAATCAAAAAAGAAAGAAGGCGGTACCTAATTGGATATAATTACGAATACACAAATATTAATGCACTTAGATACAGCAAAAAGAGCATAGTTTGAACCTGGACTCAGGGAGCATACCCGAGAATCTAAAAACGAAGACAGAACTGGTCAAAGACTGAAAATACGAGCCAAAGGTCGACCAAGTGGAGAGGGAGAGAGTGCATGTTCACATGCAGAATGGAAAGAATCATATTAATTTACTAATTAAACTAACTACTGGTTATTCCAAGTATGGAACACTCAAACATAAAATAATTGTTGGCATATTATTGAGCAACAAGTAATGATAACGATAAAAAGAAATTAATAATTATATATATATCTTTTTTTAATTCCTGACATTTCTAATTAAATGAATTTTTAAGATTTATGCAATAATATATAACAGTAGAGGATTCAAAAATAAGTCCAGTTTACATGATCATCCCTTCTATACCAATAAATCATCCATATAGTGGTATCAGTTTCGATGTCAAATAGTATAGAGAAAAATAACTCCAGTGAAAACAGTAGACAACATCCCTCTATTTACACACAAATAAAATATTGGCTCAAGATTAATTCTTCAAGTCATCGGAAATTCCATTAGGCATATTGTTACTGTTATTACCGTGGTTTAAATGAGGATGTTGAACGGGCACTAAAAGTTGATTAAGTCCAATATAATCAGCAACGTTAATTATATCCTTATCATTGCAAGTGGCAATCCTTTGTCTAACTGTTTCCTGGAGGGCATTAACTTGGGCCTCAAATGCAGTCAAATAAGCAATCTTAGCAGTCTCTACTTCCGCTCTTGCTTGCTCTTCAGATCTGAGCTCGTCTGGACCACTTGAAAGTCTTCCAGTGTGATCCATTCTAGATCTTTCAACAAGTTGATCAATTAGAGGTCTGTCTGGGTCTAATCCTGCCCAAATAAGGTTTTTACCAACTCCAACACTCCTTCTAACAACTCCTATAGCTAAAAGTACATTCAATACATCATATACTCTTCTTCTTATATTTTTAGCTTCAGGATTCTTTGAACGTCCTGGACCGTCGCCAAGTTCCATATTTATAAGGTGTTCCGTCATCTCATGGTAAGAAGCCACTTTAATTGCACTAACCTTCTCGCAAACTCGATGACTAAATACTCCCAATTTACATCTATTTCGCATTTGATTAGGCGTACCTCCATAACCACCAACGCCGCCAGCTCCACCAACGGGACCACCCGTGTTACCCGTTCCGCTACTAGTGCCTGCCAAATGGTGTGGAGGCAACAATGATAAATGCGGCAATGAGGTGTGATCACCTGGTACTAATTGATCACTTCCCGGATTATTCCCTCCTTGCGCTATTTTATACTGCCCTGGATGGTGTTGCTCTAAACCTGGAACTGGTACTGCGTGTTGAGGATAGCCTCCGGGAACGAATCCTCCACCTCCTAAACTCTGGGCGTTCATTATTCACAGACTGTAATAGAGAAATTCTAATTATTACTATTATCGAATCTCTATTTCAATCCACAGTTTATTCCCAAAAATGAAGAATACTTGATTGTATTTATTTAATTCTGTTATCCTTACTTTCCTCACCTAGTGTTTATTATTTCAGTCCTAACTGATTGGCAGTTCCCGCCTCTTTGTGTATCCTTTATAACCTTTTATTTTACTAATAAAACGTCGGTACTAATACTTGTTATTCGTTAATTTAAATATTTTCAATATAATAAACACGCTATTCAATGAGCCGGGAACTTTACGTTATACCAAGATACGAGGCGCCGGCGCGTTGATCATGGCATTACTGTTATATTTTAATATTCAGGTGTAGGGGTATGTAAAAAGGAATGGTTATAACATGAATATAAGTTCACGTTGTACCATTAAATTTTAAATTCGTGTGTTTATTAGTGGGAGGAAACTGAGGAGAATCAGTATTTTTGTACCTTGAATAACAACTATGAAGAATAATAAATAAGAACAGCCGTGTTAATGAAAAATTTTGCTGTTATTTTTTCACTAATTAACTGTCCATTTTGAATTATATTTAGTTTTCTATCGATAATTGGACGTAAAATCGCATTGTTAGCTATTTATTAGATGTCTTTTGTGGTTCTAATAAGTAGGTATTAACATTGTGAAAGGTTTAGTTATTTTCCCTAAAAAAATTTAGTATTAATAGTTTTAACTTTTTCGCGAGTAGTTTACTTGCTATTTTGCATTACTTTAATTTCGCAAAAGCCATAGCGACTAGATGATAATGCCTATGCATACTGTTATTTATTGTTTTCATGTGTATCTTAAAGTATCGCCTTGCGTTTTTAACCTAATAACATTAAAGGAGCCGAATTAATATTCTGGCTGGGGGTATATCGATGAGAAATAAGAGCACAATTTGAGGTGAACACAACTGGAAGTTTCCCAATAATACACATGCGAATCCATGTAAATTTAGTGGCCCGTTACGTGGCATATCTGCATGTGCATGCAGATGTTATATTTATGATAGAAATTATGGGGATAACTGGAAGAGGTGTTTTTATTATTGTGGTTTCGGAAATACAGTTATTAAGACAAACAAAAAATTTACATATGAATAAAATATACAGGATGAATTAGGCAAGGGCAGAAAAAGAAAAAAACTGGTAAATAATTGACCACGTAATTCGCCTCTAGAGCTTTAAAAATATTTCCCTCAAAGTTCTGTTTTAATAAAATATGAAATATTTTACTGAAATGATTAACAAGCAGATTAGCCTTCTATTCCTGACTGGAAAAAAATGGTTCCCGCCACAAAAAGTAAAGTGATGGGTCCAAAATGGAAATATAGTAAAAGGTGAAAATAAATTAGGACGAATGAAGGCGACAGAAAATATAAATAAGGATTGTTATTGTTATAATAATTAGAATTATTTTGTTTTCTGTGAGATAACTACAAAAAAAGTCATACATTAATAAGTTTATATGGTAAAGTGCAGTGTTAGAGAAAACAAAGTTTACTATTAGCAATTAAAAATAACTTTTTTCTTTTTCAAAAGGAAAAAAATGAAGATCCATCTCACTTCGGATGAGATAAACCTTTTGGTATATAGGTATTTGATGGAGAATGGATTTTCTCATACAGCATTTAGTTTTAATTCCGAAGCAAATATACCAAAGAATCCGTTTTTCACAACCCAAATGGACAAAGTTCCACCAAATGCCCTGGTTGGATTCCTTCAAAAGGCATTGTTGTATATATATTTAGAGTACCATACATGCGACGATACTGGGGAAGAAATAAGGTGTGAGGAGCCGTTTTCAATATTCAAAAGGCACGAATGTTGGTGTCGACCATTGGAACAAGTTACGTCCAGTCCCGAGGTGACTACTGAGAATAACACAGCATTAAATAGCAATTTTATTCGGGAATCCCATTCATCATCTGCTTTAAACAACGTTGATGATACTGTTGAAGATGAAAGCACGTGTGAAGTTTTGGACGGTAAAAAAGGAGGAAAAGCAATAGAGGAAGAGGGAGTTAAGGAGGAGTGTATTTTCAATTTGAGTGATGAATCTAGATCTAAGGAGATCAACAAGAAAAGCGAGTTTATTGTAAGTGAAAATGAGTTAAATGGAGTTATTTCTCAGCCTCCAAGTAAGAAAACAAAGAAAAATAAGGGTCAAGTACAAGTTCAAATGGGTTGTTTGGATATTAATATTGTGGCCAATGAGAATAATACTTCATTTGAAGGTAATGTACAAGAATCGTCTTTTTCACGTTCAAATATTGTGGGTAGCGACAATGGCAACAAGGATCAAGTTTATAACAACTGTGTTGGTGCTTCGCCTTCAAATGTTACCTCCATGTGTTCCCAGCTTGGTTCAAAAACTGTACATGAAAAGACAGCAATTAACACAAACATTGATGTAAACTCAGATTTACAGGTTATTGAGGGCGGTAATGTCGGAGTTAGAGCAAATCATGACTACAGGGAAGAAAATAGTAATAGCGAAAGTATTTTTAATGAAAAAAATTCATCATCTTTATTTTATACAGAAAAGGAGTTGGTAGCAAAGGATGTTAAGATGGAGGTGGATGAAAATAGGGGTGATGATGCAGCGGTAAGCAAAAAAGACATGACTAATGAAGATGACTTGAATTTAAATGAAAACGATAATAATGGAGATGGCTATGCAAATATTAACAGTTTAAATGATAAAGGAACTGCAAAGAATGAAGTGAATTGGGACAATCCTGTTGAAAGTAAACTATCAAACATAACGCACATAAAGCTTATTGGACAGGGAAGAAAAAACAATGGAATACGGGAAGTTCAATTCAGTAAGAAACCTGATAACCCAAATAAGTTAGTAATAACATGGGAGGAGGGTTGTCCAGAACTGTGGGATATAAATACGGACGATAGCAAAAATTGTAATTCTACACTTTTGCCAGTGTATAAAGGAGGAAATTCATTAGCAGGTACTGCTGTATCCATGAATGAGAATTACATAGTAATAGGATATGAAAATGGCAGAGTAACAATTTTCACGTATTCTGGAAATGAGGTTGTATCAATTAAAGGTTGTCGAGAAGATAGAGAATCACCAGTAGTTTCATTAAAACTAAGCAACAATAACAATTATTTGGCAATTGGTGATGCAGACGGTCACGTCAAAATTCTTCGAATTAAGGTTGGAAGTGAGCACGACATGAATAGAAATATTCAGGATTTGGAATTATACCACTATCATGACCATAGATCTGCTATATTTGGTCTTTCTTGGTGTTATAATGATTTATATCTTATTTCTGGTTGTTTAGAGGGAGAAATTATTATTTACGACATTATTAACAACAGAATAAAATCTTTTTACCAAGAAGGTCAAATACTTTCAATTAAAAGTAATTTTGTAGATGAACCGTACTTTACTTGCATAATGGACGGAGTTCCATATATACCTATATTTAAAGTGTCAAAAACAGTATCTAGTGAGGAAAGTTTGGATAGTACCACTAATATTAACGAAAATCTTAAGGATAATGGTAATGAAAAGCTTATATCTTTGGATTGTATATATAAAATTAAACTAGATGAGGACCGTGAGAATGGTGAAGATTCAAGTATAAATTACAGCCACACTCCTCTACAAATTAATTTTATTGAAACAATTAATTTAAATGAGAAGTTGTTTTATATTGTTGCTACTTCATATAATGTATATCTGTTTGATGAATTATGTACTTTAGTTTCATTAAGAAGTCTAATTAATTGTAATGATAATGGTGATAAAGAAATTGTATCTATTTATGTAGATAATTTTCATAAACATATTTACGTTGGATTCAACGACGGATCAATTAATATTCTCCGGATATCTTCCTCAAATGAATTAGAAATTAAATCAGTGTTCACATCATCTTCTTGCTCTTTTCTGAGAAAAATTAAAGAAAATGATCAAGAAATGGAAAACGATGAAGAGAGTTGTTTTGATAATACAAGTTGTAACAAAAATAATATTGGCAAAAACATAGATAAATTGTCCTCAAATACTACTACTGGAATCGGTACAGTTTCTATTAATTCAAATGGAAATCTTGTTTTTGTGGGCGGAAATATTCCAGCCGTATATGTTTTTAATAATTGATATTTACACAAACTAACGAACCAATTTAATAAATAAATTTTTAAAAATACTGAACAAAAACACTATTTCATTTGTCTATTGTTTAATTAACAATTTGTATGAAATAAATAATTCCTTTCTTTTGATATATTCAATATGTCCTTCATTTTCAATTAAATTCTCTATTTTCTCATCACCGCATTCAAGTAGCATTATCTTTGTTTTGGCACCTTGCTTCTTAATATTTGAATCAGAATTGGTCTCTCTTTTATTCTCTTTTTCATCTTCAGTGCTAACATTCTTAAATTCTTTATCCAAATATAACTGTATTTCATATTTTTCATTGGGTTTTTCCAAGCGAATTTTACCTAAAATATATTGTTTTATATAACTTAGTCTTACATAAAGTGGTAACTTTAGTTCAATGTTATTTTCATTCTTATGTTCATTTCCTGTACTTTTTATAAGACAGTCATTTAATACTGGTTTTAAATGAACACTGATCAGTTGATAACCATGGTTTTTTACACTAGTACTCTCAAACTCTATTGTTTTATCGTTACCGTTCACATATTCACCAATTCTTTGCCTTTTGTTCCTCTCAACCAATAGCTCCTGGTACTTCTCCTCAAATTTAATGGCCTTTGGAAATAGCCTTAATGTTAATGTGTTCATTATTTCATCATTTCTAAGAGCTCTTCTAGACGATATATGTAATCTACACTGTGGACACTCTCTTAAACCTATTCTTACACACTTTTCTATGCACTCACAACAAAAACGGTGCATACAGTCCTTAACCACCATTGTCTTTCTCAATATGCTAAAACATATCAAACAGTTAAAATCTGCATATAAATCACTTTCACCTAGTGTTGTTGTATTTAGCAATATACTCTCGTCTAAAAGATTATTTTTGTCACTTTCAATACCAGTAATCTCCGAAATTTTATTTTTCCCCACTTTCCGTGGTGGACAAACAACTTCAAAAGCTTTTAAGTCATTTGGTATATCCAATGAACTTATTAAAACATCGTAATTAGGATATCTTTCATAAAAATCTTCGTCTGTTAGTTTTGGGTTTTCGCTCATTTCCCAAACTATTAACTTTTATTTATAACTTTGTCTTTACTTTATGATTTGTATTTTTCACTATTTTCACCATTCGCATGCATATTATATTTAATATACCTGTTTTTCACATGTTATGCAAACTTGTTAGCGGTAAAATTCAAAATGCATAATTCCCACAACTTTTTCCTTACCATATATTTTCTTTTACATTTTACTTCAGTCTAGTTATCCTTTCTAATTTTTTGTTCTTGTTATTTATGTTTGGTTTTTTTATAGAATTTTGTGGAAAAGATGGTATAATTCATTTTTAAAATGCTCCCTAATCTGTTTCGGTGAATTTATTACCTTTCCTTTTCACACAGTTTTATTCATTATCTCTCGGTTAAATTCTGGCATCACTCTTTTATACATTTATTTACTTAAAGTTATTAAAAGAGAAATAAATGTTCCCCACAAACTTTCTAGTGCATGCATGCAAACAGTATTTGCGTATAAATTAAGAAAGTTGTTATACACATGCAAATAATTCGGACAGATAGTTTATATCTAAATAAAATAATTGGAAGCTCAGTGAATTCTTTTTTTTGTGTTCCTTTCTTTAAGTTGTTTGAATTTAATACTAAAGAAAGCAATAAGTCTATAAATGTAATGTGTTGCAGAAATAAAACAGTTTGCTGACAGAAAACTAAATAAATGACATATAAATACACGGAACAATGTGGATAGTAATCTGACTGTAATATTAAATGTAAACTCATCATAATAATGGTATTAAAAGTTTAATGTTGATTCAATTAATGCTTTGACAAGTGTTCAATAGAAAAAGAAAGTGGTTTGAATTCGAGTCTACTATAAGATGTTTATTCGCATTTAAACATGTGTGGCTGGCTAAATATGTGATACGCATTGCAATATTCAATACAAATAGAGCAAAATGTGACTAGAAAGGTGAAACAAATCATTTATTAAAAAACATTTAGAAGGCGGGAACAAGATTGAAGTTGAGGACGCAAATTACTAGGAGTGTTGGAATAAGCAAATAACAATAATAATAATAGAAGTTAAATAAATAAACAGATGATGAAACACCATGAGGGAATTAACTCTGAGATTGAATCCTCTTACAATTTGAATAAAGTTGAGTTTGATGGTTTTGAAACGAATAATGAGAGCCCAGACTTGAGTATTGAAAAATATGATGCTACAAAAACAACCCATAGTATTGTTGAAAGTAGAGAAGTAATGGTAGTTTCAGAGACAAACGAAGAGTTGAGCAATGTGGGAATAAGTGTGGAAAAAGAGAAGGACAATGAAAGTGAGAAAGCAAATCAAAACGAGAAAAATGTAACATCATATAATAAATTTTTAATATTTCTAAAAAACGATGCGTGCAGTGAAATAGTTTTCTTCATATCAAAATTTATTCAGCAGTATCCGTATCTAGATGATGGTTTGTTGCATGTTATATACGGAGAAGGTATTGAAAAACGGGAACTTGAGAATATTATAATGAAGCACGAAGATATAAATACCAAGACACTGTCAAATATACTTCATTCATTTTTGTCATTTTGTGTTAAGTTGTTGTTAGAAACAAAGACATTCAAGTCAGTGTCAAGCAGTAGTTTCGAAGAAGAGAGGGACAAAGAGGAGATAGTATTTATATCAGAAGGTTTAGAGAAATTGGTAACTACTAAATTGTACAATATATTATTTGAAGCAGTTTCGTTTGAGAATGATGATTCGGATCACTACCTATTTAGAAAGTTAAAGGTTTTAAAAACTTTTGTTAAATTACATCATTTTGATATATCAAAAATGTACATTGAGATGCTTCAAACAGACAATTTATGGTTGGATATATGCAAAAATGAGCTTTATAAATTTATAAGAGTAAAGTCTCCAAAAGACAAAGTGGTATTAATAGTGAATATTTGCAAAATATTGCTTTCATATATGAATAACATAAATAAAAAATGGAAGGAGAGCAATGTTGATTTAAATGAAGATATAATAGACTCGCCTCCGGCTGCTGACGACTTACTTCCATTATTAATATACTGTTTGATTCAGAGTAACCCAACTAAAATAAAAGCACACATAGAATTTATATCTTTGTTTAGAAACCCAAATTTATTGGTATCAGAGGACTTGTATTTTTTTACTCATTTCTATTCTGCAATAACGTTTTTGGAGAAACTAGACGGAAGAAAAATACAATTGAATATTGAATCTTGTGTATTTGAGGAAAAATTTAACTCGTCGGAAAAAAAGTTGTTTGGGAATAATTTGCTGAATTTGCTCACACCTTACTCGGAGTCGAAATTTAGGTTCGAAGAAAAACAAAAAGAAATTGAGGAAATAATAAAGAAAGTATCACAATTGGAATTGAACTATGCAGAGTTCAATTCCATTGAAGAACTAAAAGTGGGAGACATGCCCAAATTGTTTGATGAGTACAAAAATATGGCAAATCTAATAAATGATATTAGAAAAAGATAGTTTGATTTACAAGTGTTTCCAACTGTAAATGGATATAAATACATAATTATATTCATATGTAAATACTATAAAATATTAAAATAACTAACATATGATAAGACTCACTAACCAATAAAAGATAATATATAACGTTATATAATTCAATCATGTTCAAGACAAATTTTGTCTGACATGGGAAAGTTAATTTTTGACTTAAACAATTGAGCAATAGATGGAAATTCAAGAATGTTTTTTGGTTTCTTTTCCATCCAAAACGTGTGAAATCTCAAGAAGATATAAGAAAATAACTCACAAAAGATAATGAGTGTGTTTACATCGTTATTAGTTTTATAAAAAAATTCGATAACTCTTTGGTCCCTTTGATTTAACCAATCCCTTAACCAGGAAGTGATATTAATACCAGTAACTGCAAATGAATACCAGTATTTTGAATTGCTTGATTCTTTGTGTATAATTTTAGATTCAATTGGATGAGCCAAACTAAAATATAAAAGACATACAAGTGCCAATATGCCAACGCCTCTAAAATCACTATAAGGTTGGTCGCATCTCTGAAAACCTAATAATTCCCATTTAATATCATCATCATTTGAGTAATAACAATTCCAAAGCGAATATAAAAGATTGTTATGGCTTTTTTTACTTGGATCAAAATTAATCTTTGCAAGTATATTTATTAAATATCTTGATTTAGTTGCATTATGTATATAATTAAGATTATTTCCGAGTTTAATGCAAAAGTTATCAATGTCGCATATTCTATTTGACTTAACTTTAATAATTGTATTTATACACTTATCGATACAACTATTATCGATATTAGTTAATAGTAAATCGGTGATTAATTTTGGATCATATGAATATATTTTTCTTGATTTAATCAGGTAATTCTCAACTAAAAGTGGATCTATTGGATTTAAATTTACAAGTTGTTCTATTTCACAAGGTTTTTTAAGCATCTTTCTTATTGATTTTAATAATTGAAATATTGGCTCCCTAAAGAATAAATTTGGAACTGGAATGTGATAGTACTCCTCGGGCAAAGCAACTGACGCCCTTGTTTTCCTAATTGACGACTTGCCGGATGAGAAGTAATTGTCGTTTTGAAACGCCACCCATGGTGGGGACTTTGAAAGTCTTAATCTCTTAACAATTCGCTTATTATTACAATAGTTTTTATTATGGTTATTATTACCACTATTGTCTCCAAGAATATTATCACTAAGTAGTTTAATGTTTTCTTGGGTGTTAATTCTTGCATTCTTTTTCAAATGTTCAGCATTATAAAGAAATTCGTCAGAACATATTAAATGTATCATACTCCTGACATTTAGATTTTCACAATTGCTATCGCTTAATTTATCATATGATGGTGAGAAAGAGTTGTTTGACGAGATGTTATTATTTACTGGTAACATTGAAAGTGATCTTGGTGAATGCACACTTTTACTGTAAAAAGAATCTTCCTGAAATGCGAGTGCATTATTACAAGGATTAACGCGAGGATCACTCTCATTTATGTCAATATTACATTCACATTTGTGATTTTTGGCATTGTTACTACTAAACATAACTCTTATATTAGTCGAAGCTGTATTAATATCGTATGTGTTGTACACCACAGAATTACCATTCACATTAATGCTACCATTAACATTTTCATTGTTGTATCCCAAATTGCAACAACCTTGGTTAAAGTCATAATTGCCTATATTACTACCGTTGTCATTATTTTCATTATTTGATTTCATAATTAAATTTTATATGAAACACAATAATGTCGTCTATATAACGTGATATAAATATAAGTAATTATGATCTTTATTGTTCATGGAATATCGTAACATATATACTTGTTTATATTTAAAATTTCATATTACCAAAATCAATTATATACTATTTAAAGTTCAATATTGCCACTAGAAATTGGTAAAATATCAGAGAAAAAAGGAAAAATTATGTATCTCTGGATCCCTTTGTTCTCTAATCTGAAAGGAAATTCTTTCTTAAGTTATTGGTGTTTATTCCTTATATTACTTATTCTATTCTTTTAAACGTCAAATACTACCCAACCTTAATGAATAACTTTACTATACAAACAATATACCCGCCAATTCAATTGACTCTTGATTATGTTTTGTTTCAAGGCCCATAATTATATGTTACACATACACTCAATTGGCGGCAACATTTTAACTTGTTGTCTACAAGTGCAGACTAAGTTTTGGAGGGTCGAATAGTACTTTTACTATTACACGGAATAATGTGGAATAAGTGTGTGAATTAGTTCAGTATGATATGAAAATAAAGTTATTATTATTTTTAGCTTCATCACTCTGTAGTCTTTGTTTATAAGTTAATTAAAATCATGATAACAAAGTATCAATATTTATAAATTAATTTGTTTTCAAACCTGATCGGTTGTTTTTCCTATTGTAGTTGGTTTCTTTCCTGGTTTCAGTCAAGTGTTAGATACCTCACTTTAATGCTTCACTTTTTCATTTCGAAATCTTTTCATGTGAGCAGTGAAACAAGTTTAAAATAAAGTCAAATGCCTTTTATACGTTTTATTTTTCTCTCATAGAGATTAATAATAGATTATTATATATCGCTTCGTATGGCAATGTTATTGTATGATTTTTTCACGACATTATTTGAATACTAAGAAAAATTAAACGCAATATAATAACTATATTTTTGCAAATACAATTGTTTCTGATGGTAATTTTAGAAATTCAAGGAGCTGCCTCATACTCATCTTTCTCACTACTTATTTTGGCTTTAACCCAAATTTATATATAGCTTTAATGTGAATGCATTCATTTTAGCCCTCTTTTTCCTCCTTATTTTTTTTTGAACGCAAGCAAAATACTTGAGAGACATTGTATGCATGTAAATTATAGTATAATTTTCCGTGGGGTGGGAGTAAAATCACGGTTATAAACAGGCGGGAACACAATGGTAAAAGTGAAAGTTGACTTTATTACCAGAAAAAAATAAAATTTGAAATAACTTAAAAATAAAAGTGAAGGTCTCAAAAAAGAAATATTTAAACAAAAACATGCAAATGAAGCATATTTGTTACTGTTAATCATACAATGAACAGAGTAAGAAGGTATACAGTAATGGATGATGGTTGTGACATAAGCAGTACGCCAATAAACAAGAGAAGTTCCATAAAAGACAGCTTAACAGATAGAACTTCATTGATATTTAATTCAAAAACAAGAGCTGTTGATAAGCCTGGTCCAAAGTTAGTAAGAAATGGCAATAGTTTCAGTAACTTAAAAGGTCCAATAGGTGTGGAAAGGATAATAAAATATTTGCATGCACATGATGCATGCATGCAAAAAAACACGTCATCACCTCATGAAGATAAAGATAAGATAATAAAGAGTGTATGTAGGAAAGAATATAAATGTTATAAGTTATTATCGTGGTTACTGCTTTATTTAATTTCACTATTATTTTTTTTGCTGACTATAGTTTCAATATACACAATAATAGAAAAAAGAGACTATTTCGGCTTAGAATCAGGTTTGGTGAGTGTAACAGAGATAATAAAATCAGTGGAGATTCCTTCTATTGAGAGCACGTATTACATAAGTAAGGAGTCAAAGGATAATGTAAGAGAGGCCTTCGAGTATCTTAGTATGGGTGGGGAGAGCGAAGGAAAGAGAATTGAATTCGATGATGCGTTGTTGAAAAAAAGTCAGGATGTAAAAACAGTAAAAGTTACAATTGAGAAAAAAAAGAAAGACTTTAAAGTTAAGGATGGTAATAGGGTGAATAACAGTGATACAGTCTTAAAGTCAATGAAAGAGAATTTGTCAATAGAAAATTATAATCCTTTCGAGTTAAATAATGGCACTAACCTTGGTATGAAAACTAATATAGATATTGATATTTTGAAGAGAGAGTTTCAATTAGAAGATGGTGATAGCATGATGAACGAGGATGAAAACTGGTATAATAATAACTTATTGGAATCTTCTGAATTAGAGATTAAAAAGGAAACTCTGAAAAACAGTAAAGAAGACGACGGCATAAGTTTGATAAATTACATACTGAATAAGAATAATATTGATTTATATGGTGCTGACACTAATAACATTGGAATATTGGAGTTGCTATGTTATCCAGAACACATTTACCAAGAAGGGATGATAAATTTGTACTATAAAGAGCTTGAATATAAAATAAACTTGAAAAACAACTTTTCGGAAAGGGATGTTAATAAAAATTTATCTTTAATAAAAGCAATTACTGACAGTCATACGTTAGATATGCTTGGCTTTGAGAGGCCATATGAATTGTTTATTCACGCACCAAATATAAATGATATTGGAAGCAAGGTTAATTTGATCAAAGTAGATAGAAAATTGATAATATCAACAGGTTATGATAACGAAAAATTAGAGAATTTTTGCGTAAAAAATGGGAACAAGAAATGGTTGTGTAGCAAATATGAAATGCTGGTTTTGAAATTATTGCTGGAGCTGTACAACAATAACGATGGTTTTTTAGCATTATTTTTAAGGAAATACAAGAAAAATGTAGTGGATAGCAATCATATGGATAATATAGCTTTTTTCAATAAAAATCAATTAAATATGGTAAATAGATTATATCCAGAATTATTAGAATCATATATTAATTTAAAAAAAAGTATTTATGGTAAAATAAATAATTATTTGTCTGATTATTATAATAAAGGCGACAAGTATGGCCAGTATGGTAATTATGATCCTGATCTTTTTAGTTTTGAAAAGGTAACAGAATACGATATAGATTGGATAATATCTTTTGTTATATCTCATTCAATACAAGACAAAGATGACAACATAGCTTTTTCACCATATTATGTAATATTTCCACACAATAATAATATATTTGACGACGATGAAAAGTTTACTGTGTTTCACAATATTAATAACAATTCAATTGACTGGAATTACACTAGTAATGACTTTAATAAAAAACAAATAAGAGAGAAAAATTATCATATATATAAAAAAATATATACACACTACGGTCAATTGAATAACATTAAATTATTGCTTCAGTATGGAAAGGTATCATTTAACAATGAATACTTTACCACGTGGTTTATAAGAAAAAGTACTAGTTTAGGAAGTAAAATAATTGATAATAATGATAATGATTTAAATGTTAGAAATAGTATAATAGAATTTAAATATAGTACAAGTGTAATTATAAACAATATTCGCTCAGGCATTTATTGGGAATTGCTTCCTGATTGGCTATTTAATATAAAAAGCATGAATATAGACGTAAGAAATGACTATGTACATTATATTTCAAGTGACAAAAAAATAACTATTAAACAAGAAAACGAATTAATCATTAATAAAAATAGTGGAATGTCTAAAATCAAGTGCGATGAGTATTCATTCTATAATGGGGTAGGCACAGGTTTTGGCACGATACAATTTAATAGTTTAGGAACCGTTGGTGGAATGGAAAGTGCAAAGTACATATGTTTGAGAAAATTGTTATTTAATTACGAAAAAACAAAGGACACTGCAGTTAGTCAGTGGGATAACGAAAGAAAGTTAATTAATATCATATACAACAACTGCAGTAATAGGTACAGAGAATTGAATGAAGAAAAGGATATCTTAATTACACAATTAAATCACTACCAGTTAAATGAAAATAGTTATGACATATTAAACTACCCAAATATGCTAAGACAGGAAATAAGGATAAATATAAAGCTATTTTATTCAATTTACGAAGAGTTAAACGCAATGAAAAAATGTAAAAATTACTTTTACGAACTTATTAAATTAATAGATAAGTAAATCAACTTTTTTTGTGGCGCCAACCCCATTATAGAACAGAAGAGTAGTATAAATGTATAATACAATAGTATACATTAAATATATTGCTATAATATACAAGTAAAAGTTTTCCTTTTCAAGATTTCAAGATTACTAAATAAAAAAAGATACAACTTGACATTAATTATTGGTCTTCTCTGTTTATTCAAGAATATATAAGTTATATACAACCATTTATTTTATTATTATGTACATATATATTTTCAAGTATATTGAAAGCCACAGTTAACTATCGAGGTGAAGTACTTGGAATATTTTTCTCTTCCTTTTATAAGGTAAGAGTAGTAGATAATTACGGGCACATATATTGCTCTATTTGAGTTGTTTCCTGTTCAAATACGAGGAGTGTATAATATATACTGGATTATTCAATTAATCAAGTGTAAATAAAAGGAAAAGAAATAATAAACAGGTAATTTTGATGGAAAAGAATACAAATAAATAGTTTTTAGGACATTCAAGAGTAAATTAATTAATTCTGAGGAAACATTGAATTGGACAAATACGAAAATGGATATAGGTGACGTAGGGCGAATGTTAATTTCAGTGAGTAAAAAAGTTAAAAAGACGGCATCTCAAATTGTAAATCCATTAACTCCATTGGAAAAGTTGCTAAAGGAGGCAACATCGAATACGAACTGGGGATGTTCATCAACAATATTAAATGAGATTTCCCGTAGTATGGTGGATTATCACGATTACATAGTAATACAACATTGCATTTGTGATTGTTTGAATCAAAAACCATCAAAATGGCGAAAAATATATAAAACATTAATATTGATAGAATATCTGCTAAAAAATGGTATAGAAAGATTTATAGATGATACAAAAGAAAACGTATATAGAATAAGAAACTTGCAGGATTTTTACTATAGTGAAGAAGGCAGAGATAAGGGAGCAGGCATAAGGGAAAAATCAAAATATATATTAAATTTATTAAACGATCCACTGGTATTAAAAAATGAAAGAAAAAAGGCAAAAGATAATAGAGGTAAATATATAGGAATAAATAGTAAATGCAGTAATAGTAGTGTTTCAAGCACATGTTATTATGGCAATAAGTATTCTGGTGGCATAACAGGTACTGGAGGTGGTGGTGTTGGATTGGGAACTAACAGACCTGATAAACTCGGCAGTGTTAATTACAGTAGTTGTAGGAAAGAACTGTATGATCCATATAAACCACAACAATCTTCAAGCGATAGTATTGATTGTAAAAATAACAATGCGAGTATTAATGATAGCACTTTAAAGTCAAAACCAAAGCCTAGCGATAATGCATCATTTTCGTCTTCAACATCACTACATGCATTGCCACCACTCCCCTCATCTTTAAATAATAGCAATAAGAATTCAGGTATAATTCGCATAAACAATGTTTACAACAATAACAACATTAGAAATAAGAGCACCGAACCAGACAAGTACATATTGGCAGCAACAAGTATATTGGCAAGACAGGATGAGAAATATGTACGTAATAATATTAATCCGTTTAGGGAGAGTCTTGAGAATAGTATGAGTAACAATTCGACATCAAAATTAAATGATGATAACGATAATCCGCCTATTTCGGAATGGTGCGACTTTATAGGGGCCAATAACAATGAAAAGACAAATAATAAGATGAACAAGACTTCAAATCCATTTAATACTGAATTCGAAGATAAAATTCAAGAAAGTAAAACAAGCGATTTAAATAACGGTGGGAGTAGTGGTGATATAATTAATAAAAAGAAAGTAATGGAATCACTTGATTTGTTAGATGTATTGTCTTTGAGTAACGATAATACCAATACTTGTATGGGTGGACTTGACTATATAAAGAATGACTGCAATAACGGCGTCAATAACAATAATGTTCATATACCTTTTGGGTTTTAGTGAATAAAGTTTGCAAGTACACTCTCCTCCCACTATTATAGTATATAATCACTACTTAAAAGTTGTCTTCTGTGTTATTGCTTTTGGTATTATCGTTAATTTGGAATGCTAACAAGAGCAACAATGTGCTTGTTCTGTTTATCTTCAAGTGGTTTTGGAAACTTGATATTCACTTCAGAGTCAATCAGTAAAGACTTTCCAGGAAAGAGGTCAATTTTTTTGTTGTTTAAGTAAACATGGTAATCACGATGTTGGTAAGAACCATTATCATTAGAATCATTGCAATTGTTGCTGCCACCGAGACTAATGGTAATGAGTAAAGTCGGTGAATAGGAGTGTGTATTTAATTCAAGTACATCACCATTGCCGTCTTTACAATTGTTAATATAATATTCGTCTATATCTATTGTTTTAATGTGGTATTCATCAACACACTTAATACCGTAATCGTGGATATGATTTGAAGGCGACGATGGCACAAGTGAGTCATTCGTATTGTATATTATCTTACAGCAATTTTTTTGGAAATTAACTGCTTTGATAAGTGTATTTACATCTTTGTGTTTGGGAGTAAGACCACATCTAATAACATTGTCAGAATTTGCCATACACTCAATGCATTCTCCAGATATATAAGAGTGAATTGTCCCAGGTCCAATAAATATTGCATCACCAGGTTTCAACTTGTAGTAATTAAGCAACAATGGTGATAGAATTCCAATATCAAGTGGATAATGCTCGTTTAGTCTCAATATTAAATTCTCGCTTATGGTTCTTTCTTCATACTTGGTATTTTTTAACCTGTCAATTAATTTTGTGAGTAACTGCTCTTGTTTATTCAAGTCTGAAGAGGGTGGACAACAGCCATTGTTTTGTTGAAAAAGAAACGTATTCACAAAAAGTTCTTTTCTAATTTCAAAGTTTGGGTCCTCTACTGGCTCGCTATTGTCGACTCCGTCGTATCCAAATAAATCGTGAATTTCTGGATACTCTTTTATATTCGAAATAATGCTTGGTGTAGTTTGAAAACCACAAAATGCCTCAAATTCTGTTAACGCTATGGCTATCTCCGGTTTATGATTATCGTCTGGATATATCTCTGGGTATCTTAAATTTAGTTCTTTTGCCAGATTTACGTCTGGATGTACTTGTAGTGATAATGGCTTTGATATTGAAAGTATTTTTAATAAAAATGGTAACTTTTTTTTATATACACCTTTGAACTTATTTATTATTATATCATCCAAAGTGACACTAGTATTCATTTTGTTTGTATCAGTTTTACAGGTGTTACTTGTATATTTAACTGTACTCGGATTTGAAACGTGGGATCCATACCACAACTCTGCATATGGCTCGTCATTATCTTCATTTAGTAATCCAAGATTTTTGGAGTATATCTTGGTCAATGCAGTATTTTCCCTCTTACCCCAATCATACTTTCTAACTACTGGTATGACTTCCACAAATTCTAAATGATTCTGTTGGTTGTTACTACCGTCTTGTGTCATAATTCAATAACAAATTATATAAGTCAGATTTTGTTTCCTCTTTTATTTATAAATTGTATTTTGTGACTATTCGTTTTTTCTAACTAGGTATATGGGTGTAGCTAGTTGGTTGTGTATTTTGGAGCAATCTTGCCCTTCCGATTGAGAGTGCTCGTGGTTCCTTTCCGTCTTTAATGGAAAAGGGGATGGTTCTAGCAGGATCGGTGGTCACAGTGTGTGTCTCCGGAAAGAGTTAAAGGATTGGTTATTTGCAATTAAAAATGTTCCCTAGTATTTGTATTCTACTCTAACTACTTTACAAATAATTGTAAATGTCTATTTTTTGTATTACTATGTATTTGGTGTTATATATTATTCACACACCCGCGCCTTTTTTTAACCCGGTACCCTTTTTACGTTAAATATTCTGATCTTAATAATCGGTGTCAGGTAATTAATTGTTTTTTTAAATTAAAGTTGCTGTGATATCACAATAAGATCACGACGAGATTAAAATAGTAGCTTTAAAAAAGCCCAAAAAATAGTTAACTAAGAGGCAGTATGTATGGAAATGGTGGTCAATATTGATTTAAATTTACATTCAAAATCGTAAAACTTAACGTCTCATAACTTATTTTATTAAATTGACAACACACCTATCAATTTATTTCATCGGCTTTTGAATCTCTGCAAGTTCCTTTAGATGCTAACAATTACTTATTTTTTTCACGAGAACTCTTTTAGAGTATTCTATCAAGTAATTAGTCTGCATGGTTGAGATCTTTTTTGGGGAAATTAAGTCACTAAGATTTTTTATCATGCACTGAACTATACTCAAATTCTTCTTTTCTTGTACATCCTGATCAGATAAATACTCGTTAGTTTCGATATCATCATCATTAATGTTGAATCCTCTAATACTTGCGTCAGAATTTCGTAATTTACTATAAATGTGTCTGATTACTCCCACTAATATATGTTCTGATTTTAGCTTTAATATCGGATTTTTTGAATTAATTGTTTGTACAGATGTTATTGTAATTAGTGATATTAAAACGGCATTTGAGTCCAGTTCACGATTGTTACTGGTACCAAATGTCGAATTAATGTAGCTTCTAATGTTGTCGTCGATATCTTTTAATAAATGTGACAACAATTTGTTGTTATCGTATCTGTTAGATTTTGTCTCTTTACCTCCAACAGTATAGCAGGAATCAATAAGTAATTCACATAACTTTTGCAATGTCAATATAACACTGGTGTCAAAACTGCTTGTTAGTATTTGATTATACATTAAATTGCTATTCACCGTTATGTTAAATAAAATCTGCACAATTATTGATATTGAAAATCCAATAACATCCAGATTAAGTGACTTATTGTTGTCATTATCTCCAATAAGCGTTACATACTTGCATAATTTGTACAATGTTTCCACAAATAACTTTTTTGTTTCAATGTTGCTGTTATTACTTGATAATATTATCGACTTTAATATTGAATTTACAATACTCAAGTATAGCCAAGACAAACCCTTGCTCTTTATACCGAGAGGTAAATTAATGCTTATCTCAACCTTGTTCTCATCAAATTGAGATGTGTCACAATCTATATACTTTACGTACTTATAGCCACTATCTGATATCTCATCAGAAACCATTTTGCGAAATAATTTGTCGTCATCCTTCAAAGCCATACATAACTTTTGCCATCCATCAGCCGTTTCAAGGGAACAATTTATAATATTCATCAAGTTTTTATTGTCACGTATATGCGAATCTAAATTGTCATTATTAATGTCTTTGTTCGCCATTGGAAGCAATATTTCCCTTATCTCGTCTTCAGCACAATGTTCTACTAATATAATACAGAGTATTTTAGATGATATTTCCGGTAAATCCACATTTCCATTGCCACTGTTATACCCATCCATAAAACTAAGTGTCATGCCTATTATCTTGTCTCTAAGTGAATTGGATATACAAGATTTATTTGTTTGATTGTTGTTTGGTTTAATTGCCTCGTATATTGAACTCAATATTGAACAAATAATATCTAAACTTCCGTCAATGTTGTTCTGCTTCGCTATTAACGAACACAAATCAGATAATAACATCTCAGATCTGTTTCCTAAAAGCTTATGCAGATTTCCAATACCAGTTACACATGACTTCCTTACACTAATACTAGCATCAATTATGTACTTAATCAATATCGTTTGTATCTGTGGCAATAATGGTCTCAACTGCATTCCACATAGTTCTATAAGCAATGATAAATTGTTCAAAAGAGAAACTCTAACTACCCCAGTCGTTGTCTTATCAGATATTAATCTTATTAATGGTCCAACAAGTTTGACCGTGATTGGCTTTATACTTTCAACCAAAGAAATGTTTATTACCTCATATAAACCAATAGCGCATTCCTCTTTTGAATCAACAGTACCAAAAGTCATTCCTTGTATGTACAGAGATGTGATTGAATCTAACAACTTGTTATTTGACTTTACCAATTCAAACAACATATCATCCCCAAGTCTCTTCCTTTCAGAGCACGTTGTAGATGAAACATAGTATTTACTGTCTTCCTGATTTATCAAAATTTGATTAGCAACTACCCTGCCAGCTTCTACTTCTTTATCCCACGTCATGTTTCCTATAAACTTGTTGTCCTCACTACAAAAGTTCTTCTGGTGATCGAGTGGATCATAAACCAACTTGCCAATTGCCTCCCTCATTACGGAGCACGACTTAACTGTAAGTTTTCTTGGTATAAAATTTACAAATGTTTGAAATGTTTTACTTGCCGATATTCTCGCTTCTTCTGATATATCGCAAATCGCTATTGGTATTATATATCTTATTAGTGTCTGGTATGATGTTTCGTATATTGTGCTGTTAGAGAACAATGATAATCTCAAAAAATCCAAAGCTTTGACTCTTTTCGAGACGTTGTCACCATTTTCAAGTTGTGACAAATTGGATATTCCCGAATTGCTTATTTGATACCTCCCTGACACTGTTAAATTCTCATCAGGGGTATTATTTCTTATTATTTCAAATATTATTGACACATATGTCTCCATCCCCTGTTCATCTAGTGACTGAACTATACTATTCATTGCATCATATGCCGATTCTTGTATTCCTTTATCAACAGACTCACTATTGTTTTCAAATCCAATAGAATAAGCGTATAGCAACAATGGAACAATGTCGAATAAGGAAGACCTCAGTTTGTTTTGTGAGGGTATTTTTGACATAGATCTTATTATTCTTATTTTTTTCAAATCCATATTCCCAGACGAAACTCTTGGGAATATTTTAGCAACTATTCCAGTATGTGGAAGCTGTATTATAAGTTCTATTGATGATATTTTCGAATCATTAGAATCCTCTCCATCTTCTACATTTGGCAATAATATGTCATCCAACAGCCAATCAATCGTTTTAAACAACACGTCAGAATTATCTGCAGAAATAACATCCAAACACTCAACTGAAATTAACCTCACTCTGAACTCGGTATCTGATAATCCCATTCTAATTAAAGGCAAAAAGGAATTAGTCGATGATTTTAAGTCATTCTTCTTTATTACTTTTAAAAGTTCCAATAAACCTACACACGCTCCAACTCTTGCTGATACACTTGGATTTGTATACATTAAGCCACCATCCATTTCACCTTTTTTATTCAGCAGATCATAATTAATGCCATCTTCATCCAGAACTCCACCCAAATTTTGATAAAATATTGGCAATAGCTGACTCTGCAAAGAATTACCAAACTTATCCAACAAATCCTTCAAACACTGAACTGCGTTGTAATACACATTATTATTTACGATACCATCATTGCTAATGCTGTCATTTTCATTTGCTTTAACTTCGGTATCTGTAACACCACCCCAAGCACTCTCTGAATTTGACAGAGAATTAATTATTCTCCTAATTAATATCGGCAATATATCCTTTAAAGTTTGAGGTGTGTTTTGCACAAGTGACTTCCATAATGTAGAGGCACTATTTTTAACTGACATATTTTCGTCATTTCTTGCCATATATATAGCCGCTAGTATGTACGAACGTCTTTGAAGTGAAAAACCAGCATCCTCCAGTATCTTTGTATCATTGCATAACGACTTTCCGGTAGAATCTAATTGTCCTTTTATTAGCATATTTAGCAGAATACCCAATAATATACAACAACTTAAACGAACCCTCCAGTTATTGTTTGCCAAGCCGTCCTCCAACGGTTGTAATATATATCCAGCATATCCACTTCCAAAATGCATAACCAGTGATTTACAGGCTTTAAGGGCCGTTTCCCTAACTATATCCGATTCGTCGCCAAAGCAATGAAGCAATTTGGGCAATATTTCCGGCATTAGATAACCTAATTCCTCCCCAAATGCCTGTGGTAAATAAACAAACAAGCCTATATAACCTTCCTTTCTGCTCGATAATGAATTTGTATTGTCGCCACCAACACTAACTTCAGAAACCTTGCCATCTCCCGAAACATTGTCCGCCAGGCAAACTTGACTTAATATGTAGGGGAGTATTTTTTTAAACTTCTCAATACCAAATACAGATAATATTTCGGCTAAAGATGCAGATACACCGCTTTTTAATGTCTGTCCGACTTCCGATGAAAGTGTGTTAAAATGCCACTCTATTAGAGATGAGGACTTCTCTTGTCCTATTACAGATACCAGCGATCTACATAGTTTTGCTGTCAATATTCTTATTTCTGGTATTGGATCAGTTAACGACACATGTACAGAATCCTCAATCTGCTTAATAAATGGGTCTATGTCTGATTTCTGACTTAATAACAATAATAAAGATGATAGTATATGTAATGAGTCCTTTTTTAATTCGGTTTGGCCCCTCTCCTGAATGGGTTTTAACAACACTGGCAGTATTAATGATAATGTTGTTGTATCTATTGCGTGTATAAATGTTACCGACTTTAATGTCAATAAGGACCTCTTTATATTGTTCTCTGTTGGGTCAATTAAGGTTTTTACGAACTCCTCTGATATGCTCTTCACCTCTGGATTCTTAACTAATTCGATTATTTCATATAAGGTCTCTTTAGCTGCTTTGGAAACGTTTTGATGCGAGTCGGATGCTGCTTTGTTTATTATTTCAATTGCTTTCGGTAAAAAGAATGATAAATGATTTGGCGAGTTATTCGATAATATCACCAATAACCTCAATATTGCTATCTTTATTCTCCATTGTTTTACCTCTATTCCCTCTATTACTATCGGCAATACCTGCTTTATTCCATATTTTGACAAGTTTGTCACCAATATCTCTGTTATCTTTTCAGAATAATAACGTATTCTTTGGTCATTCTCTGAAATTATCTTTATTATGTTATTTAAATATTTTATTATATATGGTTCTATTATCACACCCAAATACATACTCAGTGATCCTATGCAGTTTAAAACACCTTCCAATCTTATTAATGTCTGTTTGCTCTTAGAATTATTATCTGAATAATCAAATAATATATCACTTATTAACCTAAATATCATATTATTGTTCATTTTTCTTACTCCTATGACTTCGCTTATTGAACCAAATACATGTGCTGAACCTATTCTCTTTCTAGATTCTTCTGAAAATATCGCGATACTCAGTGATACCTCCAATATCCTATATCCTAATATTATGCCGTCGCTCTTGTTTTCCCTCAACTCTTTTTCTCTTGAAAAACTTTTCACTATGTCAAAATATCCATCTTCGCTTTCAGACAAGACATATTCTGAATATATATCTTGTAAATCGTCTATACTGGATATTCTGAACATATATTCGTCTCCAGATTCAGTGCTCATTTTTTGGGGACACAACATCCTGAATAACTTTGGTAGTATTTTTCTATATTCATTTGGTATATCTGTTAATAATGGCATATCGTCTCTCATTTTTTTACACAATCTGCCATTTAAAAGCTCTCCAACTATTTTATATGTCACACCCTTTACTATAGGGTCGTCTACTGAGCAACATGATGCCATACAGCCTATTGAAAATGCTAATGTATTGTAGAACTCTTCATTATTTGTCTCTGGTTTGTGGTCTATCGATAAATTTTGTAATGTTGTCAATATTTTTGATGCTGAATTGTTTATGTATTTGTTATTAGACAATGCAACAAAAAAATCCATCAATGCCTCTTGCAATGATTTCAAACTCTCTCTATCATATTCAATTATTCTATTACTTATTTCACTATCACCATTTCTATTCGTTGATATATTCTTAACAACTTTCTTCTCTTTTGCTTCATTATTACTCTTAAAATCAAGTTCATCAGTATTGGCATCTTTTAATATAGTTGAATCTATTACCTGAGTTAATATAAACCTTATACAGGATTCTATTAATTCGTAATTTTCATCACCAATTTCCTTAATTAGTTCCCTCAAGCACATAAATATGCCCTTTAATGAATTTCTTTTTTGTATCCTTAATACAATTCTGCCTTCTCGTGAATTCAAATCCTCGGCATTAGCCGGTATGATTGAATCCAAGTAACTCACAGTCTTTGGGACCATTCCATTTATTAGTGATCTACGTAAAATAATTGGCCAATTATTGTCATATATCAATTTTGATAAGGAAGACGGCGACGACAGTATTTTGTTTTCCAAATCCAACCACTCTTGTTTTACAAGATTTAATTTATCTAATAACACATTTATTACTTGACATATTCCACTCATTCTATTACTTTCGCTAAACTCACTTAATAACACCTTTGATATATTACACTGCTGCTTCAAAGTTATTACTGGACTTGTTTGAATAGTCAATAAATCATCAACCAACCTTTTTTCGAATAATTTGTTTGTTTTATTATCCTCAATGTACTTATTTACTAACTCATGCGATATATTCACTATTTTAATTAATTCCTCACTTTCTAAATTTTCTTCTTCAATCAATGGCTTTACCTCATTAGATATCCTTATATTTACATAACTGTAATAGCTCATTGTAACATTATTTCTGTTTATCTCACCAAAAATTAATTCCAATATCAATACCCTAAGAGATAAATATGGAAAAATCAATAACGATGACACTAATTCCAATTCATCCGAACTCCTTACTTTAATATACATCAACATATGCTTTATTGGAGTTATATATTGATCTAACACAACCAAGTCACCCAGTGAAAATATATACAAATACAACAAATTACATAAATATTTCATTATCAATATAATATTGCCGTTTTTTGTACTTAGTGATAAATATAAAATTAACTTGCTCAATATCTGTATTTCTTCACTAATGCATGACAATGCTTCATTATTGTTGACTTGTTCTAAGTTATCCTCGTTATTCTCACATAAATTACACAGGGCCTTTGAAATAATGCATATTAATGCTGAAGAACTATATGAATCACTCAACTCATTTATACTATTATTTGAAAATGTTATATCATTTTCTTTTCCCGTTTCTGCATTCTCACTTATTGTAAACGATCCAAGTATACTATTCAATAGTCTTCTTCTTGTGTTGTTATTTTTAGTTTCATCACTAAATGATAAATATTCTATGAGGTTCTTTTTAAATACGCCATTGCATTTCACAATATTGCTTAGTATATATTCTATTAACTCAATGGTGTAAAACTTAAGTGGCTTGAATTCTATCATTTTATTACACATCGTAAACACTATATCCGATAACTTTGTCTCCAACTCCTTGAATATTGCATTATTATTAGTTAATTCAGGTGGTGGGCAAGATAATAATGAGGACAAATTCTCAGATATCCTAATAAATATTTCTAATCCACACTTTATTCTTGATACTATCTTAAAAATATCGTTTCTAATCATGTTTTGCTTTTTTATTTGTTGATCTAAAATTTCTTTCTTTGTCATATTACCACCGGGAGCTCCTGTTGAAACGGAAGAACCCAGTTCTCCTGTTTTGTTACCACTCCCAATATTGGTTATTTGATTTACACCCTTGTCTGAAGATGATTTCCCAGACTTTGACTTGTTCTCTGTTTGTGTTTTTCTTAGTTTGGCAATAGCAAAGGCTGAAGTAGTGTTTATATTTACTGAGTTCTTGTTATTGTTTGAGGCAGATAAAACATCTTTGTTTTTAGACTTATCAGCTGTAACAGAAAACAATTGCGACGATGACAATCCAGAAACTCCAGTTTTGCTTGAGGATGTATTCGAATTCTCGTCTAAATAATTCATTATGTTGTTTTCTAACCATTTTGAAGTCCTAATAAGTTCATATATTCCAGAAAAATCTTCAAATTTTTTATCGCCATTCATAAATGAAGAAATCTCCCTAGATATGATCTCCTGAACATCCTCTATACAATCAGTATTGGCTATGTTGTCTGAAATATTAAATTCATAAAAACTATTCGGGTTTGAAATAACAAAATCACCCAGCTCAGGAGGCATGTTGGAAGTTAAAAAATCCAAAGAATTGTAGTAATTATCCCTTAATTTGTCCGTTAATTCACTCACAAATTGTGCATTCTCCATAATATACTTGTTACTAAGCATGTTCAAACATGCTTTTCTAAATCCTGTTGCATCATTTAGAGGCAAATATGTTAAATCAATATAAAATTGAATCAAACTGCTCCTAAACTCATAAGTATTCAACATGTTTCTTAAATCAAGTAAGCAAGATATTTCATTTACCGTATTTTCGTACTTAATATCATTATTTTTATAGTTATTTTGTATCAATGGATGGTAACTACATAATAAAAACATGAAGAGATATTGGTATTTTATTTCGTTGGTGTGGTCATTAACATGAATCTTCATTATTGACGATATTAAAATCCAAACCCTACGCAAATTCATGTTTGGGAGATTAATTAAACTATTTATTTCATTTCCATACGAACCATTATCGATATTAATTATATTTATAGAGTAAAATGAACCCAAAACGACTGCAAATGAAACTATTAAATTATATAGAACTGTTTCTTCCTTAAATACCTGGTTGTTTCTCATATGATCAATAAGCGAATAACCACCTATTATTTCACAATCCTGCTCAATTAATGGTCTTTTCAGACCTGATATTAACGTTACTCCTTGAAATATTTCAATATTCGAGACTGAATATTGTACCAATCTTAGATCGAATTCATCATTTAGTGATGAAAATGATAAAACTCTGCCTGCCTGAATTAAAAGTGTGATATAATTTTCAATTGACTGCACTATAGACCAATCTTTGAATAATTGCATGCATGTATGCAAGTTCAATGTGGGCAAGTAATTGCTGCAGCTTGAGCCTTTGTATTTTGAATTTGACATTATCTCCATAATAACTATAAATGCGTTAATTTCCGCATTTATGTGGCTCTTCGGAAAGAAATTAAATGTACCCCCAAGTAGTGTATTTAGTTTTGGGAATGGCAAAGAGGAATTTTTGATATTAGATATGATGTTTAGCCTATTAAAAATGTCATTTTCATTCAATATGTCTCTTATCAACAACATCTGCCCTAAAACCAAAACAGAGAGTTTTTTTAAACTGTTCGTTTTGTTTAATGCCGAACTGAACAAATTTGAGATGTTTTTTGAAAATAATATATCACCTACTATTTTTGGAAAACAAATATTGGTTGAACCACATGATTTGTAGTAATTAATTATTTTAATTAAATATAGTGCGTTTACAAAGGAAGATATTATAATTAGTTTTGACGTATCACTTAAAGATGAGTCATTTATATTTAATTGAATTTTACTCAAATACTCATTTGAATAACTGCTCTCCAAGTTATTAGTCAATACAAAAACAAGGGAGTTGGTGTGTGCTGACAAGAGTTTAAAGTGATCAGAGTATTGTGGTGAAGCAATAGGTATCTTCGTTTCCATTGTTAATAATAAAGCTTCTTGAGATTTTCTAGAAAGTTTACTGGTGAAATCGCTGCCAATGTTAACATATTCACCATTATTATCATTCAATTTAATCCTGGAATACATGTTTATCCTTAGATTCACCAGTCTTATTAATATTGTATTTGCAAGTAATAAAAACGATATTTTCATCTGAACACTTGTTTTTGTAACACTAATAGATAGTATTATGTCCTCTAACAATGAAAACAATTTAGCTTCTTTTTCTATATCACCGGAAATAAGTAAGTAACATATATTAAGTGATGTTCTTATAACTTTAACATTCTCCTGATTTTGCTCAGAATTTGGTGATATTATAATCAATACAGAATTAGAGATGTGATCAACAAGAGAATTAATTATATCATCGAAAGTGGAGTCAAATTTGACACCAACATTGTTGCACCTATTGACTTCTTTAATAAAAAACTCAAGTAAAACAAGTAAATTTGTTGGTTTTGTCGTTCTTTTCAGTTGTCTCAAAATAGAACTGATAAATGAATCTAGAATTACTTGATTGTGAATGAATGTTTTTATGGTATTTCTTAAAGTCAGTTCTGAGCAACAACTTATAATTGGTGAAGCAAGTTTATTCAGACACTCCATTATGTCGCTTTTTAACATATCATCATTATTGTTATTTATATAATAAATTGAAATGTCTATGATAAATTTCTGATAATTATCAAATCTTTGGGTATCTCCAAAACTATTCAAGTCTCTGTAAATCCAATCTCTCCACTTTGAAGCTATGAAGTTATTTATGAAATTAGAAACAACCTTCAATAAATATAAATACTCTGATTCGATTATACAGCTGTTATAATTAATATACTCGCAAATTATATTATTTTTCAATGACGCGTAAATTGAATCTTTCATACTATCAACATTAACCTTATTAGATTTAAGTATCCCATTTAATAACCAAATTTTTGCTACTTGAGTTCTACTACAAGATAATATGCTAATTGTATTTTGAAATAAAGCAACATTATTATTATTCCCTATCCAAGTTCCTACTTTTATGATAAACTCTTTCCAATAATGTTTGTATGTTTTTACGTTAAGTATATGGGAATTTTCACATAGTATCTGAATACTGTAGTCTATTTTCTGAGACATATTACTTTCACCAATGTTATCTGAAAATACTTTTAAATCTGGAATAATTTGATCTTGTTCAGTGAGGCACCCCTCATATTTATGTGACCCACCAAGTCTCTCCATTCTCATAATAATATATCTTCTTTAACTTAACCAATAATTTTGTAAATTATGAAAAGAAATATTACTTGTTATCTATATTTACTACAGAAACTCGATATTATACCTCAAAATAGTTTGGTATATATGCAATATCAGGCCAAATATTAAATATTTGAAGCTATGAATAATATAGGAAGACAAAATTATGTTGGTTTTTGAGATTTTGTAATTTTGAAGTGACTAATATTTTATTCCTAGTTTCAAAGCATCAAATGCCACTATTTCTTTAAATGACATTTACTTAGCGCCAGCCGTACCCTTTTTCATATTTATTTAAATTTTACTTTTGATTAGTTTTCAATCAAAATTTAAGTGGAGAAATCATTGCTAATATATTGTTAACCTGGTGAACTCGATATAAGTACTGTAAATATGCACTGCTTGCTAAAGCTCTGCAGTAATTTTATTTGCTAATTTAACAAAATTTATTCGATGCTATTTATGTATTAACGAATTACAACAAGCATGTAAAGTCTTTGTATTGATTCATCATATTGTTCTATGTATATAATGTGCGGTGATATGCTTGCACTCATTCAAAAAAACTGGAATCAAAAACAATTGAGAGAGTCTCATGCTTGGAAACACATTAAGCAAATAATTTCTTTATATATACCATTTCTAATCAATTTTCTCAATGTTTTCTTCCCTTCAATAAAATTTACCTTTTAGTGGATCACAATTTTGGCATCACATTTCCTATAACAAAAGGCGCCATATGTCATATTTCAAGGTATAACATCTTTAGTTTTAAGTGTGAAGAAAATAATACTGAAGTTTATATGAACTTAACAACAAAATTATCGAGATTTGTGGTGAATTATGACTCTGATTTAGGCAATTCAGAGTCGCTTCCATTAGCATGCGATTCACAGCAAATAGTATTAAAACCATTTAGGGATTATTCGTCGGAATTAAAGCTTAAATCAGATCATGATTTAAGACCAATATGGGTTTTTCCAGATGGGTTAATAATAGCAGAAACCTTCCATCAAAGCAGCAGCGCAGCCTGTGAGTTTTTGGTAACAATATCAGAACCATTGAGCAGGCCGGAGTTGATACATGAATACCAACTGACTATATTTTCTTTGTATGCAGCTGTTTCATTAGGAATAACGGTTGAGGGAATAATAGAAACATTGGAGAAATTCAGCAAGAATGAGATTCCAGGGGCGCTCATAGATACTATTAGAGAACACTGCAAGCTGTTCGGGAAACTCAAAATAGTTTTGTTCGAGGGTAAATATTTTATTGAAGCAACAAATAGACAGGAACTATTATATTTATTGTCTGACGATAATATAAAGTCATCAAGAGTAGTCAGAAAAGTAAGTAAAAGTGAGGATAACGAAGTTGTCTATAACAGGGACAGCAACAGTGTAATTGGAAACAGTAACACAGATGGTGATAATTCCACCACTGCAGATTTAAAAAAAGATACAAAGACGTCATCAGTGACCTTAAGTAAGGACGGTTTTAATATAAGAGAGGCACCTTCTTTGAACCCAAAGGATTTGGCTTTTAAAGTATCAGATAAATCAATGAAAGACAATAATGGTTCTTTGAACTCTGGTGGCGGAAATAAGAGTAATAATATGATTTATTCGTTTGAAATATCTCCAGATAAAGTTGATTTGGTAACAATGACATCTTTTGTGAATTTACATCGTCCACTTCTTTCAGAATACGATTTCAGATCAGATAACAAAAACCCTACACTAGACATGTCATTGAAGCATACCACTCAAATAAGATATTACCAAGAACAGGCATTGAGAATGATGTTTAGCAATGGGAGAGCGAGATCTGGAATCATAGTTTTGCCCTGTGGTTCAGGTAAAACATTAACAGGCATAACAGCAGCATGTACAATGAGAAAGTCTGTACTAATATTAACGACAAGTGCAGTTGCAGTTTCCCAGTGGAAACAACAATTTGAACAATATACAACTGTAGATTCAAACAAAGTACATTGTTTGACAAGCAACAGTAAGGAGTTACTTGGACCTCCAACTGAAGCACAAATACTTGTAACCACATATACTATGATGGCCTTTACTGGAAAAAGAAGCACATCTTCTTCGCAGATAATTACACAAATACAAGGCAGAGAATGGGGTCTTATTATTTTTGATGAGGTACAATTTGCTCCAGCTCCTGCATTTAGAAGAATAAATGGGATAGTAAAGGCTCATTGTAAACTTGGGCTAACTGCAACACTTGTAAGAGAAGATGACCTCATTCAAGATCTTCAATGGCTAATAGGCCCAAAACTCTATGAAGCAAATTGGATGGAACTTCAAGATAGGGGTTATTTGGCCAGAGCATTATGCAGCGAAGTTTGGTGTCCCATGACTTCCGATTACTACAGGGAGTATTTGGATTGTTCCCACGCTAAAAAAAAGAAACTTTGGGTTTGTAACCCAAATAAACTGAGAGTATGCGAATTTTTAATTCGTTGGCATGAACAAAGAGGAGACAAAATACTTGTATTTAGTGATTCCTTATTTGCATTAATTAATATTGCAGTAGCACTAAAGAAGCCATTTGTATGTGGCAGCGTAGACACATTAGAAAGAATCAAGATATTACAACAATTCAAAGAAAATCCTAATTTCAACACTGTATTTCTTTCTAAAGTCGGTGATAACGCAATAGATATACCACTTGCCAACGTAGTTATACAAATATCATTTAATTTTGCTTCTAGAAGACAAGAAGCACAAAGACTTGGTAGAATATTAAGACCAAAGCCATATTCAAATTGGAGAATAGGTAACTTAAATTCAGCAAATAGCAGCAACGATCACTCAAACGAACAATTATACAATGCATTTTTCTATTCACTTCTTTCGAAAGACACCGAAGAAATGGAGTATGCAGACAAAAGACAACAATTCATTATTGATCAAGGTTATAGTTATAGAGTAATCACAATGGAATCATTTCCCCTTGATAATGAAGATCTTCAGTACAGTGATTATGAAGTTCAATGTAAAATGCTTGAATTGATAAAGAAAAGTGATGATTCTCTAAATGACGACGAAACAGGTGTTAATCAAGACGATATTGGAAAATTAATGAACGATTCCTCCAATATACTTGATTCTACAATTACAAAGACATCGAACATTGACAAATTTTCAACTTTCTCAATTAACATGAATCATTTTTCTCGCAATAATTTGGATAATAAAACAAAGAGACCAGCAATTTCTCTTAAAAAAACTACTAAAATAAATGAGATGCATTCACTATTTAGAAATTTTCATAAAAGCAGGCAACAAAAGTGAATATGGTTATTTAAAAATTAAGTAATATATCTATAGTCCAAAAAAGCTAGTTAGATAATATATTTTTTCATAAATTCCTTATGAAAATCATTGTGTAAGGTATCATTGATAAATCTTTTCTTTTTTTCTTTATATCTATGTTGATTTTTAAATACTGTATCGTCCATCCAACTCCTCTTTAATACGTAATCGTCGTAATCCTCATCTTTCTCATTGTCATCTGATGTTCTATTATATATTTCCTTTTCATCTCGAGGTAAATCTAATAGTGGGTTATTCTTCATCATTAGCTTTATTTTATTACTATTTTTCTCTTTTTCTTTCTCCTTTCTCTCTTTTTTTATCTTCTCAAGCTCAAGGAGAAGTTCCTCATCCTCATCTAATTCGTCTTCATCAACATTGCCGTTACTATCATCAACAATTAATATTTCATTATCGCTGTTGTCTGATTGGTTGTCGCACTCTCTCTCAGCAAAATCTACTACGTTACTACCCTTATCCTCATCATTTAAATAATTAAATCCCTTTACGCTCACACTATCTTTCTTTTCTTCAGAGCCTTCTGTATCTTCTCTTCTATACTTAAGTTTTAAGTGACCTCTTTGTTCAGATTTATGGAATTTTCTTGATTCTACTGTATATCTATTAACGTTGTACCCACTCATCTTTATATCATTTCAAGGCCTCATCTTTAAAAGAATCTAATAATATATATTTCTCCTTGGTACCACAATATTTCGATAAAACTAAACAAATTTATACTCTTATTATTTCACCAGTTTTATACAATTACCATACCGGCCAATACAAAATCTAAAATAGTCAATTGGCGCTAAAAAAATTAACCCTTGGAAGGTATTTCTAAAAAGCAGTAAAAAAGGCAAGGAAAAAAAACGATTCGATGAATATGAAAGACACTTAAAAAATGTATGGAATGACAGTTAAATTAAACAAATTCCTCTTTTTATATGAATAGTCCTAATTTTTATTTTTCTTAATGATTTTGTCCTACTGTGGGGAAATTTCGTGTTGTATTTTTGACAATATGGGAAAGAACTGCATGTCTGCGAACATGCATTTATTACATAAATAATAAATTAATTGGTAAATAACAACTCAATGGAAGAGAAATAGAATTAGTGCATTACTTTTCATTTTCGTAGAAAAAAATAAGCGAAAAAAGAACAATTTATAAAGATATGTTAAATCGTTTACTATATCTAAAGAACGATGATTTTTGAGAAAGCAGGAGTTGGTACATCAACAGAAGTCAATTATGATAGCAAAAGTAGAAATGATGGGATTAAAGAAATAATAAATAATGACAACATACTAATAGAAGGCTTCTTGCCAGAAGAAAGTGATTTGTTGAATGAAGTAATTTGTATTAGGAATACTGACAACGATAATAGTAATTACGAAAACTTTCAGGTGGATCTTACACGTTCTCCGGAATTCAATACGAGTAATTCCAAAGCAATTGACGAATTGATGCTCAATCGAATTAATATTAATAGCGATACTCTCTATTTTACTTTTCATGAAAACAATGAAGTGGATATAGGCAGTAAAACCGATAGAAACACAGAAGCAATATTGAAAAACAATAAATTAACTGAATTTTCAACTTTATGCAATATCAAAGAAAGCAACAATCACATTGGTAATTATAATTTAACCAACCGTATTCCAATAATAAATTTGGTTTTATCTGAAAGTAACGTCAATGTACAGAATAACTACTGTGAGATCAAAACGATCAATGATAAACAGAATAATGTAAGCAAAACAGTTTATGAATTCTTGAAATACATTGAAAGAATACAAAACTTGATTTGTGTTAATTTCAGAAAAACAAAGTATTTAAGGTCTGGAATTGTTGGTTTAAATATATTTGGGTTCAAATGCGAAAGTAAGACGAAAAGGATGAAAAAAAAGAAAATGGATAATAATGTAATAAAAAATCATTTTCAACTTTCAATAAAGAACAAAATGAACATATTTAGATTGAGGGATAGCAGGAAAAGTGATGGTACAGAATTTGTTATTGACCTTGGTTCATCATTCTTTCAAATTCCAAGTGAAGTGAATTCTTTGCAGAATGAAAATACATCGGTTGATAGCACTAAAAATGATGGTATAGAGACATTTGTATTATTTTCAGATAAAGAAATAAAAACGATGATAATGAATGATTTTGGTGGCAATAAAGGTAATTTAAGCAATAAAATAATAGAATTAAATGATAACGATAGCATCGTAAAGAAAGCTGAATTTGATAAAAAAGATGAATTTTTTGTTACAGAGAAGAATCAAGAGAATGTGGTGGAGTTGGAAAAAAAAAACAGCCATTTTGAAAATACTAATAGTGAATTATTTTTTGGAGGAGACAATGATTCAAATGATACAGATACGAAAACTGAAGGCTGTGAAAATAACACAACCTATGATGAACATGAAAAATATTTGTATAGTACTTCGAAGGATAGTGATAAAATAAACATGGATAATGCGAATAATTTTGATGACAACATAATTGATGGTATTATTATGGAAGGTTTTGATTATTTTTGTGTGGAAAATGAAAACAAGACAAAATATACAACTTCGGAGTCAAATTATTCAAACAAAGAAAGTGATTTAGGTAAATATAGGTATGAAAGGAACGATATTGATAGGTTGTCTGTATTTAATAATATGTATTGTGAACGAATAACAGAGGGGAACAATGGGAAATTAGATGAATTCAACTATAATGAAGGTATTGACATTCTATTGGATAATGAAAGTTACTCAGTGGACAAGTCACGGAACAAATTTCCTGTCATTGAAAGTGAGGGTGATGATGGTGAAAATATTAATAGTAGTGAAATCAAGGATGCATATTCAGCAATAATTGAGGAAGAATATGTAGTTAACGATTTACTTAAGAGTGAATCAACAAATCTACAATTTAATATTGAGGGTGCGAAACAACAAATAGAAAACTGTTATATAAATGACAGAGAGAATATGTTGTTGCTCGAAAACTTTATTGAAGGAAGTAGTCATGAACAAACAAATGATGCTTCTAGGGAATTAGAAACACGAAATGAAATCAATACTGAATTCAAGAAAAAAGGTAACAAAATAAATAGTGTTATTGATAGCCATTCAGAAAAAAGTACTATTTCTGAAATACCTAATTTAAAAGAGACCGAATACGAATTAAATCTGGAACTTAATAGTAAAAAAAAGAAATTTGGAGTGTTTGACAAATTAATATGTTTGACACGGAATAGGAATATAGTTAGAATGCACTCAAGTAACTTTACAAAAGAAACAATTAAGGCAATAGATATAATAAAAAGTTCCAGAAAAACAAACAACAAATCTGGATTAATTAAATAGAAGTAATTTGTTGCTCAATACCTTAAAGCATTAGTAACTGAAGTGTTTGGCGCCTTAGATGCACGGAAAATATATACAAGGGATTAAAACCAAGTGATACAAGGAATAATTTCCCTGAACATGGCAAATTAAAGTGTTTAATAACTTGTATTATTTATTATGTGCCGTATGATTTGACTTTCAAGTATTTTAGGTGAATCAAAAAAACGTATATACATTTTTGCATTAATTTCCAAATAAAATAAACAATGCATTATGGGGAAGGATTAATGTATGGTGATAACACCTGTAGATTTTCAAGAACACCGCAAAATATACTGATAGTAAAGAGACCGAGATCATTACATGTGAATATTCTGGCAGTTGATATAGCGAATAATTTAACAAAAAAATACAACGCAGTGGTATATTGTGAGGACGATTCTATAGATGATTTTAAACAAATAGATGAAGACTTAGACATAAGAGCAGTGTCAGAAGTAAGAAATCACTTAGGAGAGGTAATAGACTTAGCAGTATCACTAGGAGGGGACGGTACACTACTATGGTTATCACACTTATTTCAGACATCTGTTCCACCGGTAATAAGTATATCAATGGGATCATTAGGATACATGTCGTTGTTTCATCACTCAAGAGCAAATGAAATAATAGAAAGGGTAATGGATCAAAAAACATTTGCCGTTTCACTACGTTCAAGATTGACATTGTATGTTCAAGATGATAATGGTGAAATAACACACAAATCTTGTTTAAATGAATGCGTGTTTGAGAGGGGAGACAGACATTGCTTGGCGTCAATAGACGTGTATTGTTCAGGTTGTTATTTTACTAGAGTTTTTGCGGATGGCTTGATATTAGCAACTCCATCAGGCTCAACAGCTTATTCAATGTCTGCAGGAGGTAGTATAGTTCATCCAAAAGTTTCCGGAATATTATTTACACCAATATGCCCGCATACATTATCATTTAGACCATTAATATTGCCAGATTCAACAGAATTACTTATTCACATTCCAGAGTCATCTAGAGGCGGAGTTCAAGTTGCTCTAGATGGAAAAAGAGTGGCTGAACTTAAGAATGGTCAATTTGCAATAGTTAGAATGTGTTCATACCCTTTGCCATTGGTAATTTGCCCACAAACTATTGATTCAAACTGCAACCAAAATGAAATTGGCTTGTTGATAAGGGGTGATGTTGGATATGAGATAAATGATACTATGGAGACTAGGACGGATTATTATAAAGATTCACGAAAAACGCAAGATGTATTATTTGTTTGCCCAATTTGCAGGAAATGCGAAAATTGTAAATGTGGTATAGAAGATGATAATGAAATGTTAGGATTGGATGAAAATAACATAGTTAATTTATTGGACAAACACTTAAATAATCACCAATTTTATAGAAAAGATTACTGGTTCGATTCATTGAATCATTCATTAGATTGGAATTCTCAAAGAGCCGCACAGATACCTTTAGATATGCAGGAAACAGTACCTAATAAGTACTCGGAACTTCAATCGAGTTTGAGGAGAAGTGATAGTACACATATCATTCACAATTATAGTGCAATGCAAATAAATAGAAAAATAGCACCTTTATCAACGATAGGTTTTTTAAAAAAAGTTAGGAAGATGTGCAAGGACGAAAGTGAATATAAACACGAATTTCGTACAGATATTAAGAATAATATAACATATTTGAATTTCAAAGCAAAGTGTCAAGACAGTAGTGAAATGGCAAATGGTGATGGTGAAATCAAAATAGATGGCAACCAAAACAATAGTGAAGAATTGATTAATATTGGTAATAATGAAATGAGTGTAGAGTTTAAAAGTCATATGGAAAATATTAAGGAAGGTTCAAGTAATGTTGTGAATAATGATTTGTGTAACGTTGATTTAGAGTACGATACTCAAAGACCTAGTATAGTAATAGAAGACAAAAAAAATAACCCAAGTAAAAATGGTGTTGACAATGTAATAACAAACAATAAACAAATTAAAGTAAGAAACAAAATGACACCATTTTTTACACCTGTAAAAATACCAGAAGTAATAATATTGGATAGAAAAATATAGGACTAAATAAAACTTAAATTAACTTTTTCTTAATTAAATTAGCATTAAATATTTATCAGTAACATTTTTATCGACATTCATTGAATCATATATACTTTTGGCATCATCGGCTACAAATTCCAGAGAGAGTATTTTCCATCGCAACCAAAACAAATAATAGTTTTTTGGTTCTTTGGGAATGCATCAATGATCGGTCTTCTATGTACAGTATTTGGTTCATAATGTTTCATTGGATCAAAGTTACTTAACCAAGTAGAATCTAAATATGGAGGTAAAATTGAAGAATTCAAATTTTTTGCATGCTCCCATACACAGCCACTAATCTGAGTAAAAATAATTGGGATGCAATCATAACCAACTGCAACAATAGTTTTATCATCAACGAATTTTAAATTAAAAAAAGGAAGACCTTCCCATTTAAGTGTATCACTTATACAGTTGAGACTTTTATTTACCTCAGTGAAATATATATTGGAATCTTTGTCAGTAAATACAATTAAATTATTTTTTGGACTGATAGAGCATGCCAATATTGAATTTTGCGTATTTATACTTGATATTAATTTCAAGTCAAATTCTGTATATTCGAAGTCTTTTTTATCTAGTGATAGTGAATTTGAGCTGTTGCTTGAAATATAAAGGATTAAGCCTTTATTTTCGATTCCACCACAAATGAGAAATCTATCATCATCACTCCAACAAATGCACGTCAGTGGCAAGTCCGAAATACTTACTTTAAGTTGTTCGAATTTAAGCAAGCTTCCTAATTCTATTATATCGGAATAATTTTCATTATTTGGAAGTAAAAAATGGTTATTTTCAGACTCATTACAACTCGTTATCTTTTTTGAATTAAATATAAAAATGTCACCAGATGTGGTTGAAATCGAAAATTTACAATAATTATCCAGTACATTTGAAAATCTACATGATAATGGATAGCAATCTGATTGGAGGGTATTGATTATTTGCGTCACTATTTCAATATTTTCATTTCTCTCTTTCAATACCCAATTTATAACAAGGCGATCTTCCCCAACAGATAAAAGTTGACTATATAGCAGCTTATTGTTAGCTTTATAGTAGCTTTTTGGCAGAAGTGACCAGTCGATCGATGATATGTTGCCTCTGTGCTTGTTCAATTTTAGTGGTTTTTTACCTGATCTGAGGTCATTTTCGAGACGATAAATATAAATATCTTTGTTATCAGATACAATTGAAATGTCTGGGAAGAGGAAGCAGAGATGGGATTAATGTGTATTTGCAAGAATAAATGTCAACCGAATTGATAATTAAAATGAATCCGTCGAATTGACACATTTATTCGATAGTAATAAACAAAGTAACAATAACAGTAGTTATTATGGAACATATTCATCATTTTAAAACTTACATTCCCAGTTACTTGGATGAAAGCAAACACAGGTAACGTTAAGTTCAACTTGCCTTTCAAGTGATACTTTCATCTTAATTTTTGACAAATTAAACAACACACTTATTTATAAAACATTTAAGCAATAAATATTATTAAATTTTTGTTTGACATCAAGTGAAATATTATTCTTTATCAAGAATATATTTATATTGGTATTGTTAAATTGTGGGATAAAGTATGGCTGTCGGCGCCATTCCAGAAAGGAGCGCCCGATTCAAATGCATGATTAATGCAATTAATAAAGATTAATTTGTGAGAATATACGGAAATTAATGAGCGAGTATATCTATTTTTATGAATGGGAATATGATAATTGTGGAATATTTTTTTACCTTAGCCATTTACACTTATTTTTACGGGGTTTCAACCGAGCGAGTAGTTGAAAATTGTTATCAAGCTTAAAATGCATTGAGTACTGCAGCAAACTGTTATTGCAGGGACTGAATGGAAGTTATGGATTCGTGAACTATTTAGGGTTTGTGATTATTTAGACAATTTTTACATTAAAATTACGAGGAAATGAAACGGAAAACTATTAATATATTACTAAAGAATAACTGACAAAGAATTGAATCTATATTGAATCGGCAGTCATTTGGCCGATATTGGATGTCCTGATGTTCTGTAGATAATTGCTAATTTTGTGGATGGCTTTATTAAATAAGGCCAAAAGTTGAGTTGATGGAGTAAGGAGTTCGGCGGAGAGGTCATCAATGCCTTTTCTTTGAGAACCAATTCCAATAAGAACGGCTGACTGTAGATATGAAATTGAAACACCTGGGAGCCTGTTTTCAAAATAGAGTTGGCTAATAATAGGTACGAGATCGGATATGGATGAAAAATCTGATAACTGTTTGGCGTAACGTACGAGACGGTTACAGTCATTTTCAGTGAAAAATAGATAAAGTTGGTTTTTATCACTAATCGGTACTTTCATCTGTCTTTGCATTTGATCTTCATTATTTAAATCGTTGTTGGCACTACTTGATGATACAAAGTTTTTGTAGGATAATACAAGGGAAAGAGCAAGGGTGACGGGCATGTTTTTAAATTGTGGTTGAGAGACGTATTGAATTATTCTGGATGAAAAGTCTTCAACAAAAGAGGATAGCCAACAATTACCGATACATTTTAACATAATAATTGAATGCTCGCCTGTAACCTCACTTACTTGTTGTCTAATGTATACAGGAGTGAATTCCAATTTAGACCAAAATTTATGAAGCTCAATTGTAATTCCGAAGGCAGTTCCAATGTAGTCAATCTGTTCATTATGTTTTAATATAAAATCCATATCACTCACAGGTTCCAGAAGGGGGGGTATATCCTTTGATTTTTCAATAATCTCGCTTTTTATGTCAACGTTGGCATTATTAATCAAAGAGTTATTTCTTACTTTAATGGTGTTATTATTTGTTGGACTACTGGAAACTTGTATGTGTTTTGTTGGATCACTGATATTTTCAATAGCGACACTATTTTTTAAATCATCTAATTTATTAAGCAGTTGTTTCACGGCGTAACTGCCGTAACCCATTCTTTGGGCGGATGGATGGGTAGCAATTCTGACTATTCTGACGCCAGTTAATTTACCGAAGTCATCTCTGGCAAGATGGTTGCAAAGTGTCCAAGGTATTAAGTCACCAGAAGGTCTGAGGCCTCTAGAAAGTGATGACTTTATGTGTTCAGACGTAATTGAACCTTCTACGGCTATTTGAATCGCAACTAAAATGGGTGGAATAATTTTGGTGTTTGGATCGAATGGCCCAAGTAACACAAATATACGATGAGTAGGTGCGTCAGAGATGAGCATGAGGTCGTTTGGCGTGTTTTTGTAGTGCGAAGAGACGAAAAGTGCCATAAGATTGTGTAGGAATTTTTCACTTGCGGAGTGATAAGAGAACAGAGAATCTCTATTAACATGATAAAGAGTACATAAGGAGGGCGGTGGGAGAGTCACCCTTTTGTTCAGCATTTCTGAAGAATAAGATATACTAACATTGTCGTCGCCAGTATTGTTATCGCCACAATTACTATTGCTATAATTTGAGCCAGACAAGGGAGGCGGAACAGTTGCGTCCAAGCAAAGTAAAGAATGCAACCAATTTTCAATAGGATCATTTCTACCATAACGTATCGGTTCTTTTAAGGTAAGTTCTGTAAATAGGGAACTATTTGAATTCGGAACATTGGTACCAGAGGAAGATGAACAAGAATCCATTGATTTTTTTTTAAGATCATTTATGAGCTTGAGAGACAGTGCTCTTCCTGTGCCTTCATATCCGTTTATTGTGGATGAGAATATGAACAAATGACTTCCAAGAAATTTTTTAACAATAGGCAATGGTATAGCAGCCGCTTCATCCATAACGACAATTTCCGCCTGCGAGACCAACAAATAGTCCTCAGGTCTAATAAATTGGATTGTTTGTCTGTGCTCTTTGAATACATTTACTCTAATTAGACGGGAAACTGAATTTCTGGATCCACCACCTACATGAAATTCGCCTCCTGATTTGGATCTAACCAATTCAAAATGTTTATGCTCAACATAACCGAGACTAATCAGGCCAATTTCGATAAATTCAAATACAGTTAAAACGTTTTCAGGGGTTGGAGCAGTAATGAATATGTTACTGTATCCCTGGGAAATCGCACATGCTAATGAAAGACCAAGAGCTGCTGACTTACCCCTTCCTCTTCCCGCAGTTAATGATATTATTGAATTCATATTCTTCTGTATAATGACATCCGCAATCTTCAACACGGTTTGAGCCTGATCATAAGTTAAACAATTAGATACAACTTTTCCTATTACTGTGTCCTTTACACTTTCTTCCAGTTTAATGTGTTCTTTAGTTTTGCCGTTATTGTCTATGTTACCCCCAGTCTTGGTTATATCGCCTCCTATTTCTAAAACGCGTTTTGAAATAGGTAGTATGTTTAATTCGTCATCAAGAACTATGCAATTATTACATGTTGATAGGGATAGTATAAACCTCGGGATGAATCTCGAAATTATGTCCTCTGAATAGAGATCGTCGCTGCATTTTAGTTTGCTGTGGAAGTCCATGACGGTGTAATACAGATTTTTTAGAGATGACATTGTCTGTAAAGTTATACATATAATCCCTCCACCAGATACAGTTTCTATTGTTCTACAAAGTATATTTGGTGTAATGGCCTCGAAGTCCTGTAATATACACATACCAAATGTCCTACCCAGCACATTGTGCGTATCTTTGTAATAACAGTATCTTATTTCAGCATTTGAAACAAACAACTCAAAAGGATCTTCCAATTGTTCATCTATTTTGCCTTGTTTTGCCTTTTTGTTTCTCTGTTTTTGTCTTACTTTCCTATGACTACTAAATCCAAGTTCTTTTTTATAACACCATAGTACAGACGGCTTTTTTGAATGAATCTTGCTCAATACATAGTACATGTTGCTTATCTGATATCTGCTATTATCTCCAACTATCAAAAACATGCATCTAACTCTTTTTTTTGCACTCTCTTCCAATAAGAGTTTTAGTCTTCCATCTACCAACTTCTTCATGTTTGTTTTTTTGTGATTTTAAACAAAGGAAATGAAAACTTGTCCTATATACACTATTTTTGCTTCACCAGTTCCCTGTGTTTCTGCTTATGCAAATCTGATGCTATCTCTGTTGTATTTGTCTATGATTTTCAAATAACTTCTCTGTCAAGTCAGGCCCAGACGTTACCGTTTCACCATGCCAAGACTGACATATAAAGCCACAGGGCGCCACATCGTTGCCGCCTCCTGCCAAGCACAATGGATTCAGTGGGAACTTACCCGTGGGAGGTGGAAAAGAAAGTACAAATGCTCATGACTGAGAACAACCATTAGGAAGAAAATTCAATCTGCGTGTAAATTCAGACATGCAGACTAAAGAGAACATGAAGTACTGAAAAGAAGGCAACTTTCAACAATTAACAGAAAATGTTTATATTTCTTAAATACATGCACTGACAAACTTTTCCTAGTGTGAAGAAAAATTAAATAACCTACGCCATACACATAAATTTAGAAATGTGAACATGTTTTTATTTTTGTCAAAAAACATTGAACCTGAAAAGATGAGTAGGCCTGGGTAATACAATTGGGCGACTGACTATTGGATGTTACCAGTATTGTTGATACTATTATTACTATCACTAGTATTATTGAAATCAATACTTTTCACGTTGTTTCTTTTGAAGTACTTTGATGAATTTGAGATAAAACCACTTAAGTATTCAACAAGACTGTATTTGCTTTTTTTCTGAACAAGAGGGTAGTTTGAAATAATGTTATCAAATATATTTAAATTAGAGGAATTGGAGCGATCATAGAAATATGTAAAAAGGAAAGCACCATAAAACCCACCATATATCTTATAAAAGTTGTTCCAGTATAGTGTCTGAACAAAGTTAAGTTTTTTATATAAATTAATGGCATTATTATTGTATTCAACAACGTGAAGGAAAATGGCATTTACTTGAGGGTGAAATTTTTGGTAATACCCAATAACAATATTGAGCAACTGCTTTGCAATTCCGAGAAATCTGAACTCTTCAACAACACCCATAGTTAATATATAAACAAGGTGGTTATAAATGCTTTCGCCAAATTGAGAACTAACAGAAATATCAAATGAGTCATTTTCTATATCCCTTTTTAAGGAGTCAAGCAAATATCCCTCTGGAATACTCTTTATCACGTGCTTGTAGTCATTGTCCTTGATAATTCTTGAATCTTGCGAAGTTGTAATAAAACCAATAATTAGTTCACTTACATCGCTTCCGAAATAGCCATTGTGCTCGTTTAATGTTATCTTGTCATTAAAATTGGAGTCTAAACTATCAAATTTCCAAACAGCAACCCATCCTTGGGTCAAACCAGAAGAAATCCCTTGGTAAAACTGATCATCGTAACTAATAGGAAAAAGCTCCTTGTGTAAGTCAGAGAGTTGGTATGTATCAGTGGAGACTATTTTTCTAAAGTCTATAATTGGATTCTTTTTTGGATTTGAATTTTTCCATTCGTTATATATTTCGTGTATTTTTGAACACTTTTTCGGATTGCCTATTTCTGGTGGAAATGCTGATGAGGTTGTATCACCACTATTGTCGTAATGATCATTAATAACACCAACAATGTTGCTATTATTATTATCGAAATTGCCAGAAGTTAGCATTTATAACAGTTTTATAGAAATGTATTTATTGGAATAAGCTTTTTAAATAAAGAGAACAAATGAGAGTTTGTACATATATAGTTGCGATGTTTTGTGGTGACCAGATAGTGATATGTAGCAAATTCAAAGTGTAGAAGCCATTTCCTGATAGAATTTTGCCACTAAAAGTAGTTCCAGGTGAAGTTAATTTTAAAATCAATGACTAACAAATAACATTTAGTTTTGTAGTAAATTAATCGTAAATAATAAATATGTAGTTTACAAATGCCTCAAATCTTAAGTTCATAAATTTGAGGAAGCGAAAGCAGCTGCTGTTTGTATATTAATGAAGGCTTTATGACAAATTAAATCGTTATTTCTGGAATTGAAACTGTAGGTGTAAACTTATATTTTGAGATAATACACTAATTGAATATATTGACTAGTCCCTGAAAAAAAGATTACTTGTTTCAGTGAAAACAATAAATAACAATTTATAAGTTGAAATAAAATAAATAAAAGATACCCAATAAATGCAAATTTACTTATACAATATAAGGAACGAGAAATATAAATTAGAGCAAATATAAACTCAATAAAACTTAAAACAATACATTTGCCGCCATTCAGACGGTACCACAAACTACAGAGCAATAAATAAAGCGTAACTTGACTACCATAATATTGGCTTTAATTGTAAGCAGTTAGAGTGGGGCACCTATCAAAATAAGTGCGAGTTTATAAAACAGGACGTGTGATGATGAACTTGTATATATCATTAAATCCTCGAACATACGGCAGCAACCCCACTTTATCATCTATTTTGAGGCATTCTATATCAAATACTCAGAACATTCTGGTGAATAAACGTGGTGAAATAAGTGTGTTGATCTAAAAGTCACAAGCAGATAAATGAATAGCGATATGAGCAACACTGGAGAGTGAATGGTGAATTTACTTTATTACAGAAGAGCTAAATAATACGAGTTGTGCCCATCCAGGGAATAAAGTAAATTTTTCTCTGAAGAAATTTCCAGCTTGAACATACCTAGTCTTGTTGAGACTAGTCTTCTCATCAAAGTTTTTTAAGTGCTTGCATACATACTTGAGTATATGCGTGTCAATAGGAACAGCCTCTGTAAATCCAAATCCGGATAATAACACAAAATCTGCAACTTTTCTTCCAATACCATGAAATTTTTGGAGATAAAGCGAGGCTTCAAGATAACTTAATGAATTAATATGTTCAATAAATTTCCTTTCGCTGCTGAAGTTACTTAGTTTTTTTGCTAAAAGGATAATACTTTTGGCACGATATCCAACACCACATTTTTCTTTTAGGAATTCTTCTGAAGCATTTGAAAGTATTTGAAGTGAGGTAGGAAATGTGTAGTATTGAAATTCCTTGGGAAATTTGTTTTTTCTGTCTTTCTGGTAATCGACGTTTTGGAACAAGGAATCGTTTTCAATACTGTAAAGGTCATTTTCATCACACCCACCATCAAATTCTTCATTGCTATCATCGCTAATATCTCCCCAGTTAATGCCGTTTTTCTCGTTTTTGTCCAATTCAAAGTTATCATTGGGACAAGTACTGGAAATAATGTCTTTATCTTTAATATCACATAAATAAGTACCAAAATGCTTTCTTATGTTTTGCACAATAGTTGATATTCTTTGGATATTGTTATTTGCAGTGATAACCCCGACAAAAAGTGCTTCTATTGGATCAATATTGAGCAGTCTAATACCCTTAGGAGAAGATATTATGGTTGGATCTGACTTTCCCCAGAATGAGTAAGCTTGTGAAAGTGAACTAATTTTATTTGTTCCGTCATCGGTCGGTTCACCATTATTTTGGTCATTTCCTTGGTTATTATTTTCCCATGAATAGTCTAAATTAAAATAGTGTCTTATATGTTCATAAGGAGTTAAGTTGCAACAGTGAAATGCGGAAGGTACTGAATTTGAACTATTTTCTTTGGGATGAAATGGATCAATCTTCTTTTTTTTCGGAATCTTCTCAAGGTCAGAATCGACATTATTGTCTTTACAACCATCATAGATGCATCTATACAAGGTGTCGTTTTCCAACTCCTTGACCTGAAATACCCTATGCCCAAGAACACCAACAAAACTATCTTTCGACACCTTTCTCCACGAGAACGACTGTCCTGCCGGAAGACAGTTGGTTATTCTTAACTCATCCCTTGGTACATTCAAACTTTCATATTTAACGTCAATCATCTAAACTGGTTTGAAATATGTGAATAATAAACCGGATTCTATTCCTAATTTATATTAATAATAATAATAAAGTAAAAATATAAGTTATTCGTCAATAATAAATAAGTAAATAAATAAGTGAATAGATGTAGAATAAATAAATATATATATTTATATCTACTTATGGCTACAAATAAATAAACGAATATGTATATATATATATATATATATATATATAAATATATTTACTATTTATACTTGTCTATATTTATTAAGGCTATTTAAAATAGGTAATATAGTATTAATATTGGTCGCTACTTAAGATTTAGTTAGAATAGCTAGTACTATTCTCGGTGCTTTACTAGGTTTCCGAGTTTAAACCGGAAGTCAATGTGTAATATTAGTGGTGACAGTATTTTAATAATAATGTAGATTATGGTTACTATAAGTGATGGTTAGTTTGAACTAATCAATAGTTTAAGAGTTGGAAAAGTTTAAGGAGCGTGTGAAGTTGAAAAATTCTTAAAAAGAAGAAAAAAGATTGATACGGTGATTAATTGTAATAAGTAAATTGAACTAATATGAGGTTTTAATAAAGATAAAACTAATATTTTGAGTGGTATTTTTGCGCTTAAAAAGCAATTTTACCCACTCTCCACAAACAAATGAGGAAATAGACAAAATATACAGGTTTTTATTCAATTACTTATTTGTACCTCGCATTATCATAGCCAACTTAAATTTTATTTATGTGGGTAGACTCAGTTAGACACTAACAGATTTAGGCGGATTGTAGCAGTGCTTTTACATAGAGATTGAATAAACAGTGTAGATATAATATACATGATATGAGTATACATAGTTTAATATTTATATTAAAAGATACTGCAATTACCACTACTATCTATTCTAATAAAAATAAGTATATTTTGATTATGACTTATCACTTATTTAATACCATTGGTGTCAGTTGTTTCCACTACCTTTTTTATTAAGGTATCCCAATTACGTTATGCTTACATTAGTGTATAAAAAATTTAACTTATATCTTGGCATTGTTTCTATGAGTACCTGCCCTTTATCATTATTACTTATTGTTAGAAGCTAAATACATATTAGGCGGGAGGCACAGGCGCCACATACGAATATAATAGTATAGATACATTTTGATTAATTAATAATGGTAATATTGATGTAGTTAATGCCAAATAAAGGTTAAATATGAAACTGAATATATGTGAAACTGGAGGTATTATTTACTAATGAGGACAGGAAATTCAGGTATAAATTATTAGATTATATACGGTTTTTTCTGCAAAAAAGTCAATTGGGTAGAAGCAGGTAATATAGGGCAATTGCCACATTTTGGGACTTCTTTTCTTTGTAAACCACTTATCTGGAAGGGGTCGTTTTTAATACATGAAATATATATATAACACATAAACTACGTATACACCTTGAAAATCGTGTAACAAAGGATACGAATATATTCGGTACTAATAGTTCGGAGTTAGAGGAATAAGAGACCGTATTAGTAGTTAGATAGCATAGGTAGGCGCATGATCATATGTATGTATTACTGGATACGCGTACCAATATATAGATGTTCTAGACAAGTGTAGATCGAAAGGCAACATCCCAAATGAGTGATATTATAAATGACTTAATAAGTGGAGCAGGAGACGGTGATTATATCGTTACAGGTGACGGCAATATAGAGAAAGAGAGTGAGTTGTTATTTAATGGTATATGCGGTAATGAAGAGAGCGAAAACAACGAAAAAGTTTGTCCTTCAAACACCAATGCTTTATTAGGATTTAGGAACGTTGAGATAGAGGAAGTGCCACCTTCAATAGTAAGCAAAACAATAGTACCTGAGATACAAAATATAATAGCGAGTGTTCACCTAAAGTGCGAGTTGGACCTAAGGTTAATAGCCATAAGTGCTAGAAATGCTGAATACAATCCGAAGAAAGTAAATGCAGTTGTGATGAGATTAAGAGAGCCAAAGTGCACAGGTTTACTTTTCAGAAGTGGAAGATTAATGATAACTGGGGCTAGAATGGAGAATGACGCTAAACTTGGTGGGAAAAAAATGGCTAAAATATGTCAAAAGAGTGGTTTCCCAAAGGTAAAATTTACAAACTTTAAAATGGAGAATATAATCGCAACTGCTGATTGTAGATTTCCCATTAGGCTTGAAGGTCTTGCTTATGATCACAGGGATTTCTGCAATTATGAACCAGAGTTATTCCCGGGGCTTGTATATCGCTACCATCCCGATAATTCTCCAACTAAAGCTGTTTTATTATTATTTGTATCTGGTAAAGTTATTGTTACTGGTTGTAAAAATTACAAGGAGATATGCAATGTTTTTGACAACATATATCCCGTATTATGCCAATATAAAAAATAAAACTATCAAACCGCAATACTGATGTACATACTGGAGTATTACAACTATAAAATTTAGTTTTAATTATTTCATTATTATTAATTACCTAGAAGTCCTCATTTAACGAGAACTTGTAATCTAATTTGTTTGAATTAAAGCAACCGTTTTTAATTACCTGATAATTCTGTTCGTAATTATCTTTAATATTTGAATTGAAATGCATTGAATTGTTGTGGTTATTATATTCACATGCTTTTTCGTATTTATCGCTCATTTTATTATCACTGTTCATGTTTTGTATGTACATCATATTCATATTCATGTTTAAGTTGTTTGTTTGTTCAGCTTCAAGTTTTTTTGATAACAATGAAGACAAATTATCGAGCATATAGAAATCTGCTTCTATCATTAAACCCTTGATTATGTGTATTTTATTTGGAACTGTCACTGTTGAACCAGTTCTTAAATAGTCCAAAATATATTGAAATAACATTCCGTTTCTATCAATAAATAATTCGTAGGTTTTGTTATCAATCTCGTCTTTTTTCCCCTTCTCTAAGTTTGATAAAAAAATTGAAAAGTAACTTTTATTCCCATCTATACTTAATAACGTAGTGCTCGTAGTCTCGTAGTAAATCCCTCCTACGTTTACTTTAATTTTCTTATCTTTCATCTTTTTTTTTTACGAAATGAATCACGTTAATTAATTAATTAGTCAAATCTTGCAGGTGCGTGTTTCCATAAATCTACTTTTATTCAAAGAAATAGATAAATTGGTATCGAGTCAGTAAACAATTCCATACGATGTTCCTATTTATATTTTGACATCTAGTTGTCTCTTTTGACTAAAACCAAAGAAATATGATAAAACTTATTTAAAAAAATATTATTACACGTAATTTTTGTATGCATAAAATACCGGTGTTTACATATTTTGCATTTAATTAAATTAATACATGCATGCATAACTTTTTTTACGTGAATTTTTGTTAGTAAAAAAAAGCTTTATTTTTACTAAAAAACTCAAGCAAAAGGGAAAAAGTAGGAATTTCCACAATTTTACAAACGTGTAAAGACGTTTTTATGCTCTTCAAAGTAATGTATATAGTACCTACTTTCACTGATGACCACTGTTACTTGAGAAAATTAATAAAGTTACGATTTATAAAAATGTATATATATAATAATTTCTCGAAATGTCAGTGTTTACTGTAAATCAAAACAAAAAAGTATAAATTATTAGTAAATACCCCACACTAAGTACAATCAGACGTGATAATTAATTATATATTTATTAGATGGTTTACACACATTCGTTCGTACCTAAAAAGTAAATCTATTTGTTGGCGCGCGAAAGTGGCGGTTATTAGCGAGACTGTCTAGATTGGTGATTTGTGTCAGAAGTGACATAATGGAATATTAGTTGAAAAGAGGCATTTTGAAACACTTTCTCCGTTACTCCGAAAACAGGAAAAAAAAGAAGAGTACCGTGGAGAGAACAAACTTGGTGTCTTTACTTTTGTTTCGTTCTATCTTTATTTTACATCAACTTAAATATTCAAGCGATAATAATTGTTTTATGAGTATATAAGGTGATAATAAAGAATACATTATCACTCATATGACGGTATAAGTCTTTGAATGGTAGTTAAGCAGAAATTATATACTAATAGGGAGGGAAAGGAACTCAAAAGTGGAACATGGAAACTATCAAAGAAGGTAAATTGTCAGGCTTAAATAGGAAGAGAGGATATAAAGAAAGTAAGAATGATTCGTTTGAAGAGGAGCATGAAGTCTTGGGTGATTTTGTTGGCGTAAAAAGCAAGAATTTCGATAGTACTTTTTCGAGTAGAAATGTCTGCAAGAAGGACATGAAACTTGGTACGTTATTATATGGCATTGTAGATGACGTAAACGAGAAAGAACTGATCATTTCTCTTCCAGGACTGAACAAATCAATTATATCTGTGGAAAACACGATAGAAGATGAGGAATCATTAGAAGAATTTACGAGGAGCATAGAAAAACTAGGATTAAATAAAAGATTCACTATTGGACAACCGGTTAATTGCGCGATTATATCTAATAACAAGACAAAGAATAACTTAACTATAAAGCCATCAATATTAAATGCGGGATTAAACAGCAACTCAAAGTGCTTTGAAGTGCCTGGGTATGTAATTTCAGGCCTAGTTTTGTCTAAGGAGAATCACGGTTATGTCGTATATACTGGAATAAAAGGAATTAAAAATGTGTTTATGAAGTTGGATAACTGTAGTGATGAATACAAACTCGGCCAAATACTTGTGTTAAACGTAAGTATGTACTATAAAGAAAGATCACTTTTACTATGTACTCCAATAAACCATGATGTTGGTGATGAGGGATCAGTAATTAAGAAGAACGAAATGCTGAGTATATATGAGATAAAACCAGGACTCAAATTAGAATGTTTAATACATTCATATGGCGAGAGTGAAGATAGATCTCTTTCGAATAAAGGAAGAGGAAAAAATATCATAAGTGTGAATAATCCAAACAAGAAAAAGAAATTAAGTCAAGATAACATAAAAAAATTCCAGCCAAACACAAAAATTTTACAATTTAAGAATATAGATAAAAACTACTTGAACGACAAAGAAATTTTAGGGATACGAGAGTATCTCCAGGAAGACAGCCATTCGTTGAAAGTTAGTTTTTGTATGGGAACTATGTTGGGTGTTATTCCAAGTGAACATTCAATTCACCCTTTATCTTGTCTGAATGAGGAGGAATACAAGAGTGGATTGCCAAGAGAATTCAATAGAAGATCCATAGGTTTATCAAATGTTGTGATTGCAAGAATAATCGCGGTAATTTCAGATTCAAATAACAAGATTGTACTCTCAATGTTACCACACGTTATTGAGAGCAAATTTAAAATTATAAATGATGACTTATTAAACAAGAAGGTAATCCCCATCTTATCAAAGAATGTCGAAAAAGATTGTGAACTAGTTTCAAACCTAAAAACGATAGAGAGTGTGGACTCAATGTCGAATATAACACTTTATAGTGGCGATAATAGTGAAAATAAATCAAAAAATAAAGGAGTAAATTTTTTATCTAATATCGGAAACAAATGGTATTCAATGTGTACATATTTGCAAAGTAAAGATAGTGAAAGAATAGATCAAACAATAAGAAACAATTCGTATAGAATAATCTCATACTCGAGACTGGAAAATTCATATTTGGTATCTTTCGACCCTAAAATAGTAAATGAGAGATATTTTTCTATGCATGATATAAGTCCAGGTAAAATAGTAGATGCTAAGATTGTTGAAATAAATAATTGGGGTTTGTCTGTTAGACTTTCTGATTATTTTTCAGGAAGAATATACATGGAGCATTTGTTTAATTGTAGTATAAAAAATCAGACAGACGCAAATGGTAACAAGGGTATGAGTAAGGAGCGAATGAATTACATTAAGAAAAACTATCAAATTGGACGTGAATACAAGTTCAGAATATTAAGATACGAATATAGTGATCGCTCTTGGAATCCATTATTGCTATTAACTGCTAAAAGGGCATTAATTAACGATAAACTCCCAATTATAACCTCAATTAGTAATGAGTTAAGCGTTGGGCAAGTTGCTGTTGGTTATATAAGTAGAATATGTTTAGTTAATAATAAACAAGAAAATATTTCTAAAAGTGGTGGTAGTTATATTATAATTAGATTTTACGGCGAGGCATATGGTTCAGTGTCATATAATGAGTACGTAAATTACTTGAAGGAGAATGAATCAAACACGGATGAAGAGGGAATTTCTCCGGAAACTCCGAGAATAGGAGATATAGTTACAGTGAGAATAAGTAGCATAGATTTGAGTGGTGATAATAATAACGGATCACTGAAACTGAGTTTAAACACAAGTTCCAGTAAATGGGTCAATGATTCATTACCTTTAAACATAAAAAACATGATTAACCAACTTAAGCTTAATGACAATACAGGTTATTTCAACGACCTGACAATTCCGGAGGATAGCAAGGATAATTTGTTGAATAAGTACAATATGGTGTTAGTTGGTGTTACCAGAGAAGGAATTTTATTTATTAAGGACAAAAAGGAACTGTTGTATTTAGCTAGAAACGCTATATCTGATAACAAAAGAAACTCAAAATTGGTGTTTAATATGCTATATGAATTGTGCCGAAGTTCAAAGTCAGTAGGTGATTTGAACAAAAAAATCAGTAAAAAAGTTAATTTTGAATTAAGTTCAACCATAGATCATGATAAAAAACTTAGAAAAAGAATTAACTTGCTAACATTTAAATTAGATGGAAAAAGAGGTGAGAAAGATGATCAATGTTCAATAGAATTGTCATTGAGTTTTAAAAACATGAATCTAATGCACTCTCTAACTTACAACATCAAAGGGCAATTGACAAAAGGAAGTTTGTGTTGGAGTTACGTGACTCATATTGACAAATACGGACTGCTAGTCTCAATTAAAGACTTTATTACAAATGGATCTGTTGGAGATAAAGAAGCAATCGAAAGTGACAGTTTAAGTGGATTAGTACCAAGACATCTGTTGAGCTCCAGTATTTATTTTGAGAGCAAGGAGGAGCTATCTAAACATTTTGAAATAGGCGAGTCACTATTACTTAGAGTGGCCAATATAAGTGAGGGAATTAAAGGTGAAAATGGTGTGGATAGAAGAATTACGTTTAGTTATAAGGACGTTTTTAGTATGTCAAATGGATCAACAGGAACATCTATTGACAAAGAATTCGAAGTTATAAATAGAATATTTGCAAGTGAGAAACAAGATACCGAATTAATACATTGTCTAAAAAAAACTCTGGGGGTCGGAAAAACTGACAATATTGTTGATAAAAATATCATAGGTAAAGTCGCGGAATTTAAGATTAAGAGGAAGACACTATTGAGTAAGAATGATGACTTCATTGTGTTAGCATCTGTAGATATAGACGGTAATAACAGTGAGGAAGTTTATTTAAGATTATTAAATCATAAAGGTGTGTTTAGTAAGCTGGATAGATCGTCTTTAAATGGAGATTACGATATTAAAGATGAATTTTTTGGGTTGGTTTTGGGAGGTGCTTATACTGAAAATATAGATGGTAATAACATTTGTTACGTTTACAATATAGTCTGCATTAGTGATGACGTAAAAGATAAATACGACAAAACAGGCAATTTGTTGAGTATATGTAAGAAGGAGGGACTTAAAATAAACGACATTCTGTTTAGTAGTGATGAAACTCATAGGTACAAGATAAAAAAGAGTAACATTGTCTATTTGGATGAATTATATTGCATATCGCTATTGGATGTTTCTTTGAGTTTGAGTAATAATGTTTCAAATAAAAAAATTATAAAACTATCAAACCAATTGAAAACGATTCCAATTATAATTTACTCAAATAGATTTGATAAAGAGGAGAATGTCAGTGGATTTGAGTGTTTCTTGTTTAGTATTAACTTGGAGGACGTTCCGATTTGTTACTCATTAGTCTTGGGGACGAGAAGTAGTCCTTTTTTGGACAAGGACAATACAAATACACCTAATGCAAATATAGATGACGTTGTTGAGTGCAAAATTATTGATCACATGAATATGTACAACGGATTAATAGTACAACTAAAAGATAAGAGTTTTGGCAGGATACACATATTGGAATTAGATGACGATAACTTGGACAAACCACTATCTGTTGAAAAATATAAGATAGGAAACACTATAAAGGGTATAATATATAACAAAATAGATGTAAACAGAAAAGTGTTGTTAAGTAAGGATTGCTGTAATTCAAGACTAAAATATGCAAATTTAAGTTGGGAAATATCTAGCAAGGTATCTAGAATAAGAAAAATAATATATAAAGATGAGGATGGAAATTTAATAGGGGTTATAAATGAAGTGAGAGAAATAACACAAGGTTCAATATTGAGTGGTTACATATCAAATAGTGGAAGGGAGGGGGTGTTTGTTCGTTATGGACTTGGTAACTTGGTTGGAAGGATTAAACTTAGGGAGCTTACTTCGGGAACTATAACACCGGATGAGGCAAAAAATACTTTCTACCCTGGTAGATACATAAAACAAATGATAGTTACCAATATAGGGGATGATAATAAAGTTGATTTGAGTTTATCAAAGCTTCAATCTGACGACATTAAATTAAGAATATCCCAATTGGATGAAAATTCGTTTACTAGCGATATTGATATGGAGATTGACCAAAAGGAAGTTATTGAGAGTGATACTAAAGTCAAAAGTGGTGGGTTGGTGTTGAATGACGTGAACAAGAAACTTAATTTTGATGATTTGTATATTGGAAGAGTGCTTAGTGGAATTGTGAAGAGCGTATCTAAAAAGTACGGACTGTTTATAAGACTAACTGATTTAAAGGGTGATGTAGTTGCCTTGTCTAAAATAAAAGAATGTTTGGATACAGAATGTGACGGAAATACAATATCGTCTATATTCAATATAGGTGACAACCTTTTATGTAAGGTAATTAAATTGGATACTGAAAATAAAAAGGTGTGGGTGGGAATTAAACCAAGTTACTTCGAGAAATACAGAATTGAACAAGATGAAGATTACGATAGCAATGCGATAGACAATCAAGTGAACAAAATAGAATTGGAACCAACAGCACCAAATAAGAAGGGAGATGAAGACAATATAGTTGACATTGACGTCTCAAAAGACAACTATTCTCTTGATTTTAGTATGAATGAGAATAACTTTGTATACCCTATGAGAGTCGAGTCTCCTGGTTCATATAATGAAAATTTAGGTTTAGGTTCAAGTTCGAATCTTCATTCAGACTTAGACGGTGATGAAGAGTTAGATGTTAACATTCAAGAAAGAATAAAAAGTTCTGTTAAACAAGATTTAGAAACGAAAAACTTGAATCGTAACAAAAAGGTACAAAAACAATTGGAACATGAACATAAATTGAGGCAAGAGGAGGAAAAAGGAATGTATTCGCACTTGAACCCAACAACTATAGATGAATTTGAAAGAACATTGGTAACAAACAAAGACGTGTCTTCAATTTGGATTAAATATATGTCTTATTACTTAGATACTGGTGAATTAGACAAGGCAAGAGCAGTTGCGGAGAGATCACTGAAGCAAATATCAGTCAAGGAGGAAATGGAGAGATGGAACGTGTGGATTGCATATATAAACATGGAAATAGTTTATGGAGGTGTAGTGAAGGAACTAAAAAGTGACGGAAATGTCGATGAAAACACTAAAGACAAGGATATTCATATGAAAATGCGTGAAAACTTAAATAGTGTTATAGAGCGTGCACTAATGAATGTATATGACCAAAAAAAACTTTACATACAAATATTCAACTCATTTAAAAAGTATTCAAACGAAGAATTTGGAATAAGTGTTCTACTTCAAGGATTAAAAAAGTTTCCATCAAGCAGAAAGCTGTGGATAACTTATTTAACGAGTTTGTATGAGAATGATAACCAAAGAAAAGCAAGAGACGAGGTTATACAAAAATCACTAAGAAGCGTCTCAAAAGATAAATTGGTGCGTCTCATAACAGACATTGCAAGATTGGAGTTTGAGCATGGTAATATAAACAGAGGAAGAACTATATTTGAGAATTTATTGGATGAGAATGTGAAAAGGATGGATCTATGGTCGCAGTACTTTGACATACTAACAAAGTTATGCATTAAGAACAATTCAAATGACTATATTGAGATGGTGAGATCAATATACAGATCTACAAGTTCGAACAAACAATTTAAACCAAGAAGCATGAAAATGATATTCACAAGATGGTTAGCTTTCGAAAAACAGTTTGGAAACAGTTCAAGCCAGAAAAATGTACAGGAATTAGCTATAAATTATGTCAGTAATTTGGAATCGAAATTATAAAGCCTTATTATTAAATGGATATTAGTTTAGTGACTTAGTTGAATCAAGTATGTTCCGTGTTTTGGATTTGATTCAACTTGTAAATTGTGGTATAATACAGTAGTATACCATATATATGTTTCAGTGTACATAATCTGGACACTTGTTGGGTTGTGAAAGTAAAACCTATCTATCCTAGTTTAATTAAAACATCAATATTAAATATATTTTTACCTAGTTACTGAACAAAATTCTCCTTTTTAACTGTATTTCCGTTTCTATATGTTAATTTTATTGCGGTTTAAGATCATTTAAACTCATTAGCTCTCCCAAGGGATTGTTGAAGCCCATCCTGAGCAAATTGTTATTAACATTGACTCCAGTTATTATATTTAATATCATTATCCCAGTCATTGAACTGAATAACACAGAGCCAACAATTACCATAAACAGAGTTTTGATCTTTTTGAGTGATCTTATTTTGGGAGTATTTATTAAAATAAATCTATCATTTAAATTATTGTAAACATTTTGTGGATCCTGAGTGTCATATAACTTTTCAATTTTGTTGTTTATCTCATCTGGATGGAATTGTTTCAAATAGGCTCTATGATAGGTCACTCTGCACTTTAGTATTGTTACACAAACATAATAAAGTGATGAATAGTCAAAAAGGACGTCACTATTCGAGTCAAGTTCAAGGGGTCTATAATGTCTTTTATTTACCTTGATTAGCTTTGCAACCCAGAAAAATCTCAACAAAACAATACAAGATTCAATATTTGGCTTCATTCCCAATGTCTGCATTCTCATTGGAAGATGCATCACATCTTTAACCCTAACTTTAATTGGATTTATTCTATAATGCGAAAAAGTTCTAGTGTATTCTGTACATGACCACATTAAACACCAAACAAACTGGTTTCTTCCGGGATATAATAATTTCTCATCAGTTGGAAGATAGCTTATATAACCCCCAAATGTTTCCCAGTTTGGTATTTGCCAATAAAAACTGCTATCTGGGTTTGGCTTATACTCATTTATAGATTTGTAGTAATAGACCTGGTACATTGTAAGCAACTTAATTGCTCTATTGCATAAATTCAAAGATGTGTAAGAACTTGTAAGTGAACTCTCAAAGTACCTGTGAAGTTTGCCAAAGTGTACATATTTTGGGACTTTTTTAACGCCAAGTCTGATTCTATAGCCATAGTTCATTGATAAAGCTACCAAATTATTTGAACATACTTTAGGTAATATCGTAAATTCAAAGAATATTGGTGGATTTTCAGGTAATTTTAATCTGCTTTTTTCGGGTAATAGTGGCATATCTCCATTGCTTAGATTAAAAACTGTCAAATCACCTCTTATCTCAATAAGTCTTTTAAATAGATACCACAAACTCTCACTCGGAGATCTCCGATACAACTCCTTCCAAGTTCTGTATATTCTTCCTTCTATTGGAGTTTTGTCAAAATTATAGTCTTCATATTCTTCCTTTATCATCTTATCTACCTTATTGCGACAAATCATATATAATTCACAAGTATATCTTAATAAAAACTTTTCTTTATCTAGCATCTTATCTTTGCACATTTTTTCGTTGTCATCATCAAGTGTTCTGACTATATTGTTCCTTATGTTGTTCAAGTAACTCTGTTTGCTTTTTACTGGCTCTATTAACTTTAAGAAATTATTTAAACCAAAGGAATCTATAACCTCTTTATCATATTGAAATATATCTAAACCCTTTTTCATCAACTTTTCCATATTTTTATTATCATTAGTGGTTTTCTTCTCATTTATATTGTCAAGGTCATCCTCGTTATCACTATTAGCATAGCAGCTCATTAAGTTAGAAACTAAGTCATTCTCAATTTTATGTTGTCCTTCTTCATCTGTCTCAAAATCTCTATTATATAACTCATATTTATGTTTCCTCACTAGTCTCAAATAACTCTCCCAGCACTCTTTATGGTTGTCTGGTATTAATTTATGACCCTCTACCTGGTCCAAACTTCTTATTTTCTTTGTATTGCTTTTTTGTTTAACAAAATACAATAACATGTTCAATCTCGCTTCATCCGCCACTCTTTTTGATCCATACTTTATATTAAAGGCCCAATTCCTTACAAAATCATCCCTCAAGTTCTCTAGGTGTTGAAAACTGTTTTTTACTTTATTTTTGTTCCCTGTTGAAAATATTCCACTCAATAGAGAGTCTCGACTTTTATCACTGAGAAGTGAGGTCAAATTGCTGTGCTCATCCAGAAAATAGTCATTCTCAACTGACTTATTTCTTAAGTGACCAATTCCACTTAAAACGGTCCATTCGGATGTATAGTTCTTTTTTAGTACATCTTCCTGATTGCTGCATTTACAGACTAATATTAAATCTAGACATGCTACTAATTTTACCAGAAGAACAAACCTAGATACTGAAAAATTACCGTTATAACCACTCATTTATCCATCTTAGGCTAACTTTGCTCCTGCAGTCAAGTTATGCTTATTTTTTGCTTAAAATACTGCATACAATTTTTTGCCGGTAAAAGGAGAGTAATAGTGAAAAGTGCAAATTTGCAATAGCTAAAAAAATCTTGGCGTACTAAAAAGTATTTTTATACCGGCATTATTTTTTTCCACATGCTATAGAAAGTAAATTAGTCATTTTTCAGTACCGGAATAAATGCATATTTTAATACAAAAATAATAATTCACATGAAAATAAAATTGTAGAAGATATTGGAATGGTGTAAATGATATAAATTATCTACGACAGTGGAGTATTTATGAATAAATATATGCCTATTTTTACTTGGAATGAAAATTGATAAGGGTGTTTTTAAGTTAGATGTATGAATAGAAGAATAACAAAAATAAAGTGATGAATAGAATATTATTGTCAACATTGCTTTTTGTTTGTATAAAGATAGGATTTGCAACGGAGATTGTATATAAAGGTGAAAAAAAGAATAGTTTGAGTTTATCAGAGATAAATTCATTGACTAGTAAGTTAGAAACGGATTTGTACACAAAAAAAGGATGTAATGTTGAAGAGCTGGTACAAAGGGAATATGCGGAGGTAAATGTAACTATGAGAGAGGAAAACAATGGCACAAAGGAGGTGTTTTTAAGATTAAATGATTATAAGAATGAGTCAGATGAAAATATTCCTATACTAAATAACGATATGAGTAATTCAGCGATAAACACACTAAAATTTAACTGGGAATTGAACAACTACGAAATAAAAAAAGAAGTTCAGTGGATAATTTTTTTGTTTATTTTTAATAGCAATAATTATGTGAGTGTTCCAAAAAAAATGAAGTTAGTAAGTACATACAGGGATTGTTTGCTGTTTTTAAAAAATAACATTAAATTATTGGTAAAAAAGGAACTTAAAGGTGATGAATATATTTTTATTATGCAAAGGGGTTGCACAATATACATGGATAAGTATTGGAAATTGATAAGTAATTTGAAGAATAATAAATGGTTTAATGATGAGTATTTAGTTTTATTGAGAAAAGTAGCTAGTTCAAATCTTTACTTGACTTGGAGGGAGATATACAAAGTTGATCCGGCCAGATCACAGTGGTATATACTAAGAGAACTATCACAAAATAAATTTGATGAGATTTTACGTTTATTGAGAATACTAATTAAGGGCAAGGAATTCGACTTTGTGAAAAACATAGTTACCGATTATATGGTACAGTTTGAAAGGTATTATCAACAAAAAGAGTTAGAGAGGCAAAAGTCGAAAAAAGAATATGAAAAAATGAAAAATAAGAATGGACTGGACACTGAAGATGGTTATTGCACAAAAAAGTATAAAAATAGGAAAGATGGAAAGTGCAAGAGAATTGACCTTAAGATTTATTTGCCAAAAGAAATGCCGGAAATGTATGTTTACCATAGCCATATAAAAACGTGTGTATTGAATCTTACAATAATGTCTTTGTTCCAAGAAACAAAGGTTTATTTTTACGACATATTTCAAAGGACAGGGATATACTATATTTTTCATAAGAAATCTATATCTGTTAATAGAAGGGCGTTGTTAAGATCAAATCAAATATGTAGTTTAATGTTTGAATTAACAACGAGACTCGAAAAACTGTATCACTTGTCTTTTTTAGATGAAAAGTATAAAATAAATACTTCAGAGTTGTTGGACAGTAATTACAGCTCTGGTTTGGACTTGAGAAACATAACATATAATGGAGACAATGATTCAATTAGTGGCACAGTATTGGCAAAAAAGCTTTCATTTGATCCATACTATTATTCGGTCTCGTCTAATATAGATATAGAGAAGTATTATACTCACTGTTTAGTTGGTTTTAGTGAGGAGAAGTGTATAACTGAATTTGAGGGGTTTGTTTCAGGATACGTTAAGGAGAATAAAAATTTGTTTGATAATGCAAGAATAGACTCTTTGGGCAAATTAGAAACTGAAGAGGATATTCAAATGAGAAAAGCAATGAAAGCTGACGTTGATCATGGATTATTTATTAAAAACTCCCAAATGGAGAAGGAATTTATATTAAAAAAATACAAGTTGTATGACGAACATATTCAGAACATCATTTCAAACTCAAATAATGTTGAATCATATAAAAAGCTGAGTGACAGTAGTAACAAAATACCCAATTATGTATCATTTATACAAATATTGTACTTAAATTCAAAACTTTGGAGTATGGAAAAGTTATGGTATAAATTTCCAGTTTCATATTCATTGGATTTAAACAAATCAATTAAAGAGGGTGGGAATATAAATATTAGGGACAACAAATTAAGTAAGATGACTATTGACAGTGTTTCTGTATGCATTAAAGTAGTGACAATATTATGGAAAAATGAGTTTTTGGAAGTAAATAGCAGAAAATTCAGAGTTCTTGATTCTAGAAATAATATAGAATTTTATAAAGAAAGCAAAGGAATATCTAAAATATACCAAGATTACTCGACGATTTATTTAATATGCATTAAAACAATGTCACAAAACTTAATTTATTACAGAAGGTTTTTGAAACATATTTATCCAAGCGAATATGAAAATAATTGGAAACTATGTAAATATTATGATATAAGCGATGACTTTGGAAACCCATCAATTAGCTTTCAATATATAAATGATAACAATGTTTATCTGCAATCACTTCCAAATGAGCTAATTTTACCTTTGCTCAATAAAGTCGTATTCTTTTCGATTACCTTGAGTTATATTTTCCTATGCATTTCAGGAATAGGCATGCATATTATGATTTTTTTTGATATCTAATAAAAACATCGCAAAATCAGAAACTATAAGTTATACAGGAAAGTCATAATTAAAAACATATGAAAATAATTAGCAGGAAAGTTAAAATTAATAAATTAAAAATAGGGATGTTTAACATTTAAATTAAAAATAAGTTAATTGTTTTTTTAATAAAAAATAATGTTTAATTATTTCCGCATTAAAACTTAATTTAAATTTCCATTTAAAGAAATATAGTTGAGATGGTTATTTATACCGTATCCATTACCAATTGTATGTTGGTTCTGAAAAAAAGACGGAAATCCATCATGCATAGGCATTGGTTGTGGTACCTTTGTAATTTTATTTGCAACAATTCTTGACAGAGATTCGGAAAATGGGTTATCACCAAGAGCATTTATTGGAACTGATGTTTTGAAGGATAAACACATTGGTGAAGAAGGTGGCGAAACTGGCTTGTCATTTGGTATTTGATATTCTTGTTGAATTGTATTCTCAGTTTGACTATAATCGTTATTGTTATTAATATGGTTGTTATTTTTTGGTCTTCTCTTACATTTTGATTTAAAAACATCCTGTGAAAATGATTTTGGTGATGAGAAATCAATGTTTGTCTTTGGAGGTTGTATTAATGGTCTGATAATGGTCCTTGAATCATTTATACTTGAAAGAGAAGTTGAATTGGAATTATTGTTGAGTCCATCTTCATTGTCTATACCTTCGGTTCCTTTCTCAACACAGGAATTCTTCTTAAGTAAACATTCTTCGGCCATTGCAGTTAATAAATATTTTGCAAGCATTTGAGAATCCATTCCAAGAGGATTGTTGTTTCGCAAAACATTATTTTGGTCAATTTGAGAAATATTGCTGGGATTTTGAGTTATAGGGGGGGAAGAAATTGCTGGGACCGGAATATTATTATTTGTACATAATTGCTGTTGGAAATCCATCATCCCGATACTACTATTTGGTATGAATTGGTTATATCCTTGCATCATTGGTGCAAGTGGTGGTGATGCTACTGTTGGAATTGGTGGTTGAATCATTCCAGGAAATTGAAGAATTTGCCCTCCTTGAATGTGGTTATGTGCAACCAAATTTGAAACTTGTGGCATTACCATAATTTGTTGAGGAATCAATGGACCTGTTTGAATTTCCAAAGATTGATGAGGATTAAACCCTAATTGTTGCGCTTTCAAAGGTGGGGGTAATTGCTGTTGATTAATACTTTCAATAATGCCACTCCCAGTTTGTTGTAAATGAATTTGATTTGGAATTTGAACAATCATTTGTGGATTATAATCCGAACAACTTGGTCCAATTGAATGATTAATATTTTGGTGTATTGGAATGTTAGAAACAACAGGTGGAATGGATGTAGTGTTGTGTGTCCGATATTGAATATAAGTTGGAATTTGACAATTGTTAACATCAAGTTGATTTACTGGGATACAATTTTGCTGGTCAATGCTATTGTTCGCAGTAATAGGATTATTCATACTTAATACATTATCACAGGAAGAGGTGTTTGGGTTTGCAGCAAATTGAACTTCGTTTTCTATCAGAACATTATTAACAATGGAATTATTTTTCGCTAAAGAAATGTTACCAGTTTTTTCCATCTCAATATTGTTACTCACTACCCCAATTAAATCTCTTCCAGCATTCATAGTTGGGCTGGAAAATCCACTTTTCACTAGCACTGTATTTCCAATATTAACACTGTTATTCGGGCTTCCAGTATGAATATTCGAATTCTTTTTTGGACTTTTTGAAATTAGTAACCCAATACCACATCCTCCACTTGATTGTGCACGACTTATAATCTTATTTCTTGAAAGGCTATTTTGCTTCCTCAATAATTCGTCCTCGAGATTCTTAACAGTTTTGTCTAATTCTTGTAAGTTCCTGTCAATGCTTCTTATTTCATTTCCAATAAGTGTCATATTTAATGTTGCTTTTAATTATAGGGCAATTTGAGGGATGCAATTTGTACCTCAGTCCTGTTCTTAGATGGTCGATTAGAAAAATCGAAGGCAGCACAATTACTTAGTTAACAATAAATGAATGGATGAATTGAATTTTTTGCTCTAACTCAACTATTCAATAAATTATGTCTTTATTTTATTAAAGTTATGTACATTTAAATATATATAAATATACACAACCGAGTTAATGCGTACAATATATTTTTTTTCCTCTAAATAAAGTTAAACGTGTTTTCACTTAATTTCCATTGAAATCCAATAATAGATTCAAACCCAAGGTTATTTTCTGCCCTCTTGAAGTCTATTGTAAATGTGAAAATATAAATAAACTACCTTATTCTGTTTTAAAGGTTAATGAGTGCAAATAATCACACTTAGATGGCACATGCATACATGCATGCAGGCGCCAAAATAAGTGCAAATATTTGCAAGTTTCCACGCAACGTAAATAGGTGGTAACTATGTTAAAGGCCGAAGTGTCAAAATTTATATAAAGCCAAATAAATGAGAACATCATACAAAATTAGTGGGTCGTACCGTTTCTTGACTTATTTTTTCCTCCTGAATATTTGAGCAATGTAACTCTATACAATGGAAAAATGTTAGGTATCCGAATACAATAGGTGGGACAAAAACAATATAGTAAAATATATATAAAATTAGTAAGAAACAAGTCTAGGATACAAACATACAATATAGGAAAAAACGATGATGGGCATTCGTATATATATTTTAGACTAATATAATCATTGCAAATAAAAAAATGTGCCAAAGCACTTTTATTCTTTTACTTATTAAATAAATAGGAAAAAAAATTAGAAATGCAACCTATGAGTAAAAAAATGGAATAAATAAAGATATAACTCATCATTTTAATATGTTGCTTCCTAAATCGACGAATAATGGCTGATTTTCCATTCAATCTTTCTATTTGGGACTATGAGCGGATAAAGCTGAGGAAAAAAAGTTGGGCCATTTTCTTTAACTTCACGACGATATAATTTTTTAATTATAATCTTCATAACAACAAAACTGACAGTAATGTTGATGATAAACGTGGACAAAAGAATGTAATTAATTTTGCCAGGGAGATAAACGACGTTCAAAATTTTGGACAATTGTGAACCTTGATTGAATAATATATAAATTGTAGATAGAAAGAGGAACAATGAATGCACTGAAAACAATATATTGGTAGAAAGTGCGAGTCTGAATGGCTTTGTTCTATGCATCGCGAGACCAGTAGATAAATACTGAATACAAGTAGTAAGGAAAGTAACAGTATTTTCAATGCATACTAAGTGTTCAGGTTTTCTTTCTCCTCCAATAGACTGGCCAGTAAATAAATAAGGAACAAATCCTTCTTGTTTTGATACAATGTAATTGTTCATCACTAAAAAGAATAACTGCACCACACATTGCATAAATATGCCAATTAGTACATTGTTACTCAGTATATTTGTATAAACGGGGAATTTTGAGGGAAGTCGCTTATTCGTTCCTGTAAATGTCGCAAATATAGATATTGGAAGAAATGTAATAAGATCAGACCATATAAATTGATGATCAGTAAAATTTGTTCCTTTACTATATAAGAAGAGAACAGACGTAAATTGAATGAATATGTACATTACAATATATTGGAATGATTGTATTGTAGATGTTAAGGCTGCTCTTCCTTCTAAAAGTATATCTGGAACAGCGTCTATATTCCTATCAACTGAAGAAATAAACGCAGAAGGTACTGTTTCATCATGGTCAGCAATAGAAATGCCAATATCAGCTGACTGTATAGCAAGAATATCATTGTTACCATCACCACACATTCCAACATATGTTTTTGGATTTAATTTCTGCAGGTTGAATATATGCAATGCTTTATCTGTTGGGGTCATTCTACAGTAAACATGGCAATATCTTGTTATGAATTCTAGAGCAGACATTTTGATTGAGAATGGTATATCATTAAATTTTGCATCAAACTTTAGTATCATTTTTTTTTCAAAATATGCCAATTCATTATTATTGCGACCATTGAAAATATCACCAACAAAATTACTATTGAGTGGAATATCATTAGTTGAGTTAATCTGATTTCTAGTACAGTTGAGATTAAACGGTATATTATTAAGCCCAATATACTCCTCCTCATTAAATTCCATACCATTATTCAATAAAACTCTGTCTGAATCACAGTAAATATTCGTTCTTGATATTGAATCAAGTAGAATCCATTTTGGAAGACTATTAGTTAATCTTTTATTGAAGGCATAACCGCTATTACGGTCTTTTCCACTTTTATCACTACTTATACTGTAATTGCCGTTATTGTCATCATTAATATTGGAATTGCATACACGACTAATACAAGAATTATTGCAAATATAATTGTTCAAATTTAAATAATTACACAAGTAATAATATGTATTTTTAAAGGTTTCGAGCAGACATCTCTTTCTTGAGGATTTAGTGCAAGTTTTATTTGGATCTTCAACAGGTTTATTTGATAAATCTAGAAATTCCAATCCAAATCTATAGTGAAGTTCGTGTAAGAACCTAAGACATTGGCCAGTAACAACCCAATGGATATTTTCAAAATTATAATTGATTAAAACCTCCTGAATACTTGAAAATTCATTAATTTTATCAAATTCTTTCGTCAGTAAGGTCCATTTAATGGATTTATTCATTTCATCATTTAAATCTTTATTGGTAAAAATATCCCCAATTACATATATTTTAGGTTCATTATTGTTTGTTTCCGAGTTTGATATAATACCACATTCATTTGCAACGGAAATAGCAGTATTTGTATGATCACCAGTGGATATTACACAATTAATATTCGCATTTTTGAGAGTGGATATAACATTTATACTATTAGATCTCAATTTATTTGCAAATATCATCAAACCAATATAACTAAGTTTATCTTCAATTTGGTTTCTGGATAGCTCTTCTAAGAAACAAGAAGTAGCATTTGAAGGCACATCAAAATAACCAAAGGCAAAACCAATGATCCTCATACCTATTCTTGAGTAACTCAAAATGTGGTCCTCAAGATTGGTTGGAACTGTATTTTGGCTACAAATGTTTTTAATCTGTTCAGGACTACCTTTACAAAAAATCATTATTTCTGTTGGTTTATTGGGATTTCTACATAATACCGTCATTCTCCGCAGTTTTGAACAGAATTCAAATACTTTAATAATCTCAAGTTCCTCATAGTCACTGTTTTTCTTATTTGAGTTGAAATTGTTTTTATCTCCATTATTACAATTATTTGGGTATTTTCTGACAACGCGTGTAGAAGATATTTCTCTGAAGTTAGACTTGGTTTTCGTATTAATAATAATGTCCAAGTAATTATCACACTCACTATTATTATTGTTGTTATTACCACAAGTACTTACGGGAGAATTGTCAGAGTATGAGCTAATATAGTTATCTACTGAATTGAAACTATGATCATAACTACTGTCCTTATCTTGGAGCTTCCAACCGCTAAAATTAAGCATACACATTTCCAAAGGTTCTCCAACGGGGATTCTTTGGGCGTTATAATGATCAAAATTACAATGGTTGCTGTAACTGGATCCAATCTTGGCTGTATTATCTCTATCAATATAAGTGATTGAATGACATGTAGCAAGTGCCTTTGAAAGAGTGCTGGGCACATCATTACTGTTTGTTATGAGCTTAACATTATTTTTATCAGGGCCGTTATCATTATTACCTACAAAGGAGATACAACCAATAACATCAAGTCCGTCTGTTGTGAGAGTGCCAGTTTTGTCAAAGACGACAGTGTTAATTTGGCCAGAGATGTTAATGGAACTTGGATTCGAACAAGATATCTTTTTTTTCTTCAGTTTCATAATAGCGATATTGCAACCAGCTGCAATAGTAGCAGGCAGTGCAGGGGGAACCACAATGGTGAATAGGTCAATAGACTTGAAGAATATTGTAACAGAGTCAACCGATATTAAATAACCAAAAATCCCAGTGAGAATGCATCCAATAATTCCAATTATAAAACATAATTTAACAAACTTCATAGAATCTTTATACAATCTATCATTTTGAAAGTGAATTCTGTTACTAATAATATCACTATACATGGACTGATATAGGAGACCTTGCAGTGTAGAAAAACCGGTTCTAAGTACTAATGCAAGGCCGTATTTATTACCGTTTATTCCAATGACAACTGTGCGAGAAAACAGTATATGTTTTTGATCTTTTTCAAATAAGAAAGTACCATTTGAGTATCTTGGTATTGGTGTCTTTATTACAGGAACTGATTCACCAGACAAAGCAGCTTCATTTAATATAGCCTCAGAGGACAGAAGTATAGCATCACAAGGGAGTGTCATTCCAGGCTCAATTAAAATGAGATCTCCAGGGATAAGTTCAGTAGAGTCAATAATCTCTTCAGATGGTTCAGTCAAGTCAGAATCTATAGAAATAACTGAGACCTTAATATTCAATTTAGACATCTCTCTCATTTTTATATGTGAAGATCTTGTCTCATAGACAGAACTCAATAATGTAAAGAATGTTATGATAATGATACAAATAGCATATTCCATATATGAGCTGTTAACCCATATAATTATTGCCGATATTTGAAAAATAAAGAACGGGTGAAATATTTCGTGTTGAATTAGATCCAATATTGTGAGTATTCTAATCTCACATGAACATTTGCCAAATAGATACTGCAAATTAGACCTTATTAATGGATATATATTATCACAATTGCCACGATTATTGGAGCTAGATTCATTATCACTGGAGTCAATAATGGTATTACATGCTTCTTTCGACCTATTAAGTAAGATGCTTATATTATTTCTAATTTCAGCATATGTGGCATTGTCTAAGGACGGCCTTGTTAAAACAAATGAATTCTCAACAGAGTCAAACTGATATAAAGAACCACAAAACACAAAAAATGTAATTTTAACTCCACCGTCATTGTTTTTACTTATATGTCCAGATGGGCTGAAATTAAAGATATTGAGCAAATTAATTTCGTAATTGCTTGGTTCCAAAGAACTAAATTTCTTTTTTTCTACAACAATGTAATAAGAATCATTTGTGACCAAAAGGAAGTATTCGCACTCATCTATTGTAGATGCACTGTAATTCATAATTCGAAAGACATTTGGAAACCAATAACAAAAAACTGAAAATATCCCAAAAGTTGATATACATAATAATAAATAAATCTTGCTTAAATATACGCTCTTATTAATGGGAGACACGAATATTGGAGCATCAAAATGAGCAATCTCATCTTTATATTTGTTGTTATTGCTGACAAAATCTTTATTAACTACGGGGTAGACGATGCAGTTATGAATCCCACCAAATAATGATTTTTTGTCTGGAGAGTATTTGGTTTCAACTGACATTTTTAATCGGTGTTTTATTATTATCAAAAATACCTGCAAATTACCGATATTTTAACATATAACTATTTGTATTTAAAATGTGGTGGTAGTAGTAGTAACAATAAAGAATATTATCAGTCTTTAACCCAAAAATCTCTTAACACCTTACTCGAAAGTAAGGTGTTCCTTTGTGAACAAATTATATATTATCGCCACCTAATGCTATCTGAGAATATCTTTAATATTAAGTGAATTATTGTAAGTGCCAAACATAAAAAGTGGCAGTAAATACATATATAAGTATTGCAAAAATAACAAAATTTAAAGTGGTAACAAGTCAAAATCACCGCCACAAGATCAAAATGAAGTTTTTATGTCCTCTTCTTTCGTTGGTTAAAAAGAGCTGATATTCTACAAATATTTGACGTATGTTTCAAAGAAAAGATTACCAAGGGACTAAATTTAAGAGACAATTATTATTTGATTATGGCGCAATTTCAAAAATTAATGAAAAATTATTGGATTTATAACTTTTTGTCTGGCGCTTATTTTACATTTTAATAGTGATATATAATAGTTAAATGTAAGTGGAATTAATTATATTAGCAATGTTAAGTTAACAAGTTTAACTTGATTAGTTGGTATGTAAAATAATTATAAATAAATATTAATATTATATTTACTAAAAATTGTCAGATTTAATCTAATTATTAACAAAAATGATCTTTCGTTTGAAAATTATTATTGTCAAAATTGAATTGGGCAATGTAGAAAAATAAATCTTTGGCGGTAAATGCTGGTTGTAAGTCAAATATGAAATTATTATTGAAAATAATAAAAGTTAATACAGGAAAGGTGGTGTTGGGGTTTTAAGTAAAGGTTATTGGAAACGCTAGCTACATTATTGTTAGTGCGGACTGTATGGTACATAATAATATTGTATATGTATATAAATTGATATATGTATTAAATTTACTGTATAATGTCAAAGAGAGTAGCAGATTACCAGTTAACAAGTGAGAATTGCGATGAGTTGGAAAGATCAGATAATTTGAGTGGGAAGTCGACTTTGCTTGGGAAAGAGGATGTTAACGCTGAAAATAGCTGTGAAGGACCAACAGAAACTAAAGAGGAAATGGCTTCTAGAAGAATAGTTAGAATAAGAAAGAAGTGCGACGATTTAAGCAACGATTCACCTCAGATACATTTAGAAGGAGGCAGAAACAATAACGAGGACAAACATGATTCTGAAAAGGAAGTAACCAACATTCAAAGCGAGAATGATCAAAAAGAGGATGATGGAAAGGAGGATAAGATTAATGAGAAAGAAAATAACAATAGTAGTGATATTAATGAAAATAATAGAGATTTTGGCGATAAAAATGGTTCAGATGACGAAAAAGGAACAAAAGAAAATGACGACTCTTTGCCATTTGGTAATACGGGACTAAGTAGCACTTTCAAGAATCCATTTATATCACTAGCTACAAACAATGAAAACAATTTTTTGTTTTCTGGATTCGAAAATGGTGAAAATAAAAATAAGAGTGATAATTTATTCGGCTTTGGAGGTGTAGTTGGGTCTGAGGAAAACAATTTGTTAAATAGTGATGAATTGGATTGTAATGAGCAAGAGTCAAACAATGAGGAGTTGACTAAGAAGGCTTTTAGTGGAGAGGAGAATGAGGAAACTGTCTATCATTGTAAGAATGCGGATTTATTTATCTTGAAGGAATTGGAAAATAATCAAAAAACCTTTAAAAAAATGGGAAATGGAATTATTCACTTGAATATTCCAAAGTGTACTGTTGATGATAAGACTGATGTGGATGAAAACAGTGGTGATTCTCTGTTAACAACAATAAATAAACCAAGAATAATATTTCGTCAAAGTGGAATATACAAAGTTCTGCTCAACACTCCATTAAATAAAGAGATATCCAAGACATTTCAAAAGAACAATAACATAAAAAAAGGATATGCGGTTAATTTCGTTGCTTTTAATGAAGAATCTGAAACCATACAATGTATGATTAGATTTCAAAATGAAATAGAGTTAGATGAATTTATTGAAAAAGTAAATGAGATAACAAACAATTAATTGCTATCATAGACTATTATAAACCTTGATTTATTTCTACATTTTCATTCCTACTCTCTGATGCTTTTCATGTAATTTTGCATCCGTTTTTATCACACTTCTGTTTATTCTTCCACTTCATGTTGTCTGCTTAGCTCTATTATATATGACTTAGCGGTTTATATCGTATTTTACAAGCAAAGTTGCAAACTGTAGTTGCAATGGAAAGAATCAGGAAATTGAGACAGATACGATTGACTGCTGCATACATGTATACCTACGTGTGGATGAACGGGATGTAAAGTTAGTAAATATAATAGAATTGAAGGTTAGTGTGGAAATTAAGAGAAATATAAAAATAAAAACAAACAATTGTAAAATAGGCGTAGTTAAGATGATAAAACTATCCAAGAAATTCGAGGGAACAATAATGAAAATAAACTCGAGTTTGTAACAAAATACCGTATAAAACACAAAAAACAGCAAACAAATTTGTCGTGATTACACTAAACTTTAATTTTCACGTTTACTGGCGTCAATGATACCACTGTTTTTATGGTTAAGATTTTAAGACGTTTGAGCTTCTCATTAATTAATAATTTAGTGAAATTTGCGCGCTAAAAATCGAAAAGGTGCCAATTTACTATGCGGGCGGGTCGTAGGCAATATATTCCCATAAACTGGTATGTAAGAAGTCTTAGAAATCACTAGACCCTTTTTCTTTTTAGTTCAAATTCAGAAATTTCCTTTTTATTTTTAAGTCTTTGTTGCATATAAGGTTTATGCATACTTTTGTTTATTTTTTTTGTATCAGTGGGCACTTCAAATGTACGAGATTGGATCTTTAAAAGGAACAGAAGAAAATAGATTAACCACACCGAAATTTGATATGGTAATCTAGTTCTTAGGTGGCCTGCAGTAGATAACGAGGCATAGGTACTTTAAGGAAAAAGGACGTTTAATGCACCATTCACGGACGAGTGGTATATGTCAATACAACTAGTATATTTCGGCATGTTCTTGTGTATACCGAAATATAGCAAATATTAAGGGTATAAGGCTAAATTGATATACCGGAGGGATTTATGCATACATTTAGTTTTTATAATAAAAGGGAGAACACACATTCTACACTTTGCAGTAGTTTTGTTAAATGGGATATAATACAACACGTTTATAGTATACAATAGTATAATGGATACAGATAGATATAAAATTGAGATGCTGGATTATTACTTTGATTCAAATGAGGTGTTGTACAGAATTAATATATATAACAAGAAGAACAATGAATCTTGGGACATTGAAAGAAGCTATGACGACTTCAAACAGGTAGATGATTTGTTTCAGTATAGATATCCACATATTCCAAAGGTAAGCTATTAAGTTAAAAAAAATTGTTTACACAACTCTAACTTTATTGTTAACTATTTTCAGCTTCCGGATAAAGGTTGGTGGTGGCAGAAAAACAAAACATTTCATGAGAACCGTTTTAATTCTCTGAAAAATTACTTTAACAGCGTTTTAAGAAGTGATTTAAACATTGAAAACATGGTACTTGCTTACTTTTTAGATCTAAATCTAACTGTTTCTGAAGAAAGTAGCGTAGTCAACAACAGCTTTGAGGAGATAGATACGGATATAATCAGCTATTTGAGAGCAAAACTACTGAACATTTCTAATGGTAATGACAGAACTCTGGCTCCAATGGAGCGCGAGTCTAGGGAAAATCAATATAGAACACTACTTGAAAACAACCAGTTTTTTCCAGAAGATGGTGTTTATAACGAACAAGAATCGTAAGTTGCCATTATGTTCGTACCAAAAGAGTAAAAACTAACTCATTTATTCATTAATTATTGCGAAACACCCAGAAGTAATTATTCAAAAAAGCGTGTAAATCACTCCGAAAATGTTAGAAGTTTCCCGCCATCGATTATTTCACGTAATAGTGGCAGTTCAAATGCAGACCATTTTGTGGGTAACGTCGGTCTCGAGGACGTCTTGCAGAAGGATAAGGGTAAGCTCTACACTCTTTTAATATTTAATTATAGATTTGTAAACTTTTTCACAAAAATTTAGATATAGTCTCACTACTGGACAGAATTTGCATAGAGTTCAGTAGGTCCTTCGAATCTAAGGTGAAAACTGCCTATGACATGAAAGACTTGGTGCTACACTTCCAGTAAATAAGATAACATGTAACACGATACACACTACGCACCGACATAATGCAGTTATATTAGAACTAAAAATGTGCTAGGTCAGCAATACTGGTTTAATTATACGTAGAGACCAAGGAAACTGTTATATGGAGACAATACTTAGTATAGGAGTTTCAAACACCTATCATTGGATGCGCATTTGTGGCCTCTTCTCTTCTACGCTTTTTGGAATAAAGCTGGATACATGAGATGTGAAATGAGCGTGCTGTTCAAGTGACAACAGCAATTACAGCTCGTCTTTATCGCCACTTGAACCAGATGTTTTAGAACCCATGCCGCTGCTATGTAAAACAAGTATACCCTTGAAGGTCCATAATCCGTCTCCCTTGCATTTCTTGCTTAGTGACACCTCATACTGTCCAACAATAGGACATCTAGGACAGTTTCTATTATCAAAGACGGATCTCCTGCTTGAGACTAGATAGTTTTTTGTCTCAATATTAAATAACTTAAATTGGTCACCTATCTTAAGTTCGTCACCGGAGTTGCCTTTCTCGCACTCAATAGTAAACAAGCTAGTTTTGTCTTTCGGTCCACAAAAAGCCTCCGTTTGTCTGGTTATCATCGATCTGGAGGACATATTAGCACTTAAATACTTTTCTGTATTAGCGTGAAGTAATTTAATGGTTTCACCACATAAAACATTATATCCAGCTCCTTTGTATCCGCTTTCTCCTGCTCCCTCTCTTATATAAAAGTAGTTATCATTTTCAAGCTCCTTGCTACAGGTTACCACCTGGTTCCCGTTTGACCACGTTATTTTACTAGAATAAAGATTGCTATTTGTTTCAGTGTTTACAAGTAACACTGTGCTTCCGTAGGTAACAGGCTGTTCTGAAACCTCAGTTTTAGCTACCTGTGAAAACAAAATAATGCTTGCAAAAAATACATTAATCACCGTGACATAAAACAAGTTATACATTTTTTCATGTAAACAAAAAAACTCATTCAGAAATTTCAAGTCCTTGTTTTCACCCCACACTTTCTAAATACATAAACCAAGTTAGTACTCTCCCTAGTATCTTGCACCACCCACTTAGCTTCTATATTTTAGTGCACGGGGACGCAACCACTCCTTGAAAGTGTTAATTTATTTAGGTATGAACGTACGTATGTGATATGCACCTATGTCTCCACTTTATTACATATACCACATATAACTATTTCTATTATACTTGACTGACAATTCTCTCCTTGCCTTAAGAATTGATTATTTCGGCTCGGCGCCAGCCACTATGTATTTGAAACATCTACACGCGCGGGTAAAGTTGTGAGACAAAAAATACTAATAGCTCGGAAACATATAGAAGATTTGAAAAGTCACATGTTGAATAGTATGTTCACAAAACAATATAAAGGAAGTGGAATAGGGGCTGAAGTTAGGATTTGTATTAGTGTTTTGATCGGAACAAATTTGCTATTCTTTTTATGGCATTAGAAATGCGGGGTTTTATCTTCCTGCAATTATAAATTTCGTAGCAATATATGAAAACGATATTGAGCGCCAAAAGTAGTATCGAAAAGGCAATGATGATAGAGTGGCCAGAGGAAGTGAAATGAAACTTCAATTTAAAAGAGTATAAGTAGAGTTGAACGAACGGAAACAAAAGAAATTTAGATAAGTTTTGTAGAAAGAAAAGAAGTTTTGATCATACGAGTGGAGCATGGCCACAATGGAGGATGATAAAATGGAAGAAACTACAATAAATAGCGATTCCGATGAGCAAAAGGAAAGTTGCGAGAGTATGTTTGATGATTCGAAAAGCTACAAGGAAAAGGGGAATGAATGCTATCAAATGGGAAATTATGAAGATGCTCGGAAGAACTATGAGAAAGGTATTAAATTGATAGAGAAAATACAGGAGGAGGATAATGAAATAGATAGGGATCAACTTTATGAATTAAAGCAAAGTTTACAGCTAAATTTGTCGATGATATATTTAAAGCAGAAAGAGTGGTCAAAGGCCATAAATATAGCTGGTGAAATATTGAAAAGAGATGCAAATAGTATAAAGGCATTGTATCGTAGAGGACTAGCAAGAATGAATTTTGGAATGTACGAGGAAAGTAGGGAGGACTTTCAAAGTTTATTAAAATTGGACCCAAAAAATGTGGATGCTCAAAAACAATTAAGAGTTGTAAGACAGAAAATAATTAAAGACAATGAGAAAAACAAGAGCGGTTATAGCAAGATGTTCCATAGTGGAGGTCTTTATTTGGATAAACAAAAGGACGTGGAAAAGAGGAAAAAGGAGGAAAGAGAAAGAAGATACGAGGAATACAAGAAATATGTATCCGAGGTTAAGGCTAAGAATTCTGAAATATCTTCGGATGATGAGTCCAATAAAGAGGAAATAATTCCATTTGAGGAATGGGAAAAGAAGGAGATTGAAAAAGAGAAAGAAAGAGCAAACTCAAAAAAGTTGAATAGGAATAATAATGAGAATGGTGAAAACAGTGATATGTCTTCTAAAGGCAACACCATTATTTCAAATAAAAAAAACAGCAGCAACTTTGAGGATGACGTTGAGTTGGATGATGAGGATCTTAAAATATTACAAGAAACGAAAAAGATGGGTTATTGTTACTTTAAAAGGGAACTGAGCGAACAGGAAAAGGAGATAAACAAACAGTTTAAACCAAAATTGATAGATAATAACAACAATGACAACAACCATCCTCTTTCTTCAAACACAGCAAATAACGAAAATTCTACATTGGATTCAGACAAATCAAGAACTGGAATAAGTTCGTGGAATTCAAAAGGTACTACATTCGAAGATAAAGATATTTCTGAGAATGCTAAATTACTTCTTAAGGATGTTCTAATGAGGAATAATGAAATTAAGGATACATTTAACGAAAGTGATGGTTTTATTACTATTGTACTGGAAAATATTGAAAACCTTAACGGTGAGGCTTCTATTGCTATGGTTAGGGGAACAAGAAGATTTCTTTTTGACTTTTCTGTATCATTAAAGTGCTACTACACATTTGATGAAGTTGATAAACACTCATTTAGCATTAATATCCCATCCTTAACCTCAATGTGCAATGAAGATGATGTATTTGGAATAAGGGACTCCAACATTCAATTCATTGGAAATAACAGTGATGAAGGAAGGGATCTAAACCAAATTAGAAATTTCATTATTGAAAATTTCTCATTAAAGTTATTAAAAAGTTCAGTATCAACTTTTATTGACTCAGTGAATAATCTATATTAATTATTTTATCTATTTAAATCATCATTAATGGTGATCGTAAACACGAAAGCTTTCAATTCCTCCTATTACTAGTCTAAAATTGACATTACTTTGAAAATGTTGTGCGAAGCAAGCTGGATTGGATTCTTACCTGCATTTTCAATTACTTTTTTAATAAGATATTTAACAAAAAAAATGATTCATACTTGAAAGCTTTAGTTATAAAGTAGTAGTACGGGCTAACAGACTCTATAATTCAATTATCAGATTTACCACTTATTCTTTTCACTTGTATTTTATCTTTGTTCTCTAGTCTGCCAAACTTTTTCTTTTTAATCTAAATACAAGTGTCGGTTATTTGATGCACATTTCGCGCGCGCGGGCAATCCTCTAAATTTATGAGTATTTTATGAAGATACTTAAAATGGACTAAAGAAAACCATCTTGCATTATTTAATACTAGCTTGGTGGGGCTAATATTTGAACTAGTGTTAAGTCTTCTGAGCACATGAATTATATTCCTTTTTCCAAACAGATTCGGCTATTTTAAATATTTATTTCGTAATATTTTGATACCGCTTGAAGATTTAGTACATAAGTATATATGCAAATATACAAATGTAGATAATACAAAACGAATACATATACAAATAAGTGTAATAGGTATAGATATAAACAAAGATAATACAATAATTGCGAAACAACAAATGTAAATAAGGGTGGATTATTCATTAACAGGAAAAAAGAATGAAGGAGCATTCGAAGAGTAAAGAAAACTATCCAGTGGTGCCAACAGAGAGAATACTTAGAAATTTCAGACAATTGTCACATCAAAACGACTCAATTTCTCAAATGGCCTCTTGGTTATCCTTTTACAGGAGCTCTGGCGAAACTTTATGTTCTTTATTTGGTGAAGCTTTTGTGGACAAGAGTTTAAAGGATGATGAAAGGCTCGCAATTTTTTATGTTTTTCACGAACTAGTTACACGAACAATAACAGTGGATGATGAATCAAAAAAGTTTTTCATGATAGGTTATGAACAGTTTTTGTTAACGGCTGCCCCAATAATAGGAAGAATGGATTTAAAGAATAAGTCACACTATCTCCAAGTTGTGAGATTGTGGCAGCAATCATCTAAATTCCCACAGGAAATATGTGAAAGATTGAGACTTTTATTTAATTCTAACTCAGGTATGTTTAATTAACTATATGTACAAGAGTGGCCTCATAATTGAAATCTTTTGTTGCTTTTATAGGAAATCAAGACACTCAAAGGGAGTTGTCCAGCCTGGACAAAAGAGATAAGAAAATGACCCTGGACCTGATTAAATCTTTAAACAGGATAAAAGAAGGGTACGAACTTGTGATGAAAGCTGACGACGAAGAACAAAACATCATTAAGGAGATTGATACTTTAAGTCAAGAAGTGAAGAATTCTAAATTAAAAGCTTGTATTGAACAATATAAAGAAAGTTTAGATCTGGTTACAGACGCCACTATTATACTATCGCAGTGCCTCCAAAGTGAATTAAAGTGCTTCGATGACATCAAAAAACATCTCGAAGAGTTATCTACTAAAAATAGGGATATGTCTCAAAGTGAGGATCAAAGTAATAAATGATACACCATTTAAGATCCATTTATTTTACCCACTAAATACCCAAAATTCAATCTCCCCACAACATCGTTTCATCTTAACTCCTGTTGTGAAGCCAATATAAAGCTGTTTATTTGGTATGCAAGGTAACTAAAACTTAGCAGCCTCTAACAAGGATACCATCATTAGTCTAACCATTAAATAGGTCAGAACGTTCATACGATGACTTAATTTTACTTTTTTTTCCCAACCAATTCTCTCTAAAGAATGAACGGTTACAATATTAGAGTTGAAAGAGGACTACTCTTGTTCATCCTCTGTAATCTTCCTTGCAAGATAGAATCTAAGATGACCAGAACCACTACCTTCCAAAGGATATTCTAATTCTAAGGGCTGATTCTCACTCATGCTTAACTTGACACTATTGCTTAGGGGAGTGGCCTTTGCGAAGTTATTTAAATACCTTAGCGAAAAGACCAATTGACAAGGCTCTGTAACTTCGAGAGCAACTGCCTCTGAATCAGCTCCTTCCTTTGGCTTTAGTATAATACTTCCGGAACCCAATGATCCCTTTGTTGAAAATCTAACATTCTTACTTGAAACATCAATTGATAGTGAGTCAGAAAATTGTGCCATATCTCTACATAGTCTCTGAAATTCAACAGATGGCATTGTAACTATCGATGAAAAACTAGTTTCTGGTATTTGCAAACTATCCTGATCTATTGAAATAAGTGTTAATTCAAATTCTGACACTCTATCCCCATTTGGTGTCTCAAAAATAAATATAAGACTCTCAGACTCATCATCATGTCGTAATAATACTTGATCATCATTTGAACACAACTTTAATAATTTGACAACATTTTGAGTGTTTAATCCTAGTGTTCTGTTCTTATCACATCTATATCTCTCAAATGCAGTATCTTTTAAGTATAAACCAACTAAAGACACATGACTATTATCCATTGCTTGTATTGTTATCCCACTTTCATTGCACTCTAAATTAACATCACTCACTAAATTTGTTATTGCCTCGAACACTTTTCTTAGTACACTTCCATTTGACAGTCTTGCCTCGAACATTTTTACCTTTTTATTTGCCGTACTACTACCTAATTAAATCGTTATTTATCCTCTAGTAATTCTTTTCCAGATATAAGTAAACACTCTAATTGACTAATACAATCAATTATATATATTATATTAATACAATTTTGCCTATTTTATTATAACGTTTAATTTAACAAAAGTTAGCAATCCTTTGAACTAACTTTTAAAATTAAATTTGCACCTATTTATTCACAATTATTTACAATATATCATTACAAAACTAACAATTGTTATAAAGGAAACCTATGTAGTTAATCACAATTAATTACTTTATGCTGGAAAGCACATTAATTATAACCCCACATATAACTACGCGGCATCTAGTGTGGGGAGCAAAGGTATACATGTGCCATATTAAAATGCAAAAAAACAAAAACATAAAACGAAATTAAATAAATAAATGTTAGTTGTGATTTTACATATGTACAATTGAATTAGAGGTTTTGTGGTCTCATTTTTCACTTATTTATTCAATTAATTTGTCTATCCATAATGAAACAGCTCCTGTAGTGCCAATGCAGATTGATTACACTAATACCACTAGATAATTATATGACTAAACTCAAAACTGTATGTATACCTAGAATATGTTAATTTATTTCTAATTTAATATAATTACCACTGTTTTCTCATTGAATTAATGCTTTCATACAAATATTGACATGAAATAAACTGTGTGCCGCCTAGTTTTAATATTTAAATCTCTAAATTGCATAAAACGTACAAATTGAGGCAAATAACCAATAGAATCTGTTAAACTTTTTATGAAAAAAATTATGATTGGAATATAAATATTTAAGTTGAGATAGACTAATATAATAGTATAGGCCGGAAATACAACAAATATAGGTATAGGGGTGAAGGTGTACAGGAGAAGATGACGAAAATTAGATATATATTTCTTGATAAATTATTATGGGATCCAATAAAAAGATACATACAAAATAATAATTCAAGTGTGAATTCACTTACAGAATTAAAGCAATTTGTAGGAGGTATATCTCAAACAACATCTAACCGCGAAATAAAAGATTCAACGAGGAAGATATCGGATTCAATTAGCAGTTCGCTCCCAGTGGAAAAAGATGGTATAATAACAGAATTTTTTACTAACACGTTTAAAGTACTATCTAATCTACTAGTGAATATTGATAAGCATTTGACCGTAAACAAGTTGCCAGAAAGAATAATAGAACCTAAAACTAATTCGGTAATGTTGTTTCAACGTAAATTCATAGCTTCGATAATGTTTGGGGCCTTTTTAGGATTGTTTCCAGGCCAAATATTTAATAGTAAAACACCAGGATTATGTTTTCAGAACTTCTTTGGCACAAGTTCAGCATCTAAACATCAAGTTATTGCATTTATGAGTTACTTCAATGATGTTGCTATTGGGATATCTAGTAATCATGAATTTGTAGAACAACAAGTTATTTTTGAAAGACATTATTCGGCTCCAAAGGATACGCTGTTTTTTATTAATTCTAATGAAGCAATTCAACCCACTGAGTTGGTACGTGGTTTCATGGAAAATTACAACCCAGGAGGACATGTAGTGGAGGCAATTTTCGGGAATAAAATTGTAGGAAGCGCTACATTAAGCAATGTAATGCATCAAGAAGAAATTATGATGACAACTTCTCCAGAAACATTATTTGCAAGAATTTTCCATACAAACATGGGCCAAGAAGATTCTCTTTCATTTAGGGGATTGTTAAAGTATTCGTCGTATAAAGGGTACGGCACAAATAATTACAGACACATAGATGTTACAAGTCAGGAAAGATTCAGAGCATTAGGTAGGATTTATACCTCCTTCGATGCAATTCCTGGTAACCAAGGTTATACTCAATTTACTACTCCTTACTCCCTTAGAGAATTAAATAAACTTGTTCCAGGATTATGTACTGATTTTTATGGTGAAACTGAAGTGAAACAACGTTCTCCTTTTGTTGGTGGTTATTGGGGTGGTGGTGTTTTTGGTGGAGACATCAAGTATAAATTTATAATACAAATGATCGCCTCCTGTGTTTGTAGAAGAGCATTGGCTTATGCAGATCCAGATAAACATTTGAATTTACAGGAAATTCGCAGATTGGAACAAAAGTATACTACGTGTGGCAGACTTGCTAAAGCTTTATTTGATGCTGAGAGAGCTGGAAGGATAAGTAAAGGTAATGCCATTAATGTATTATTGAGTTAGTATAGCTTTATTTTCACTCCCAAAGTTTCACTACCAATAGAGATAGTAAATAATCTTCTGATTTTTAATTGATGAAATTGCTCACATACCTGTCTTTACTTATAATTTGTTTGGAAATGTAAATGAAACATATCAATGCAGTTTATTTAAACTTATTGATTGGCTATTGATTTAGTAGTAGGAAGTAGCTCAAATTTATAGCATCAGTATCAGTTTGGCTGTAATTGGTGCTGAACTTTCACCTTGCTCTATTCAAATCAGCTGTAGCTCCCAATAAAAATCGCCGACAGCACGGCGCAGACAAAGCACTCTCAATCCCGGAACTCAGCCTCGCAGGAGAGGCCACCCAAAACAGCCACAAAGCAAAAACAAGACCACAAAGGCCTTACAAGATATTCAAAAGAAACAGTAAAATTAAGAATACTAATGGTGGCGGCTAGTGCCGCCTGAAGGGCTATTAAAACAAATGTTAATCACACCTTCAACCAATGAGTGAGTTAAAACTATAGAACATCGTAGTTAAATAGTTGTGTTCAAATCACGCAAAGGTAGAATGTGAATTAGAGTACCATCAAGAATAAAGGTGGAGATAAAAAATATTATCATTCGTTTACGCAACAAGAAAAAATATTGAACATTAAAATTCTTGCGAGTTACCTTGCTTCGATTTTGACTTCTTTGGTAACAATACTGATGGAATATTTGGTAAGACACCACCACTTGCAATTGTCACATTCCCCAAAAATTTGCTGAGTTCTTCGTCATTTCTAACAGCCAATTGAATTTGTCTTGGGGTAATACGGGTTTTTTTGGCATCTCTGGCAGCATTACCTGCAAGTTCGAGGAGTTCTGCACACAGATACTCAAGAACCGCAGCTAGGTAAACTGGAGCAGCAGCACCAATCCTCTTTGCATATCTACCTCTTTTCAAATATCTTGCAACTCTACCAACTGGGAATTGTAATCCGGCTTTGGCCGAGTTTGATGTGGTCTTGCGAGTGGCCTTCTTTCCTCCGCTCCTTCCTCCTGATGTTGTTACTTTTCCGGACATTGTTTCTGTTTATTTGTTATTCAATATTTTCTTAAATGTTAAATATAATAAAGTTGCGATTATCACACCTTTAAAATTGACTTAACTGTTTCCTTCCTTGTCCCTATTTTTATATTTTTTATTCATTATCCACACTTTTCTCCCCACATATCCCCATATTTGTCTATTCTAGTAATTAATTCGACGGTATAGATAATTATTCCACTGATCTAATATTCCACATTACGTATCGTCTACATCCAGCGGTATGTTTGTATTTAGCCATGAATGGAGTGGGTGTGGGGCGTAGAACAAAGGCGACCCATTGAATTGGTTTGAGCTGGACATTTATCTCTCAAACTAGCTATTTTTGTGACTGTAGATTTTCTTCCTTCTTTGTAAACAGTTAGTCCATAATTGGGATTTAACTGGGTTCGAACTCAAATTTTTGTCCTCATTTCTCTAGTGGTTTTCCTAAATGGTTAATCTATAAGTTGGTAGGTAATCAAAAGTATGTATGGCGGGTCTCACACAAGAGATGCCATTGCATCGTAGTTATGTTTCCTTTGCGAGTTTTTAAATTAGAGTCAGGTTTGCAATTGTGTACTTTAGTAGGGTGCTGCCATCTCTGGGAAGAGCGGTAGCGGGTGGGACGGCCTATTGAATGTATGGGCTACTGCATTCAGTTTTTCTTTGACATTTTGTTGATGGCAATGATATTAATGCATGTAATTTGAAAATAATAACGGGGTTATTCTATAGAGTTTTAACAATACCTTTCCAATTAATACGACTAAAAATAGTGGATAAACATCCAATAAAAGAGGCTGTAAACACTATTATAATGTTTAAGCTAAATTGTGTGTGGACATATTTAATGTTCTTTCAGCAAAAAAAAGCATTATTAGAAAAGTATGAGGGTAAAAAAGGAATATTTGAATACTCAGGGTTAAGTTAATGGAAAAGTAAAAAAAAAATCCCACACATTATGCAGAATAATACATAAAAATTGCTATTTAAAAAATAAAAATAAGTACATTTAAATAAAGATTTTTAGTCAAATATATTTATTTATTTAATTTCACATTTGAATTTACATATGAAGTTAGAGGATTAAAATAAAGTTAGCATTGAGATTTAGTAATAATATGACGAAAAAAAACAATGAATAAATATTATATTACAAATAAAATAGGTCAAGGAGGGTATGGAAAATGTTACTTAATAGAAACAAAAAAATATGTCGAAAAAGACGAACAACTGTTGGCAAAGGTTGTCAATATAGGTAATATGAGTCAAGTAGAAAAAGATAAGGCTATACAGGAAATAATGATATTAGAGATGGTGCATCACACAAATGTAATCAAACTAGTGGAGTTTTATAGAACCGAAAATTTGTTATGTATAGTAATGGAATTAGGAGAATATGGTAGTTTGGATGCTGAAATAACAACGAGAAAAAATGATGGTGAATTGGCAAAGAAATATTTTACGGAAGATGAAATAATGTATATTTTTATTCAAATAATATTTGGAGTAAAATATTTGCACGACAATAATATAATTCACTCTGATATAAAATCAAATAATGTTATATTGTTTTCAAACGGAGTCGTCAAATTAACAGACTTTGGAATTTCAAGTATACTAACAAATAACAAAACAAATGGTATTGATGAAAGTGAACAAAATATTCAAGGTACATTTTACTATTTGGCACCCGAAATATATGAGAATATGAAAAGTGATAAGTACAGTGATTACTGGAGTATAGGATGTTTAATATTGGAGATGTGCTCGCTGGAAAAAGTATTTAGAAAGTACACAGTTCAAGAGCTTATAATATTATCTGTAAAGAATAATAAGGCTTTTACTGAAGAAGTTGATAATCACATAAAAGTGAATAAATTAAATAACAATTATTCTAGTGAGTTAATATGGATAATAAAGGGATTGCTAAATCCAGATCCAAAAAAGAGATTGACAATTGAAAAATTACTAAATAATAATTTTATGAAAAGATATTTGAAAAAGTTTTCAGATATATGCATAAGCAAGAATCTAAATCAATTTGAGGAAATAATTGAATACTGCAGTGCAAACACCAAAAATATTAATATTAAAGACAATAACAAAACACTTGAATTAAATCGACTGCCATTTTGGTTAAAAAAAGATATATTTTCTGAAAACGATAAAAGTAAATTCGTAATTAAACAAGATCTCGGAGAGTGGTTTAAAGATAAAGAAAAAAAAATAAGAAATTCAATAAATAAAAACTGCAATATTGGCGATGATAAGTCAAAAAATGAGAGTATGTTTCCTAATTCGAACTCCGATGGAAAAAATACCTGTAGTGAAATCATTAAATACTTGGATTTGAAAAGAGAGGGTGATAATATTAACAAAGGAATCACAAGAGAAGAAATATTAGTGCAATTGGAAGCAACAATCGATTTCTTTGCAGCTCAGTTAAGTTCTTTAAATAGCAAAAGAGTGACAACAGAGAGAATAATAAGACATAATCTTGAGAATTACATAGAAAAAAGTGCAAATACAAGAAGTAGAATAAGAAATTCTAATTTTCGAAAAACAAAAACGGACAATAATGACTTACTAAGTCAAATATCCAAAAACCAAAGTTCAAGCAAAAATATGGGGTCAAAATATGACAAGGAAAGAGAACAATTGAGGGAATTAATAAGAAGAGGACGTCAGAAAATCAGGATGGAGAGTGGTTATGACAATAAATAGCTTAAATTGTTCATTTTAAAACTTCTACTCTTGTACAATTGAATAACAGATTGTGAATTGTAAAGTAGTAGTTATTTAATGCGGAGTAATTATTAAGTAATCTACTTTAATGCGCCCATACTTGTAAACAATTTATCAGCAAATATAATATTTATAAATTCATTTTTAGCAAACCTTAAATCAAGCAAAAGTAGATAACTTACATTAAAGACTCAAATTAATTACAATTTTTTACATAATATTTACAAATGAAGACATTGAAACGAACTAATTATTTTTGTTGAAAAAATTAATCCTGTTAATTTACATATTAAATGTGTGTGGTGTTTTATTTCACCTAAATGGAAGAAATACATCCACTTTTCAGAGATGAAGTCCCCTCAAAGAATGAATTAAGAAATAATGATATTTATTCTGCCCTTATTGAGTTATCTACTGAGGGTGATATTTCAAATTCAAACAACAAACAAGTAGAGTGTAAAGATGAAAAAAATGTGACAGGGACAAATAAAATATCACATAGCTCAAAACCGATATTCAAAGATAGAAACAACAAAGCAAAAGGTAGATATCAACGACACTTAAACAGAATTAACTCCACTAAACTAAGAATTATGATAGAGAAAGAGTCTAATTCCGCAGATATTAAAATGGATGATTTAGAGACAAATGCAGACAACGCCAAAGAAGCGAGAGAAATTGCTGAAATGAACTTGTGTATGTCAATATGGTCCAACAAGAAATTATTTTCAGAAAAATAAAGTAAACACACGATATTAAAGACAAGGCAAAAACTCACAGTACAAAGTACTTGACTTATAAACAAATATAATCAGATATAAGGATCAGATTCTGACAAAGATAAACGGACCAACATTTCGTTACAACTTAAGGTTCACACCTGCTTTTTCAATATTATAAAATAAGAAACAAACCTTTTCGATTATTGTTGGCAAATTTTGTTCAGGAAATATGGATATTACTTCAAGCAAGAAGCGCCAAATTCTGTGGTAGGTTTTTTTAATATTCGCAAGGAATAAAATTTATATAGCAGAACAAACTTTAAAAAGTAATGTGGTAAATAACAAAGTCAAAGATAATGAGTGGAAAAGATACATTCATAGGTGGTGATGATGTGGGAGCGGTTGTAATAGATATTGGTAGCTATTCCACGAAAATAGGCTATGCTGGGGAGGACTGTCCAAGACAGGTCTGGCCGTCGGCAGCAGGGGTGAAAGAGAATAATGAAAAAAGGTTCCCGTTAAACTATTTAAGTTATTCGGAAGGTCTGGAAGTAAAACCATGTATAAGTATCGTTGATGGTGAGTCAATACTAAACGATGATGTTTTTGAGACAATAATATCATATACGTCCGGAAAGGGTGGTTTATTAACCAATTTGGAGGAGTATCCGGTATTGCTAACAGAGCCTTCAAGGCACAATAGAAAATTTAGAGAAAAAGAAGCTGAGATAATGTTTGAAAAATTCAATGTTCCTGCGCTATATACTGCAAAAAAAGCAGTATTAAGTGCGTTCTCAGTTGGAAGATCTTCAGGATTAGTTGTAGATATAGGCGCATCTAAAACGTCAATAGTGCCAATATTGGATGGATATGCATTACAAAAGCCATTATGTGAGTATCCTGTTGGTGGTGATTATCTAGATAACCAAATAGCAAGGTATCTTAGCAGAGATAAGAAAATAAATATTATACCCAACTTTTCGGTAAAAAAAATAATTGGGAAAGACAGAACAATTACTTATGAAAAAATAAATATAGATAATGTTCATCACTCTTATATTGAATATAGTAAGAACGAAGTTCTGAGAAACATTAAGGAATCAATATGTAGATGTGCTGAACATGAAGAAGCAGCCAAGACATCATCCACTTTAGCAACATCAACATATGAACTTCCGGATGGAACTACCATAGATTCAGAACCAATTGGAATAAAAGTTCCTGAATGCCTACTTAATCCTGAAATGGAAATGAATGATTCTGAATCTCCTAAGACTAGCAAGTGTGATTTCCCAGGGATATGCCCAGCCATATCAAACACTATAGTCAATTGCGACATTGATATAAGAAGAGACTTGGTAGGTGCTGTTATAATAATAGGAGGTACTTCTCTTATTCCTGGATTGGTTGACCGTATCTCGAGGACATTAGCTGAAGACGATAAACTTTCCGGAGGTGGTCCAAAACTCAAAATAATTTCACCTAATTCAACAGTGGAAAGAAAATTTTCAAGTTGGATCGGTGGAAGTATACTTTCCTCTCTTGGGTCTTTCCAACAAATGTGGTTTAGTAAGGAGGAATATCTTGAGCACGGAATCCACCTAATTGAGAGGAAGTGTGCAAATTGACGAATCAAAGCAATCGGCTAACTGTAAAAGTTCGATTGTGACATTGGGATATCATTAATAATTAGGTTTAGAATAGGAAAAATTGATATTCTAAATATCGATTTGTTTGTAACTAATTAAACTTAAGCTGGAATTTAGAAGAAAATAACAAATTGAATGTTGGCCTGTTGGAAACATGTAAATGAGGGGTTTGCACCAAATTATTTGGTGCAGTGTTGTTAGATAATGAGATTGTTAATCTATCTATGTTGATAGTACTAATTTTAATGTTAATTATTCTATTAATATTCTCTTTTCTCCATTGTATTTGCTTTAATTACTTTATCTTCAGAGGTTAATTTGGCAGGTGGGTCGGGTGGTATTCGAGAAGAAATCATGCGGGAGCGGCAAAAGAAAAGTTACTTAACAAGAGTTTATTGATATAATTTGTATTTTTTTCTATGCATTCAAATGTTCAACAGCAAAATACAAAAAATGAGTTCTTAATAACAACATCGGATTATCTTTTGGATACAAATCGTCCAGAGAACAAAGGAACAGCAATATCAATATTTAGGGGTAACAATGATATAGAAATAATACACACGTTAAGCAATAGTGATGTTATTCAGTTGGCCTTGGGCCTAAATCATACCTTGATTTTAACTTCAGATAAAGAAGTGTACTCATGCGGCACAGGATTGTTTGGGCAGTTAGGACATGGCGAGTCAATAAAAAAGCTAAACGAACCGAGGAGAATAAGAGACTTAAAGAGGATAGCCAAAATAACATCCGGAACATATTACTCGTTAGCACTTACTGAAAATGGAGATATTTACAGATGGGGTCTATATGATGCAAGAACTCCACCTATTTACAGGCCAAGACATGAAAATTTATCGTTTATAGGAAATAGTTCCAAAATAACAGAAATTGTTTCATGTAAAGAAAAAACATGTATAGGGTTAGACACTGGTGAAATATACATGTTAAATTTTCATAGTCCAAAAGTAGATCTGTTATGTAAATTGTCGAGTACATACCCCAAAGAAATATCGATAGGTGCTAACTTTGGTCTTGTTTTAGATAATTGTTTACAATTATTCGTGTGGGGTGACAATACATACAATGAATTTAACTACCAAGATCTAATTTTGTATGATTCAGATTACCCAAATTTTTATAAAGTTGATACAAGTTCCTGGGGAATTTATAATAAATCAAATAATTCTCATGAATTAGAGAACACCGATATTCAAAATAGTGATGCAAGTAAGATAAATAACGATGAATTTAGTATTAACTACAATAATGTTGACAAAGATTATAATATGGACTTAAGTGGGAAATTTTACATTGAGAGTATATCTTGTGGTGACAAACATTCTCTCTTCCTGATTTCTAACAATACAGTACTTTGTATGGGTGATAATACTTATGGTCAGTGTGGAATTGGAATAGATGATAAGAATTATATTTATCCACCTATTACCATGAAAAAATTCAATAATTTGGATCTTAACAAGCCTTTCATTTCATGTGGCAATAGATCATCAGCAATTATATCACCAAATGGTAAATTGTTTTTGTGTGGCCAAACATTTTATGAGAATAATAAGATGAATAAAAAAGCAGGGGTTTCTAAATATGCGGGAGATTCAAATAATACTGAAAATTCTCACAGAATGTCTGCTGAGTATTCTATTATCAATAGAAATTCTACACTTATAAAATTCAATGAGAAGGGCTTCGTCGTAGTTACTAATTAACACTAGTCAACCAGTCTTTATTTCCAAAGTAAACTTAAATTCTGACTTTGTCAATAATTTTTATTTCTTTTCATTTGTGACACTATTTTTTGAATTTCTTAATGTTTGCATCTCGTTCAGATTAAATATATGATACTGTTTCCCAAGGACATGAATTTAAATGCCTATTTGTTTAGACGTGTAAATTCAAATAGAAGAATTATTCCTAAGGTGGCGATTAAGTGCGATGGGTAAAAGCGAGTGATTTATTATTTTCACATCATTCTTATAATTTGATGCAAGGTGGATTAAGTTACTGCCTTATTTCGTTTACCATAAATCGGTACAAGTAGTAGTCTTTCTCACCCCACAAGCAAACAAAAAAAACAGAAATTGAAACAGGTGTGGTGGAATAGTTTGGCAAAAGAATTCAATGTACAAATAATAGAATGTTTTATATTGTTATTTATTTCAATTTTAAAGAAAGAAATACAAGCAAAAGGATGTAATTATTTGAAATGGTAAAAATAAACAAATATAAATATTATTTGTATTGTGATGATGATTAAGTTAAGATTTAAATCATGCGTTTTGTGGGTATTTTTATCCATTATTATATTATTGTACATTAAAATAGATAAAATAGTAATTTTATCGCAACTAATAGTATCTGAACAAGAAATGTGTACAAACGGACAGTGCAAAAAAATGTTGAATGGGCATTTAGTTATTCAAAACAATCAGGTAAGTCGTTAAAAATGAATGCATAAAAATAGCTTTCAGGAAAGAAAATAAGAATTTCTAATCGAAACTGTTTTTCAGGATGTATCACTTAATTTTGATTCAGCAATAGTGAATGGTAGAAATTCAAAGGAAACGGATCCGGGATCAAATGGGTTTAAAATAACAATAAAGAAGTCTCCAATATTAATTTCGTATGACTTAACATATGTGTCAACTCTATATCATGATTTTCAGGAGGACATAAAGCTATTTTCGTTTTCGCAGGTTGAAGGAGACCCTTATAGATTTTGTGACCATGAATTGAGAAGTTGCCAAAAAGTAAGGGATGAGTACTTATACGGAGTTCCAAATTGTAAGTTTTATTCACAGGGGGGGAAAATTAAGGCAATATAATGACAATTTTAACATATTTTCGTAGTACCACCAGGTCAAAAAAATTGGACTCAAGAATCCCCAATACCACCGGGATCTCAGGGATCTTGTTGTTGGTGCCCTGAATTATATGCAACTGTAAGTTAATTCTTTGTTCTAAAGAGTGATAAGAGTTCTAACCGTACTTGAAAATACACATAATTTATCCTAAATAACTAAATTTATCCACTAGTTGAATAAGGATGCCCCATTCTCGAGAGCAACACTACATTGTTCATGGATTCGTAAGTTAAATTAAACTTAAATTTGAGCAAAGTTACTAATAAAATCACCGTTAATATTATTCGAAAAAAATAGAGCAAAGAATGTGGTGGAATGTATATTTGTCAAAATCATGTCCGATTTGGATACCACCGTGGTGGACAGCTTTCAGAATAGGAGGATGGAATTGGCAATATTCACTTACAGTTGAGTTATCGTGGTTCAGCCCAACAGAATCTTCAATTAAAAAGTTAACAAGCAATGAGTTTGATATAAGTGAAAACGAATGCAAAAAAAATAACACAAATACAAATATAGATTGTTTGAGTTTAAGACACAAAAATTCCGGAATACAACATTCCGTGCATACATTGAATTCGTCATCACCCTCATTTTACGATCCAAATTTCGGAGCATCTGTTCAAGTTATAAGTTCAGGCCCACCATTTGGAAGTGCAAACGCAAAGGATTTAAACGGTTATTTGATGTTACAACCAACTTATTCACCTAAAGGAGTGCCTGCGAGCCTGAATATACCACCATTAAGAAACGGTTGTGGCAAAAGTAAAAACCAAACTGAAGAAGAAGTGAACGATTGTCTAAAACCTACTTTGATAATACCACCAGAAAATGTTGATTTAACAGGAGTTGCATGCGATAAAATAGGCACAAGTGTTCATACATGGAGTTCAATAAATGGAAGATTTTGTTATCATCCACCGGGAACATGCCAAAGATCACAAGTTGCTAATTTTTATAAGAAGATTATTGAAGATCACTCTTTGGGTAAAATATCGGAGTACTCTGTTCATTCACAAAATACAGGTTCACCACAACTGGTATTAGATTCATTTGATAAACATGAAAATGATATGAACGAGGAAGAGTTAGAGGATGAAAAAAACATTAAATCAAGAAGATTCTATCTAGGTTATACTTTTGACTCTGTATTTGATACAGAAATAATGTTTTCTGTGGAAGCATCCTCCGTTTCGTGGGCAGCAACATCTTCTCCAGGTATAATAACCTACATTGAACCACCTCCACTGGAGGTTTGCACTGCAATGAGCAACTATGGGTGCCCTCTTAAAGTATATGTAAAAAATAGTGGTAAGTTTGAACTGCCATTATTTCGGTTAAATATCTTATTTTCATCCTTTGAAAATAATAAAAGGTGATATTGACTCTGGGTATATTGTTCAGATACCTTACTGTACAAAACATGGAATTCAAACGAACGAGGTAAGTAAATTATTTTAATTCATTGGACGATTTTACGTTGATTGATATAATAAATATCTAACGACATAAAGGCTATATATTGAGTAGATCAAACAAAAATTCATCTCTATATATATGTATATATTAACTTGAATAACTTTATTGGATTAATGATGTTTAGGTTGACCCAATAATGGCACAATCGCGAAGAATAAAAGGTGGTTCTGTAGGAATTTTCACATTTATAATGAATGTATCTGTACTGAAAGGCTCAGATTATAAATGTGTGGTATGTTTGCAGAAAAAAATGCCTAAATCTTAAGATCAAATACTAACAAATTAACAATTTTAGGTCGTACTTTATAATTCATTTTCAGTGCAGTTAGATCAAAACATATTTACATTTAGCACAAGTTCATCTACAGTAAGTTTAAAACTGATTTTCGGCTTAGTGATCATTTGACACCATTTTTTTTAATTCCAACACTGTTCGAATTGAAGATATCTCTATCAGGATCAGATTCTTTGATATCGCAAATAGTTGTAAATGAAACTTCTATTACAAATAAAAAATTCGAATCAATGTTCTCAGGTAATAAGTGTCTGTCGTGTGGCTTAAATTTTTGGTGTATAATAGCGAACAGTAAGTTAAATAAATTAATCCACTTAACTTTTAACTTAAAAATAATCAAAGTTGGCGAGTGCATAAAACTAGGGTTGAAGTGTGTTGCTGTTTTACTCGGAATAATAATAGCTATAGTAGTTCTGTTTAAGGTGGCTAGATTAATAATAAAAATTACAAACAACAGAAAATTGAAAAAAATAGCAAGCAATAAAAGAAACTACGTTGATAGTGACAAGCAAGGAAAGTAGTCTAGAAAACTCAGTTAAAAAATAACGCTAGTAGAAAAATATAAGTGAATTATTGTTACCTTTTCAATTAAGAATACTTGAATTCCAACTCAAAACAAATCATCTACTATTTTGAATTTTAACTTCCAGTTTAAAGCACAATTGTATTAGTGAAAGGGGATGCAAAATTCCATATTTTACTAATTTTTTATGCAATTGCAACTATTTGCTTAGCAATGTCAACTTATAACTATATGGTATAAAGCAAACACTCACAATAGAAAAAAAAGTGTTATGAACTCAAGATAGAAGCAAAGTATTTCAAATATATTGAATTTGACAAATAATCACTTCAAATCACATTCTAATATTTCACCAGTTCTCTTGTCAAGTTTCACTGTGCAGAGACCTAGATTCGGTAATTCCCAAAATAATGGCTCTGACAAAATAGTAAAAAAACGAGTTTTCAAATCCCAGAATAACATATATAAACTTACTTTTCAACAGTGATTTTATGAAAAATAAATGAGAAACTAAAACAACTTCGTTATTTTTATCTCCAAAATTATAATTTACCAAGAACTTTTTTAGATTGTTAATTCTAATATCTATTTCTTCATTACTTTCAGGTATTTCAATTTTAACTTTATCATCAGGTAATCGAGATACATCAAATTGAGGATATCTCTCCTTAATTTCGCTTTTACTATAAAGTGGTGTATCAGATATAAAAAGTGCTTTTTCCCTAAGTTCATCCAAAACGTAATATTTACACTCCTTAGATGCTCTTTTAGATATGTGTTTTAAAGTTTCCATTGATCTAATTAAATTTGAACATAACATCAACGAAGATCTCTCAACTAATGGTCTTCCTTTATATATTGGCTATTTCAATTAAATGAAAAGATATTAAATAAGCAATGCAAATTAAACTTACACCTCCACTTTCACCAAACTTAATCGCTTGATTAATTCCTTCATCAGACAAGTAAGAGTCGACTAAACCTAAAATTTATGAGGGAAGGTGTATTAAATAGTATATGGTGTTGTACCAAACTTTACTTACCTGGATCATGACTTATAAGTACTTTGTGTAAATTTACTTTTTTCTCTTTCAAATGAACATTTACTAGACTCTCAGAATGCCTTAAAATATGCAGTGTTATTAAGTTGCTTTCATCAATCTTAGTAGTATTATTGCTACTGTATTGGGTCAGTTTCCTGCTTCCAAATAATTTATGCGATATTTTATCGAATATTGAACAGGCTATTCTGAATAAGTTGCTCCCTAACTTTCTTCTTTCCAATAATATTTTCTCTATAAACAACATATTTGGTAGTCATATAACTCGTTTAAATTACATTTGCTTTCAAAATGTCTAGCAGTTATTTTGCAATTTTAGCTAATACTTATGTGCCTTTGCTTTGTTTTCAGTTTTTATAAATATAAAAAAGTTTGTGAGAAATATAACCGTTAAAATAGGAGCATAAGTAGTGTAGTTTAAAACTTATACTGTTGTATTCGTTTATATTATACCTTCTTCACACAGAAAATGATTAATTGTCAAATTTCGCTCCAATAGGATAATTAACACTATTCACCAAAAAAAAGTTCCAAATCTTATTATATTCTCAAATATAAATATACATATACACGTGTATCCTTAGTATATAGTTGTATATATAGATTCATATATTACACTTTTATTTTTAGGAGCTTAACCAACAAACTCTTCAAACACTTTTCAAATGTAAATGCCGAGGGGGCCATTTTCAGCGGGTCATTTTATTTGTTGTTATAATGTGATTTTTTTTACAATAGCTAAAAAGTACATTTAGACAGGCCCGCCGAATTTTTTTCTTTTGTAAATGGTAATTGGTGCCAATGTGAAAAAGATTTGTGTAGGAGGAAACATTATAATACCGTGGAAGTACGAAAAAGAGGCGATTTATTTCGTAATTCGATAAATATATTTGCTTTTTCTTTTCCACTCTGTTGGTTTTGTTTTTATTACACAAAGATAGGATAAAAAAGAATAACACTTCAGGTTTTTTTTTATAAATCTATTATATTGGTCAAATGTTTTGAGTCAAAAAAGTTAAAAATTCGACAAATAATAGAAAAAACAAGTTATATTTTATCTTTTTATACGAATTTTCTAAGTTTATAATTATTTGATTGACCATATATTAATAATATTAGTTTCATTGAAAATCAACAACGAAATAGAGAATTGAATAATTTAAAACAATAGAATGGGAGTACCCACATTTTATCGTTGGTTATGTAATAGATATCCATGTATTGTAAGAGAACTGAAAGATTGTGTAGATGAATTAACATGCATGAACGACTTAGATTTGCTAGAGCCAAATATAAATGGCGAATTTGATTGTTTATACCTAGACATGAACGGAATAATACATCCGTGTTGCAATCCAGGTACAGGTAACAAACCAAAAAATGAAGCAGAAATGTTTACTAGAGTTTGCGACTACATAGACAGGTTGTATTCAATGGTTAGACCTAGAAGGCTCTTATATTTAGCCATAGACGGTGTGGCACCAAGGGCAAAAATGAACCAGCAGAGAAGTAGACGTTACAAGACTGCATTGGATATTGAATATAATAAGAGAGCATATGATATCGCGCAGGAGGAATTCAAGAATTTAGGTTACAAGTGCCCAGAATATATAGAAAAGTGGGATAGCAATGTAATTACACCAGGAACTCCATTTATGGAGAGGCTTACAATGTGTTTACATTCATATATAAGACACAAATACGAGAATGATGAATCTTGGAAATCAATAACAGTCATATTTTCCGATTCAAATGTGCCAGGTGAAGGTGAACACAAAATATTGGAGTTTATTAGAAGTCAAAGGACAAGCAAGGATTATGATCAAAACACAAAGCACGTATTATATGGCGCAGATGCAGACTTAATTATGCTTGGACTTTCCACACACGAAGTTAATTTTTATATTATTAGAGAAGCAATAAGGGATTTTAAAGTCGATTCGCCATCTAATATATCGATAGTATACAATAAATGGGTGGAAGAAATGAAATCAATTGGCGTAGATGTAAATAAATATCAAATAGGACCAAATTTAGGGAAAAAACTGAGACTTCATTCTTGGTGGAGCGATATAGAAATTGTAGATTTGTCTGTATTAAGGGAATACTTATTTTTCGATTTTAAAGAGATTAAGGAGAGTATTTCAATTATTGGTAAGCATAAATTGATTTACGATTTTGAAAGATGTTTAGACGATTTTGTTTTCCTATGCTTTTTTGTAGGCAATGATTTTTTGCCCAATTTACCGGTATTTAGCATATTCAAGGGCACGTTGGACCAGCTAATAGGAATATATATTAAGGTTATCCCTCATATTGGAGACTATTTGACATTTGAAGGAAACATCAATTATTCTTCAATCGTTACTTTTTTCAACTACTTAAAAGATTTGGAGCTTGAAATTGTCACTCAAGAAACGAGATTTATCCACAATAAGCAAAATCAGAATTCTGGAATGAATAATAATGTAAACAGTAGTACTGGTGGCGTTAGCAATATTTGTGGTAGGAAAAGGCAGGTTGAGAAAAGACCAACTGTCTCTATTGAAGAATATGAATTGTTGGTTAACAGAAACAACAATGAGGGCAATGCAATTAACGGTGATTGTGATATGAATTCAAAATTAGACTTAAACGACAATTCGCAAGGAATCACTGATTTAAAGAGTCCGGGCAATAGTGGCAATGAAGAGATCTCAAACAAAAAGCGAAGATGCCCTGAATCAATTGATTCCTACTTTAATGATCACATTAATAAGCTGATAAAATATATTTCCGAGGTCGAATATATCAACGAAGAGAATGTATTGGTTAATGTAGATGAGTTAAGTGACGTTATAGTTAATATTGATGATCCAACAAGCATATTAAAGTACAGGCTGAATTATTATAACAATAAATTTCAGCTGAACTTGCACTTAAGCGAGGATGACAACTCAAATCAGGAAAGGGCTGTTCATGATAAATTAAATGAATTTACCGACAATATTTGTTTTAACTATCTAAGGGGTTTGTCTTGGGTATTAAGATACTATTATCATGGTGTCCCCAGTTGGGATTGGTTCTTTCCGTTTCATTACGCCCCCTATGTACTAGATATTACTGAGACCATTTCAAATCCTAATAATATTATGAAAGTTAAAGAATCTTTGTTACAGGAATTTGATATTGGAAAACCATTTACTCAATTTGAGCAATTAATGTCTGTTTTGCCACCTAAATCCGGTAGAATATGCTTGCCTGATGAATTTTACAAACTCATGATTGACAGTAACAATCCAATTAATAAATATTATCCAACAAAATTTAAACAGGATCCGAATGGGAATAAACAAAGGTGGAAGTGGGTTGCTTTGCTTCCGTTCATAGATCAGAATATTTTACTTAATACTGTCAGACCATTAGAAGAAAAGATGAATTTGTTATCCAGGTTCAGAAACAAGCTTGGAAAAGATATTATCTACTCGTTTAAATATTCCCCTTTAAAGGAATTGATTGAAAGACTTAGTATCGGTGAAAGCGAGTCATTTATTCAAATGAGTGATATGCAAATATTTGGTACAATAAATAAATACAGAACCATCGAAAACAATGAAATTCAAGGTAATAATTACGTGTTAAAACCGATATATGAGTCATGTGATAGTATTCAAGACAGCAGTGAAGTTGTTAAGAATATGCTTGAGGATAATTGTTTACAATGGAGGGGTATACTTTCTAGTTCATTTAATACAAGTATTGAATCGCCAATGTTTGTTGTCAGTTATTTTAATACTAAAAAACCAGACAAGTATATTATAAATGATGGTAATGATAAGTTTAAAGACGTTGATAGCAATATATTTAAATTGTACAAAGTCGGTTACGGTTCTAAATTGTTGCCAAACGCAAAACCATGTATGCAAGCGGGTTCACTTCCCGAAACCGAACTAATTAATCAAGAAAGAAAATTCAAGGGTTTCAAGGCCAATTACACACAAAAGGTATTATTAAAGTTGTTTAGTTACTGGGACATAACAATTTCTTCTCACAGAAAGAGTATTTTGAGAAACAACCGTGGCAACGCACAATACAGTAGTGGTCACATTAGACACGACTATGATCACAATCAACATAATCAAAGCAATAGAAAACCTTTTAGGTATAACTACAAAAACACTATCAATGATGCAAATCATCACAAAAGCGGTAATGTAAACAATCACCGCAGCTTTAGTGACAAAAGACGATCACATCATCCTGAAAACTATAATACTCGGCATTACCAGGCAATCGATTTTAGTGGAGTGTTCCCTAACGGTCATGCGAGAGTGTCAAATATCCATTGGAATACACAATTCGAGGGTGGTAATTGCACAGGTAACAACACACACCTACTTACTGCACCAAAGCACCAAAATGGATATGATTCATACACACGAGATAGACAAGAGCACCACTATAATCACCAGCATAATATCAACTCTGGTGTTAGGATACAGAGCCACGGTAAGACTTTCGGTAGTCACGGAGTGAAAGGTTATAATAACTCAAAAAATAGACGTGAATAAGTAATTTCAACAAGTTGGCAAGATTGCCAAGCAATATGTATTTTTTTGACAGAATGATTACTATTACTTGATTTACTTTGAACAATCAAATAAAAAGCGAATATAATGAAAATAACACGCCAAATAATAACTCATAAACGAGTTTAGGTGAAAGTAATTGCCATACTATTATATTACCTCTCAAAACAATTATTCCAATCATTGTAAACAATAATCTAGACAATAATATTGATGACACTAACGCCCTGGAAGATCTTTTATTCCATACTGACTTTACACTTATTTGGGATGCTAGAGTATATAAGTGAGAAGTCACAAAATAACCAGTTAAAATATGGGAGAGGAATAAATTAAATTCTTCAGTTCCGATAAATCCCACATATCCTGGAATTGAATCCAAGTCCAATTTAATTCCCAAATTAAATAGGTTATTTATTGAGACTAAGTATAATAATACAACATTTTCCATTCCCCTCAATATCTGGCCCTTCGTTTTTTCTTTTCTTGCATTAACCTTCTCGAACTCTATCAATTGAATAATTCCTGATACTGAGAATTGAGCCACCATACTGTTTTTCAACATGAGTATCGTTATTAGGTTGTTGGCTATCCATTTATTATTTAATTCGATATCATCGATACATTCCTTGTGAGCATTACCTTTGCTCATATATTTGGATACCATATTACTGACTATATGAAATGTTAAAGCCACTCCTATTGTTCTTACTATATAAATGTTGTTCACCCACTTAAACCAAACGTAGAGTGGAGAGAGTAATACTAAAAATATATTAAACTTTTTTAATATGTTTCTGTAAAAGAATAAAATCAAATACAAATATAATATCAACAAAAAGACGGCTAGAAACTCATCAAAGTAACTAAACAATGATATATTTTGCCCAAAATTAACGTTAAGATAATATGTCAGCCTCACCAGGCACAATTGTATGATCGGAACAAGTATACCTCTAAGATTATTCTTCATTCCTAGAAATAACGATATTATTTGATAGGATGATAATAAAAATCTAACTATAGAATCCTCATTTTTCACAAATCCCGCAGAATAGCTACAAAATTGAACCAAGCAGAAGAAACAAGTTAGAAGCCATAATAAAACCCATCTTGATTCTATGCCACTATTAATGCATAAATAATATGCCTTTCTGCAAAAAACTCTGATCTCAAATCTAAACTTTGTAAATATAAACATCAAGAAACATATAAGGCATATTACAGTATTAAAAAGTGGGATATAAGAACAAACTTCTTTATCAAATAATGTTATTCCAATAGAATTAAATGAACCAGAAAAAAAAAATGAGGCTAAAAAACCCATTATTAACGGTTTATTTTCAATAACCACTTTCGTTTGTGAATATGAATCCATTCTTGTGATAATTAAAATTAAAACAAATATTAACAATGAAGTCATTATTAACAATCCTTGAACAATTTTGACCCAATCAAATTCTGACCTGTCCATAGACAACACATTTTTAGATATTTTTGAAAGCTTAAAACTTATAGATATATGCTTTTTACATATATCCTCAAAGCTCTCTTTAATAATATTAATACCTTCCAAGGTTAATAATCGTTCATAACTTTCCTTAAACTCAGAGAATAATATGTCAATTTCATCTTTTTTATGTCCTTTGCGTTTTTTTCTTATATATTTTTTGTAAAGTTGTAGAGCATTGTTATGAATTATTTTTGCATGTAACATTAACTCTTTATTCTTATTGGTGTTCAAATCTTCTTTTTTTTCGCTGTAATTCCCAATTTTAGAAAATTCAACAAAGAAATCGGAATTAAATACACCAAGATTGTTTTCAGGGATAGGAATACCTAATGATGAAGACAATACTGGAACTATATCTACTTGATTAATAACATTGATTTTTTCTATTCTTTTTTCAAATGAAATAGAATTAGAATCATGAGTCTCCAGTCCATACCAATTTTCATCTTGGTCCATCATTTTTTTAAATGGTATAGTAGATAATGCAAAGAATCCTGAGCTAACTTCCTTTATATTTGGACCGCCATGACCTCCATCATCATTCTGTCCGTGGTCACCGAACAACAAGAATAGTATTTTTTCTTTATTTGCAGTGGGGTATTCCTGGTTTATGTAATTTTCGATAATTTGTACAAATTTTAACTTATTAATATTATTCTTACCTATCACACTTTCATCAAGCCACAGTAATTTGAGAATGGCGTCCTTTGCAAAGTTGTCAAATTCAGTAAGTTTATTTGCAATTAATTCATTGTTACATCCCATTGCATGCCCTATGTGATCTAAACCGATAGAATGCATGACTAACAACTTCCAGTCACCATACTTTGTGGACATATTTTTTTTCAAATCTAAATATCCTCCACTTTTACTATAGACATAATTATCTAGAGAGTCAAAATCAAACACGTTATATGAATTATATTTGTGGTCGTTCGTAATAAACTCCCCAAAAATATGTGACCAGGTATCGTCGCCAATTATTGTTGATGTACCATTCTTCATTTTTAATTCAAGTAGAATATTTGAAACCTCCTTGGATTTTTGTGGATTTAAAGAATGGTATAGTTCTAGAAATCCTGGGTTTCCACCAGTCATTAGCGCTTTCACTCTAAATGTAGTGAGAGTAGGAAAATCAGATTTGAAATTATAGAATCTAACGTGACTTCTCAATTTTGAGCTCATCATTAATGAGTTAATGTTCTTTAATTTATTATGGTTATATTTATTTGGATTCCTTTTCTCTACATTAAGAAAATCTACTCTCAATGAATCTATTATAAAAATTATCACTCTATCGTAAATAGGATCGATTTCAAAACTGCTCACGCCTACATCCTCATTGCTCTTGATTCCATTGCTAACAAAAACTATGTTGCTCTGATCATGATAAAAACCATCAAAAAATAGTAGTCCCCCAAGCAAGAGCATAACAAGGTATGTTATTATCATTACTCGCCCCATTTCAGTGCTCCTTGAAGTCTTCACCTTACAAACTTATTCTCTGTGAGAATTCAACACAACCTTCAAATAACAGCAGTCTAACCTTTCACAAGCGAGTATCAATGTTAGTAATACCGTCCTTCGTTATCGGCGCCACTGTATGTGGAAAAGCGCCATTGCCTTAATTTATATAAGTCATGCAATTATTGTATAGGCGTCGGAATTAAGACATGCAAAAAGCATATTGATAACAGATTTGAAAGGCAACAGGATTATTAACAAATCAGTTTTGATAGTCCTTTCATTTATTTACATAGTAAATTAAAGCTTAATTCTGGGTCTTTTTTATTTTGTTGGGGGAGGGATTAACATAGAATAGAATCTGAAATATAAAACATAACGATTATAGTGTTTGTTGTTCATGTTGAATAAGGTGATTTACAACTATTAGTGCAAATAAAACAATATTAATGCAATTTGATTATGATAGCGATAACATTTTTGATAAATCAGAGGATCTTAGTAAGTTGGAATATGAGTTTTCTAAACTAAGAAAGGAGACAGGTTTGTTGTATGAAAATGAATATGTGCAAGATTTCCTTGAAAATTATCACCGTAATGAAAACTACAAGGGAGGAAACAATTGTTTTAGTAAACACATCAATAAGCCATTTAATGATGATATATATTCGAAAGAAGCCTATAGCTATGATAATGAGACTCCTCAAAGGAGTAAAAAAAAGTCAGTAAATAAAAAAAAACTTTCGGTTGGTAATTTAAAAAAAACGTTTATTAATAACAGATTTAGAGGTGTTTCGCTGTTTTCAAGGAAGTATGGTTCTGACGAGAACATTGTTAACGATATAGTTACAGTGGATAAAAAAGGAGCCAGAGGTGACTTAGTTATATCAACAAATAATGGTGATAAAAACACACAATTAGCAAATAATAAAAATACTTATGGATTGAAAAAAAAAACCGATTCTCATGAATTAGATTTTCATGGAGGCTATTCAAGTTCTGATACTGAAAAGTATATGATTAAATCAGATTATGAAAATAGAAGAGAAATAAACATGAATAGTAGAAATCATAGCTACAGAAAAAAAGATGAAAAAATAATGTATTATCTTGATAAGTCATCAGATGAGGAAATTGAAGGGATTGAAAGTGATGGTGAATACAGTATGGAAGATGATAACAAAGTAAATTTAGAGGGTAGAGGCTTGATGGTGAGTAACGACTTTCTTTCAAAAATACCGGATGGCTCAGAAATGAATTTAATAAACGATAAATTTGAGAAAAGTGAGAAGGAGCAATTAATAAAAAGAATACAATCATTGGAAGTAATAGAATCCTCGCAGAAAATGTTAATATTGGAAACTCAAAATAGAGAGCAACAACATAGAATTAGATGCGAAGAATTACAGAGGCAATTGGAGTACAAGGAAACAAAGCTTTTGTTGTTAAATCAAGATTATGAGTCTCTCAAAAAGGATAATGCTCTTTTGAGTGAGGAAAAGGAAATTATTAAAAAAAAGTATACTGAAATGGAGTCAAACTGGAATCAAGAGTACGCTATGCTCTACAAATACAAAGTTGATTATGAGCTTTTATCTAAGAAAAATGATATTTTAATGGAAGAGAAAAGCAGTTTTATAACTATGATAGAGAGTGACAAGGAAAGATATAGAAAAATGGAATTAAATCATCAGAATTTACTTTTAAACCTTAATAATTTGGAGAAAAGGAATAACGAAATCGTGGAAAGATCTAGCAAATTACAGGAGGATAATGATTCATTATCTAGAGAATATAATAAATTATTTCACAAATATACTTCATTAATATCTGAATATGGTGCAATAAAAAAAAATGAGGAAAAATTGAATTCAAATATTGTGGAATTACAAGACTGTAATAAGAAATTAACGATTGAAAACAATGATATTTTTGAGAAATTTAAGTTTTTGACTCTGACAGAGAAAAATTTAGAGAATACTCAGGAAAAAAATATTGAGCTCGAGAATGAGATTTCTGCCATAAAAAAAGAGAGGGATATTCTTACAGCTGAGAATAAGATCATAGAAAAGAAAATAAAAACTAATGAGGAACTTGTATATGAATTAAAGAATAAGATTTTGGATTATACATTAGAAAATCAAAGGCTAAAGAAATTAATTAAAGAAACATTGATACCAATATTACCTGAATCAGAACACAACTCTACAATAGGTCATGTTTTAACAGTACTGAACGCAAAAGAGAATTCAAGATTTTCTGTGAAGTTGTTAGAAGAAGAATATTTGAATAATCAAAAGAAAGGAAATGATGACATAAAAGGTGATATTAATTACAATGATATTATTGAAACATGGAAAAATGTAGAAAATCCATTTACACCTAAAAGATTTGATGTAAAAAATAACCGAATGGGTACATTAGAAAATAACGGTACGAATTCATTTTCATTCCATAAAAGCGAAAATAAAACACCTGTAAAAGTATGTAAATCCAAAATTGATGACATAAAGAATATTCATTCAGATAATAAACACATATCTGACTTAGATATAAAAAAGTTAAATAAGATTGCTCCAGCTAGTTCCAATGTAGATGAAATTATTGCAAAATCATGCCCAATTATTTCTGATAACAATGATAGCAAAATTGATGCAGGAAAACTTTATAAATCATCACCAGACCTTGTGAATTATAAACAGGATATTAAAATTGATGAAAATATAGGTAGAGATGAAAAATTTGAAAAAGGAGTTAATATTTTAACGCCGAGACCGCTAGTGAAAGGTGAAGATGACCATACAGTTCCAGTAACGCTACCAATTAAATTAGAAAATAAAATAAAACATTCACTAGAAGATGAAGAAAACATTCCGGTGATACCATTAAATGATGATAATACAGATGAAACAGGTAATAGCGGAAAAAGCAATATGAATATTAATTTTGAAGATATAAATATTAAAGAACATGAAAATCTGCAGGAAAATGAAGGGAACGTATTAAAATGTTCTCATATAAATGACTGCGTAAAAATGATAGATAACTATGAGAAACAAATACTATTGTTGAATGTTGAGAAAGTCCAATTAGAATCTGAGTTGGCAGTTTTACCGAGAGATAATTGGTCAATAAGTTCAAAGGAAAAGGAGGAGAGGGATAATATTGAAAGAAGATTAATGGAAATACAAAATAGTATTTTTAAGGCAAGTTCAGGTATCAACAAAATTAAAGAAAAACAAAAATACAAAGATAATAATCAATAAATATATTCCTGAACCAAATTAAAAAAAGATTTATATATAAATATACAAATCAACAATTTTCTACCTTAATCCATTATAATGTTTGATCATTCGTTCTTCCTCATCAAGTTTTTTGATTATTTCATCATGATAATCGGCAGTAAGTGACGCAAAATAGCATCCAAATAATGGAAGAAGAATGGATGTCAAAAATGCCAAGATAGCAAATGAATATCCCCAAAAAAACTGTATTTCAGAAGCAGAAGGTGATTTGTAAGTGAATTCTGGGTATCCGAAATGCACAACACTGAAAAAAGAGTTAATGGCAATCCAGGATCCACCTGCATTTACGTAATATATTGGAAGAGTAATTATCGCAATCAAATTGGAGCAACCAAAAAGGGCAATATAAGCATATGTAAGTTTTATCGAAAGAGTTTTATAAGCCATAATAAATGTAATAAACCCAAAAAATACACACAAAGTACAACCAACAATTCCTGCAATCATTACTAAAGATCCAATATTAAGCATTCTGAAATTATAACAGGCATTTTTTGCGTTAGGGAATTGGTATTTATTAATAGAGCATACAACAGAAGCAGCCTCTCCAAATGTTCTACCATTGAAATAATTCAATTTGCTACATACAAAGTCCTCCAATCCCAAATTATTAATATGCGACAGGCCAGATTTAGTTTTACTATAAATTTCTGAATAATGGTGTCTATACCTTGAACTGTTACATCTTGATTTTATACTAAATCCCCATAATGAAAGATTAAATTCAATGTAACCAAGATTTTTGGTTTCGTAGATATATTGCTGCCAATTAGTGTTAAACAATGAGGATAACCAAAGAAGAATAACCACAAAAGTTGTTAATGAAAGGTAGATTCTACCATGATTACCGAATGGCCTTTTAATATTTTTGTGCATTAACTTTACAAGTCGAATTACCTTCTTTTGTATGATTTCATAAATATATGTATTGAACAATACTTATTTTGAGTTTATAAGAGTGCTCTTTTCATAAAGTAATGTTAAGATTACTAATTGTATTGATAATATACTTGTTAGATTGTATCTCTGGAAAAAAAGCAATTTAGCTCTCCTACTTTTTGTATGACTCCACTAAAAGATTGCCGTTTCTCTACAATAAGGCTTGCAGGTTTTTTTTTGGCGCTGGAGCGCCTACCCTACTGGAAATGAAAGTAATTTTGCATTGCATGCAATAAATAAACTTTGAAAAATAAAGTGACAATATTATTGGTGCATATCTTTATTTTAGTTATATTCATCAATGTTAGAACTTGAGGGAATAGGTATAAGGTGTTGCCATCCAGACTGCAACCTCTTACAATTTATACCATTCGAATGTAAATATTGCGAGTTAAAGTTTTGTATTGATCATGTGGATGAAAAATTACACGAATGCAAACCAAAGCCATTGAATAAAAGTAACACATTTTCGTCTAATAAGAAAGATTCAGGAGAGGGTAATGTTGTGATTAGCCACGTAAATTGCACAACCAAAAATTGCAAAAAGATAGGTATCAAGTGTAGAAAATGTGAGAAAACACTATGTTCAAGACACATTTATCCCTCAGAACATAAATGTTTAGGAGGAGCTAGTGATATATTTCCGTATAATATAACTCAAAAGAAGAAACTAGCTATTGAACCGTCTGGAATTGGTGTTGTAAATTCAGAAATAATAAGAGGTGTAGAACTTCCTTCAAATAAATCCGGAAAAACCCTGAGGAAAGTGATGATTAAATCAAAAAGCATAGGTGACTCAAAAATACCAATAAATAGTAGAGTTGCAATTGCGTTATTCGTTGATGAAGAGATAAAGTGCAGAAAACTCATAAATAATAGGCTTCCAATATGTATATGGATAAACGGCTTGAAGCCAATAGGATGGAATTTAGAGTACATTACTGAAATATTGGGTGTGTTAAAGAACAAAAAAGAGGGTAAACTGTCTGCAGGTAGCTGTGAATTGCGTTTAGTTTCTGTAAATGACAGCGGAGAGAAAAAGGAATTGAAAATGAATCATGAGTCCCGGAGCTGTATAAACGACGGAGATACATTATATTTGGTTTACGGCTCCAAGTGATACACTAAAAAAACACGCACTTTTTTCGACAAATCTGCACGTAAAAACCCATTGCTTTGGAGTCAACTTTAATATCAACACGGCTAAAATAGTGAATATATATATATATATATATATATATATATATTTGATTATAAAATGTATTTAAGCTAAAGGTAAATAAAAGACAAGAGTACTTAGGCGGTACATGTCCATTTGTATTTGGTCCCGATAATTAAAAAAAATATATATAAGTGAAAAAATCAATATTGAGGAAAAAAAGGTTTATGACGATAAAGAGCTGACTTTATTTTATGTCTGAAACCAATAATAGGATAATGAATAATGAGTTATTTATGAATTCCCAAAAGCATTCTATTGTGGGTGGACATTCAATCCAGACAAATATCAATGTGATCACGAACCGTAAAGATGTAGAGTTATTGGGAGGGTATATGGGAAAACAAGCACTAGATACCATGAGAGATGCAAACAATGGGAAACAGGGACTTTATTCAGGTAGTAGTGCATTTAGTCATTCTTGGTTCCCAGAAATTTCAAAAATACTATACCAAGTAAGCAAGTCTAATTTGTCAATTCAGGATAAGAGAGTTAGAATATTGCTTTTAATATTCCAGTGGGTAAGAAAACAGCAATGTGAATTAGTTGATCCCAGCTCATTATTTTCTTCAGATGATATAGAAATAGTTTATAATCATGTCTTAGCATACCAGCACTTTTTAACAAAGGAAACTCCATTGGATGATGAATTATTGAGAAAATGCTTAAGCACAGGTTTTTGTAATAAGAGACAGAAATTAGATAATCTATTTACAGGGACAAATATGAATGTTAACCCATGTAATAATAACAGTGATTTGGACGTCACTAGAGAAGATGATAACTTTAAACCTGACTGGAAATTTATTAATTCCATTTCTGAGGAGCAGAATGGTTTCAGTTACAAAGTTCCTTTATCAAGTCAAGGTTCTTCAATATCAATAAGAAATCCGAATCAGTGGATTGAATATAACAGGAAAGTTGAGCAGAACAGAATGGCACTCTTAATAAACAGAAGTTCATTAATTAACTCAAATAATGATAATTCAACAAATTCTCATATAAGCAATGATAATCTAAATAATGAAGAAATTAGAATTGTTAATAAGAATCATAATATAGAGTCTCACAACATGAGTGATTTGAATTCCATTAATAGTGTGCATAGTGGCAATGGTACGGAAATAAAGAACGAGAACAAAATGAATGACAATAAAGATCCGAGTGAGAGCGAGGAATTAACTTTTCGGATTTCAAAATTATTAAATTTTCAACAATATATAAGAAATCAGGTAATAGTTTCGAGATATTTAGAAGAGATGAACCCTTTATTACCCCAGTTGAAAAATGTTACTGCTCGCGACGCAAGAAAGAACAAAGCACTATACCACGCTAGAATGGATGGTTTAAGACATATGAAAAATACAGACGACATAAAAAGACAGAGAAGACAGTTTATTTCTGAATTACTCAAATATTCAAAGAGATTTGTGGATATTCACAGAGAAAATCAAAGAAGTATAAGAAGGCTGTGCTCACATGTTTTGAGACATACAAACAATAAGGAAAGGAAAGATCAAAATATGGAACAACAAATGCAAAAGGCGAGGTTGAATGCTTTGAGAGCTCAGGATGAGGAAGCCTACTTACGTTTATTACACGAAGCTAAGAATGAGAGATTACTTGAACTTGTTCAACAGACGGAAGAATACATGAATAAGCTTGGGGCACTAGTCGTGGAACATAGAAAACAAGCAGGTTCCTTCCTAGATTATGACGACGTATACAGTGAAGAGAAAGAATATGAATCTGAGGATGTTGATAGCAATGACAAACATTCGTGTACTTGCTGCTCGTCATTAGAGAAAGTTAAAAAAGATGGATCTAATAGTAATAATGATGTTGAAGATTCCGTTATGACATTAGATAGTGCTCTATTAAATGAAAAAAAAGAACTAAATGATGGTTGTGCAGGTGCTAGTGGTGTTAAATTAGGAGGAAATACTGGTAAAAATGAGTGTGGATGTAATTCTAAAGATTGCACATGCTCAATATCAATAAGTGGCTGCAAATGTCCATCTGAAACATGCTGTTCTAAAAAAACAAATAACAAAAGTCCTGCGCCATTAATAAAAGCAAAGGAAAGGTACTTCCAAGTAACTCACATGGTTCAAGAGCAGATAACTGAACAACCAAAATGCTTGAAAGGAGGACAACTTAGAGAATACCAGATGAAAGGGTTGGAATGGTTGGTGTCTCTATACAACAATAACTTGAATGGTATATTAGCAGATGCAATGGGTCTTGGAAAGACGGTGCAGACAGTTAGTGTTTTGGCACATATATACGAAAAGAGAGGAAATAGAGGTCCGCACTTGATAATAGCACCATTATCTACATTGCATGGTAATTGGGAAAATGAATTTAATAGGTGGTTGCCTGACTTCGTTAAAGTTATTTATGAAGGAAATAAAGAGATTAGAAAACAAATAAGATCTAAATATATGACAGGCGAGGCAAAATTTCATGTACTGCTTACAACGGATGCATTTATAATGAAAGATAAGCATTATTTGAGAAAGTTTGACTGGGAGTATATAATAGTAGATGAAGCGCATAGACTGAAAAATCCGAAAAGCAAATTGGTTCAAATATTAAATAATGGATTTAGAGCAAAACATAGGTTAGCATTGACTGGTACTCCATTGCAAAATGATCTGCAAGAAGTATGGGCACTATTAAACTACTTAATGCCAAGTATATTTAATTCATCTGATACATTTCAACAATGGTTTAATGAACCACTGTCGTCAATTAAATCTACAAGCAGAAATGGTCCGGGTTCAGATTCAGGTATAGTTCCATTAGATATTAGCGAAGAGGAACAATTATTAATAGTAGATCGTCTGCATAAAGTTTTAAGACCATTCTTATTACGTAGGGAGAAAATACAGGTGGCAAACGAGGTTCCCCCAAAGTTGGAGGAGATACTATGGTGCCCACTAAGTGGATTACAACAACATTTATATAAAGAGTTAGAAAGTAATGAAAATTCTGGACCAAATGTATTAATGCAATTGAGGAAAGTCTGTAATCATCCATTTCTATTTTCTACAGAACTTCAATATCCATCAGATGAGAGTATTGTTCGTGTATGTGGTAAATTTGTAATGTTAGATAGTATATTGCCAAAGTTGAGGGCAGCAGGACATAGAGTATTGATATTTAGTCAAATGACAAAACTATTGACATTATTGGAGATATTTTTGTCACTAAGAAATATGAAATTTTTAAGATTAGATGGCACAACATTATCTGAAGACAGGCAAGAAAGTTTGAAACTATTTAATGCCGATGATAGTCCGTATTTTGTATTTTTACTTTCTACAAAAGCAGGAGGATTTGGTATAAATCTACAATCGGCGGACACTGTGATATTGTTCGACTCTGATTGGAATCCTCAAAATGACGAACAAGCACAAAGCAGAGCACACCGTATTGGCCAAAAACGTGAGGTATTAACACTACGTTTTGTAACACCTGATACAGTGGAAGAAAGAATAATGACAACTGCTGGAATAAAACTAGATAAGGATGCACTTATTATTAAGTCTGGAATGTATTATGATATGTATGATGGTGATGACTTGGAACAGAAAAGAAAGGAAAAAATTCAAGAAATATTAAGGAAACAAAGGCAGAAAGAAGTTGTTAATTGTTATTATGATTCTGACAGATTAAACAGAATTCTTGCAAGATCTGATAAGGATCTTGAAATATTTGAAAGAGTAGATCGTATGAGGAAGATGTGTCATATTCCAGGATTGATAGTAGACCCAATTCTTCCACCATGTTTATTTGATTGGAAAAGGCATGCAAAAATATCGAAAGTTACCGTTGAAAATATACAAAAAGCTGAGGAGTTGTGGAAAATATGTTATACATCAGGTGACCCATGGGTGGTATATCCCAATAAGAGAAATAAAAAATACATAAGGGAGATGGCAATAATACATAAATCGTCATCTGCAGTAAATAAATTATATCTCAATATTACTAACAACAATGACTCTTCTAAGAGCAGTAATGGGAATTCACAAGAAGATAACTTGATAAAAACAAGATCCAGAATGCAACAGGAAAGAGTAGAAAATAATTGTGAAAGCAATAAAGATTACAATGATGTAACTGACGATATAGAATCTGATCAAGAAACACTATCTTACATTTTGAGCATGGGGAAAAATACGAACAATGAGAATAAAACAGATGACGATATCAACGCCATGAATAGTGATATTATAAAAAGAATATTTGAACAGGAACAAATAACACAAGAAGAAATAGAATATAGAAGAGACATGTTAAATAATTCAATATTAGAGGCATGTGAATTGGCAATGAAAATACCAGAATATGAAGCTTATTTAACATTGCCCTCTCAGACTACGTTTCCAGACTATTATCAAATAATAACAAAACCTGTATGCCTTCAACATATCAGGCAGTTTGCTAAAAAAAAGGAATTTACTTCCTTGCACAAATTAGAAAAATACTTAGAACGCCTAGCAACAAATGCAAAAACATATAATGGCATCTCTCACTATTTATATCATTCTGCTCTTCATTTAATAAATGTTATAATGATGGAAGTAAGGAAGAGAGTGTCAGTTGCTTATTATACGTATAATTTGCCAGAAGGCCATATTAGAGACAACGAGGCTAGGCAATTATTGGATGGGTTAAATTCTGTTTCGGATACTGATTTTAACAAGAAACATATGTTAGTTCCGGATGTTGGGGATGATGACGATGATGATGATTATGAAAAAGATGATGAGGAAGAAGATGAAATTAAGATTGATAGCGGGGAGAGCAGTAATAATAATGAGAGTGATAATTTTAGGCAGGAGGACCCTGATGAAAGTGAGGAAAAAGACGATAAAAAGTTAAATGCTAAAAGAATAAATAATAAAAAATGATTCTTATTTCTATTTGGTCCTTGTATGATTTCTTTGTTAATATTAGCTGTAATATAATGATATATTTATAACTTTAAAAGCTTGAACATTCTAGAAACATTTGTTCCAGACCTGGACCTAAAATGTCACAATATATTACAGCATTGTATAAATTATTACATTAAAATATACTATACCTTAAATAGGTATTAGTTTTCAATTTGTTCCTCAAATGTTAATAATGATAGATTCAAATTCTAATAGTTAATTATTAAAAAAATAAGCTCAACCAAGAATTAATGATTAGTAAATTAGACTTGGTGATTTTTTTTTGTGTGGTTTGGGTATTAAAATTTAAATATACTTTTCAAAATTTGAGTATAATTAAATACCAACAATAATTTAAAATAAGAAAACATTTATTAGTTTACTTAATTAGACAAAAATAATCTTTAATTATTTTTTTTACTATTAATTTTTAGATTTTTGTTTTTAGTGAACTAGTATTTAATGATTTGGTTAACGACTTTAGTTGTAATGTCATCCCTTGTATTTGTAGGGTTTTTTTTCTCAGAATACATACAATACAGTGAATGTGCCCCAATAGAGGATATAAGAATGTTTTTAAAAGATGGTTATATTTCATTGTCACTATTTGAATTACTGTTGGGATTAAGTGGATTAATCAGTGTAAAGAATCAATTAATTATACAATTTTTAAATTGGTGGATATTTTGCCAAGGTAGTAAAAAATATCCATATATATTCAATATTAATTCCTTTTTTCCAGTAAAAATGGTATTTATGACATTTATTAAGGCAATTATTATTATTAAAAGCTCATTTAAAATTCCACATGTTTGCTTGGTATTTCCATATTTACTCATCACAATTTGCGTCCTACCATTATTATTTGCCTTTTCATATCCATTTGAGGATTCAGTAAGTTAAACTTGTAACAAATGTAAGAAACATTACTAATTATTAAATTTTAATCCACGAATAAATATACAGAAACTTAAAGACGTAGTTTGGGATAGTAACGATGAAGATATTCTTTTAACAATAATAAAAACTATTATTGATAATAACAGCAGAAATGAATATAAATTACACATAACAAATAATTTTAAAAGGTGAGTTGAGAATCGATATACTTGGAATGAAAATAAGCACCAAATCTTGCCTAACTATCTAAATGAATTAAATAAATAGAAATATATCAAGTTTATACCGCAGAAATAACGCTATTCGCAAAATAGTATCAAGTTTACCTGATAATATTAGATTATTTATTGTTTCAAGATTATCTATTGACGAAGTTTAGATCAATCACTATTTCGAACTAAACAAGTTACTATTATACTTTGCAATCTTTCCGGAAATTAAGTTGCACAAACCATTTATAACAAAAAAATAGTCAATTTATCAATATAAGATTCTATTATTAAGCTTAAATATTTTTTTATTTAAAATAATATTTGTGTAACTTTGATACCTTTGTCGTGTATGTTTCAATAATCAAGCTAGATTTTGTCAGATTGGCGCCAGAACAGGTTCATAAAATATGTATACTATTTAATGTGAGTATATATTGCAACCAAAAAGTGAAATTTTTTGATAGTTTTAATCAGATTAAATAAATGGAATTCAAAAGCATCAAAGGTGAAATTAAAATACCTCTTAATTCTAATATTCCTGATGTGCTGATGACAGGAATTGAATATAAAATACAAAGTATAAGACTCATTTTAGATATTGCTGGAAATAATAGCTTAAACATTGGTACGTTTGTCCACAGCGAAATATTGCATGAGTAACAAATTGTGATTCTAGATATTCCAGATGATTGTTTCAAGCTAGTGAACAATGAGATTAGTGTAAGTTAAAATAATTAATTTACTGTACTTAAAATAAAATGGAATTGTAATGATAGCAGTGATAAAAACCACGTTGGTAGTGACTGATAATATTACTATTTTTAAATTTAGTTCACCTGCTATTATTGCATAACTTTATCACAGCTCTCCATAATCATTTGCAAAATAGTAAATAAAAAATATCCTAAATTTATCTTAATTGGTGTTTACTTTTATGACAATTTATAATTAATCTATTTCGCATATATATTAGATAAAAGACATATACAGAATTCTTCCTCTTAAGAGTGAGCTACTAGACAATATTGCGGTAATTGAAATATTGGGATCAACTGGACACACTATAAAAAAGGTTTGTTTAACAAAAAATATAATTACAACTCATTCGACTAATTCGGTTTATTTTCAATTTGTAATAAAAAACTTACGAATACATTTACTTTTTTTAATTTGTGATTCCATATCTTAAATATAGATTGTTTATTTTAAATTTCTGGAAAGTAATAAAGAAAAAGTAAATGAGGATAATGTACTTATATGTATTCACTAAGGTATATAATTCAATTATTATATAGAAATATTTAAGAATACTATATCATCATTCCTGCCATTAATTTAATATTTTATTCTTTTGAATTGAACAATCAATTTATCCTTTTTCCAACATTTTGACTTTTTTTTTGCAGTTTACCTTGCACGTTACCTATATGCATTAACAGACTCATAATTTTAGATTCAAGGCGCGCGCGCCAGTAAGTGCTTAAAATAGCCTGTAAGTGTGAAGAGATAGGTTAAGGAAAAAGTTAAAAACTTGGATGATGAGATTTATCAGGGGGCGTTTTGTATTTTTTAAAATAATTTTAATATGGGAAAAAATGTTTCTATGAAGTCTAATAGAAATTATTCTAATATAGGAATATTTGGGTGTATTAATAATCGTACATGTAAAAATAATATTCCTGTTTAAGGGAAAATAGAAATGAGCAAAAGCAAAAAAAATATATTAAGTTGCTTAGATAGTTTGTATCCATTAAATATAGGTTTGATCTTTGAAACATTTTCAAGACTTGATGCAAAAGAAATTAGAATATCTATGCCTATTTGTGTATATGACAAAAGGTATACAACACGAATTCTGAGAAGGAAAAGGAAAGAAGAGAATTTTGAGAAACAATATAAAAATAAAAAAAATCATGAGGAAATAAGATTAGAGTATGATGAGTTTATTAAATTTGTCTCAGAGAATATAGCTAACTTCAATCTAAGAGATATAGGATATTTACCAACTTTAAGTCTGGATGTTATTTTAGAAAAATTACGGAAAGATGAAAATGATGATATGACAAAAAGCTATTGTATTATTTCTGTTTTAAGAATTCACATAGTAAGTTGTTTAAGTTCTTTAATTTCTTCGGAAGAACTAGACAAAAGATTACAGGGACTTGTTGATATATTTAATAAATACAATATTGAAATTAATGATTTATTTTATCATATTGAATATAATGATCTTATTCAGTTATTTGCCACTGTTCTTAGATTTGTAAGTGGAATGGAGGGTTATTTAAACTTTAAAAGAGGGAGTGAGTTTATTGCAGATGTTTTAAGGCAATGTGAATCAAAAATAGAGAGACATTTTAATTCAATCGTTAAATTTTTTCCAGAAATATTGGAAAATGATGAAAACTTTGATGAGTTAAATTCTCCAATAGGCAGTGTTATCTTATCTAAAATGAATGAAGAGTTATCACCTAATTGCTTAAATATGTTTTCACAATTTAATAGTTTCTACGAAAATGATTCAGTATCTGGCACAAATTTTTTAATTGAAAATCAAGAATTCTCCAACTTAATGCAAAATGGTGAGAAAACATGTATTGAACGCTCAGAAGAATGTACAGTAAAAAATAGTTCTAATTATCATAATAATTTAGTTTCGTATTACTGGTGTTTAATTAATAGTGAAGGTAACCTTATTAGGTCTAGTTTTCAATATAATTCTTTGGACTCAAGAAAAAGCATACATTTGACAACTATAAGGGAAAAAGGTTGTTATTTGCTCGATAATTTAATTAATAAGGATAACACATTTTCATCATTAGTACTTTCATTCAATGCAAAAAATGCTTATATTAGCAATCTTGACCTTTTTAAACTACTCAAGGCATTATCTTTGAATATCGGTATTTGTGTTAAAATAAGCAAAAATCAAGATATATATAGACATATATTTTCATTAAATATAAACTCCATATTAGATCCGAATAAATTTTATTTTCAGAATAAATATAATGGCGTTTCCATATTGGATCTAAACTATTATAAACAATTAGACAGAAATACAACTGAATTAAAGAATTCTAATGTTTTAAACCTTAAGGTAATTTGGTCAATTGATATGAAAAACGATAACAAATGTATGTTAATTGAAGTTTGTGATTATCTTTCAATATATGTTGCATTGGATAATGTATTTAATGAGTTCGATAATAAAATATCAAGTAACAGCAATAAACACGAAAACAAGAAAAGTAAAAGAAAACGAAATCGCAGTAATGAAAATGATAAAATAAACGATTTAGGAAATGACAATATTGATAATAAAGCTCCTTTATTATTTCCAACCATTTATCTTAATAGCGAATACTTTGACTTTAATGTAAATGCCTCAGTTTTATGCCCATTGTTATATTTTCAACAAGAAAAGATAAGGAAAGAGACATCATTCCTACAATTAGAAATTACTAACGGTTCTAAAACAATGAACAAGAGAAGTCTCAATACTATAAAACGGCAACCAGGGGCGCCTAAAAGAGTAACGAGACTCAGACCATCTGGATCAGATATTTGCCCCATAAATCAAACAAATACAATTAATACTACTACAATATCTTCTTTGCCCTCCTTATATCATTCCACACCTGGTATAATTAATCACACTGACAGTAATTCATCCTCACTACCTTACCCAACCCTATATACTTCCATTAACGCAAACAGAATACAAAGTAATTATCCATTGAACAAAAAGAAAACAAAACCAAGGAGAATGAGGTCATATTCTTCCCATAAAAATTGTGCATACAGAGGATCAAATATTAGCAGTTCTTCTGTTACTCGTAGCGATGGGATTTCTATGAATGAAGAACTAGGAACTAAGGAAGTACGGACTCAAATTTCCACAAAAATATCGGGCAAATGGGGTCACTTCCCAACAATCAAAGGCATTAAAAAGCTCTCTCAGGATTATAATCTATCAGGAGGGTTTTTAGCCAACTATCTTACTAATCTGACTAGTTTTATTTATAGGCGTTTTTCCATGTAAAATTTATTCTTTTGTCTTTCTGTAGTACCCGCCATTAAACCGCGCCTAGAATTTTAGCGCTGCTGCATCTAGACGTTATGGTCTCGCCGGTATATATAAATAGAAGCAAATTTGCATGCTAGAGCTTCGAAAAAGATGTATGCCGGTATTAAGAATCTTTGATTATCAGAAAATACGTGTGTAGCAATAATAACAAAACAGAAACGATATTCTATTAATTTTGTTATTATCTATTGACAGAATATAGATTGGTATTATTATAAAGACCAAATATAATTGATGGCAAGTGATTGACAAAGAAGTAAGCATTTTTTTACTATGCTTGTTTTTTTATTATTGGACTAAAAGATAGTTCCTTATATATTAAAATAAGCACGATAAATAGTGTTATTCTGAAGATAGAATATATATTTAAGGATTATACACTTAGAGCTGTGTTATTATTGAGGCGACAAAAAACAGAGTAAGACAATATATTTCAGAAACTTTACTAGTATATTATCCTCCAGAGTTTGTCCCAATAAAAACCTATTTTTATTAACATTATTTACTAGGAATAGATAGTACAAAAAATAAAAATGAGATTCAAATTAAAACTAAGAAGACTATGTGGTTCGATATTAATATTTTCATGCTTATTGCTGGAAATAGGACAACATTTTATAAATTGTAAAGAAGTTTCAATAAGACTAAACACTTCAAATAATTTAAGAGGTTCAAGTTTGAGTTCAGTGGGAGTAAATTCTGAAGGAGTGCTTGTTCCCTCACAGGTAATAAATCAAGACTACATTGATAAGTATTCAAAAAACATAGAAGATTTTTTGAACAATGTAAACTTCTATTTAACCCTAAGCGTTTCACTGGAAGTGTTTAGTTCCGTATGTTTTGTACTTTGCTTGCGTGGATTGTCAGATCAGGAAACGGCAAAGAGAGGAAATATAATGGGTGTTATTGGCATCATATCAGCGATAGCAGCTACATTTTTAGCTCCTACATTTTCAATGAATTGGTTAATGTTTATTGTGCCTTTTGGATTAGCGCTATTAATAGGTATCCCTATATCTCATTTTGTTTCAATGGTAAACATTCCTCAATTAGTTGCATTGTTCCATTCATTTGTTGGCTTAGCTGCAATGTTAATTACATTCGCAAATCTCTGGAGTCCATTTCAAACAATAGAAAGTGATAAATCAAGAATTCACTACCTTGAAATGTTTGTTGGTGAATCAATAGCTGCAATAACCTTTACAGGAAGTTTGGTGGCAGCAGGTAAGCTTCATGAAATAATTCCAACAGGTGCATTAAGAATTCCAGGACGCCATTTTTTGAATCTATTCATGGTAGCAGGTTTATTGGCTCTTGGATTTGTTTTCATATTTATAAAAGACTATTTCCAAAGAACATACATAATGTATGGAAATAGTTTGCTTTCAATGTTATTGGGTGTGCATTTAGTGGCATCGATAGGTGGAGCTGATATGCCAGTAGCAATTTCAATGTTAAATTCATATTCTGGGTGGGCAACATCATTTACAGGTTTTTTGATACAATCAAAGGTATTGATAATATGTGGAGCTCTTATAGGATCTTCAGGTGCAATTCTTTCTCATGTCATGTGTTTGGGAATGAACAGATCTTTGGCCAACGTTATGTTTGGAGGTTGGGAATCCAGAAATTCTGCATCAGAGGAAAATATCCTAAATAGAGATTTATCGAAGGTAAACGAGACAAATTCTAATAAAGCAGCAAGAGATCTTTTGTCTTCTTCAAAAGTTTTGATAGTGCCAGGTTATGGTATGGCAGTATCAAGATCTCAAACTGATGTGGCATCAATAGTTAATGCCTTGCGATTAAGAAATATACATGTAGAGTTTGCAATACACCCAGTAGCTGGAAGAATGCCAGGCCATATGAATGTATTATTGGCGGAAGCGAACGTTCCTTATTCTATTGTAAAAGAGATGGATGAGGTAAATCATATAATGGAAAGTTTCGACACAGTTTTGGTTATTGGAGCAAATGATACAGTCAATCCTTTAGCACTGGAAATTGGTTCTAAAATAAGTGGGATGCCCGTAATTGAGGTTTGGAGAGCTTCAAAAGTTATTATTAGTAAAAGAAGTATGGGTCAAGGTTATGCTGCAATTGAAAACCCACTGTTCTTTATGAATAATGTCGAAATGTTGTTCGGGAATGCAAAGGAATCGATGACAGGAATTCTTCAGAACATATTGAATATTTCACCCGAACAAAAAAGAGATAATTTAGATGTTGATTCTGAAACCTTAGATAGGGAAAACAGCGAATTAGATTACAATCTTAGCGAGAAGTCACAACATGAAGAGGAATTCCCGGAACCAACAATGAGCATTGGCATACTGAAAGAATTAGAAAATGAGAAACTTGTTTCAGTATCACCTAATTATGTAAAAAAACTGAGAAAACTAGGATTCCGTGTTCTTGTTGAAACTGGGGCAGGTGAAAAAAGCAGATTTAGTGATAATCTATACAAAAATGCTGGCTGTATAATAATGGCAACAAGCCATGATGTCATTAGTAGATCAGACGTTTTGGTCAAAGTTCAGAAGCCGACTGAAGAGGAAATTTCTCAAATGCGCCCTGGTCAAACACTAATAAGTTATATTTGGCCTGGACAAAATAAGATTCTTTTGGAGGAATTAGCAAATAAAGGGGTAGTATCAATAGCTTTAGATGAGGTGCCTAGAACAACAAGAGCACAAAAGTTGGATATAAGAAGTAGCATGAGTAATTTAGCAGGTTATAGGGCTGTAATTGAAGCATTCGCCCAACTTCCAAAGTTATCAAAGCCATCTATTACTGCAGCTGGTAAAGTGGATGCTGCTAAAGTATTTGTTATTGGGGCAGGGGTGGCTGGACTTCAAGCAATTGCAACAGCAAAGAATCTTGGTGCTGAAGTATTTTCCAGTGATACAAGGAAGACAACGAGAGAAGAAGTTGAAAGCTTAGGAGCTAGGTTCATAAATATTGAATTTGAAGAGGAAGGAGAATCTGGAACGGGTTATTCAAGAGAAATGAGTAACGAATATCTAAATGCCCAGGCTAAAACGTATTCTAAGATAATTAAAAATTGCGACGTCGTTATATCAACGGCATTGATCCCCGGTAAATCGTCTCCAAAGTTAATTACTGCCGAGATGGCGAGATCTATGAAACCTGGAAGTGTCATAGTTGATATGGCAGCAGAAATGGCAGATGTTAACTCGGGCTGGGGTGGTAATTGTGAAATAACCAAAAGAGATCAAATATACGTTGACAATGAAAGCGGAGTAACTATTATTGGCTTAACCAACTTACCATCTACGATGCCTTCTCAAGCCTCCGAACTGTTTAGTATGAATGTTGTTCATCTTTTAGAGGAACTTGGTGGAGCAGAAAATTTCTCGGTTAATATGGAGGATGATCTGATTAAAGAGATGGTTGTTACTATAAATGAAAAAATTTCTTATATCCCTCCAAATGAAAGACCTTCATTTGTAACTAATAAAGCAAGCTCATCCGGTATAATTGATGTTAATACAGAAAATAATAATCTGTCTTTAACTAGACAGCAAGAGAATGAAGACTCTTCAGCATCTAATATATTTGGGAATATTATGTATTCGAATATTTCTTTCAGTTTCATTGTTATTATATCTATTGCTATTGCTGTTGGACTTGGCTATATGCTAGATCACGAAACCCTTGGTGATATATTGCTCTTCAGTTTGTCTGTAATCGTTGGTTACTACTGTGTTTGGAATGTTACACCTTCTCTACACACTCCTTTGATGTCAGTAACTAATGCTTTATCCGGAATTATTTTACTTGGAGCAATGCTAGAGTGTGGCCCAGTAGTTATTTTCAAAGATTTTCATGTATTTTCATTAATGTTGTTCCTTGCTATGCTCTTTAGTTCAATTAATATTATTGGTGGTTTCTACGTGACAACTAGAATGCTTTTTATGTTCAATGATTATTCTGGAAATGCAGTTGGAAACATTAAAGCAAATACAAAGCATACACGTATAATTTGAATGATTATATAGTACTTTGTATTGATATAAAAAAATTGACAATACTAAGGCTTATTGGGACCTTTAATAATATTTATTGGGATGTAAATTTAGATAATAACATTTGTTGTAAATTATGTAATTTCAATAAAATTGTATCTATATTACAATTATATATTAACTCTAAATTGTTATTGTAAATAGACAAAAAAAGTTAAGTACTATATATTAGAGCTTTTTTCTATTTATTTCTCATTTTTGTATACGATAATATCATATAGTTTATTATTTAATTTCTTTCTGAGCCGAGGTTGGCATTAAAATGTTGAGATGCATGCTTTGTGTGAAGTAATTAATGATACACTATACTTGAATTATAATTCTCCACTATTTCAAACATAGAATATTTTCATTGCAAGCTTACTTCAATTTGTACATTAACAACTCAAGATTATTTGTTTCATTTCATTATTCTAGTGAAATCGATAGGTTTGTCAGATCAAGTCATGGGGTCGTTCCTTTGAAGTCACAATCCAACTGGAACAAACAATGTGCGAGCTGAACCCTCACCACTTACTCCGACACAGATCCCAATATACAGACAAAAACCACGGTGAAACATTAGAATATCAAGTTCTAGACAGAATCAAAATAGAGAAAAAACAAATAATGACTCAAGGTCAAATCAAAATTAGTCTAAACTCTGTATTCAATTTCACTTTAATTTAATACTAAATGGCATCAGAGAAGACGCATAACTATTTACATCGAGCAAATAAGAAAAGTACTGCATCAAGAGAATATTAATGTTGCTTTAAATGACATTTCATAGGGTTTGTTAAAAATTAAAATGCTGTGTCATAGTACCTTTAAATACATCTTCAATATGGGCCAGTCCATTTTACATCGATACTGTAAAATAAAATTAATTTACGATTGCTGTGTTTGGTGATTTAAGTTTTGTCCTTGATTTTGGTTCTGACCATGATAGTACCCTCTTCCTCTACCTCTTCCACGACCTCTTCCTCTACCACGGCCTCTTCCTCTGTTACGACGTCTTGTGTCACCCTTGACTGGGGCCCCATTTGGGCCAGAAACATTCACTGCCTTGCGACGACCCTTCTCATCTGTTTCTATTTCGTATTCTACTACTTCTCCTTGAGCCAATGATCTGAAACCTTCAATGTTGATGCTTTGTTGATGTACGAAGATATCTTCCGATCCATCATCAGGTGTGATGAACCCGAATCCCTTTGTGGAATCGAACCATTTGCAAACTCCGGATAAAGGCATTTTTTCTTTGGAGTGTAACGTACTTTTAATGTTTTGTATCTTACTTTAAATAAAATATGAAAGTGTTATTAGAATGGCACTTTGACTAACACTTAATTGGGTGCCCAACTACTTTACCGCTGAAAATTACATTTAGTTTTAATAGTAAAGTACAGTGAATTTATTCGTATTCAATATACTAAAGATAATATTTATAAATTTATCTTATGTATATAGCATCTCCACCTGAAATATCTATTTGAAATTATTAATTGGTTAATTAACTTATATTTGTTTATTTGAGACGATTGAGACGTGTCTCGTCTTTGTAAGTGAATAAGCGGTAACCCCACATAGGTTAGGTAAGTGTATAGGTACCAGTAAATTCAAAGACTTTAATGAGAAAACAAAAGAAATATGAAGGCGGGACAGGAAAAGAAAAAAGCGAATAAAGTAAAAATAAACAAAGATAAATGGAAATAAGAGGAAAGTTACATGTAGAAAGGTGGAGTGTATTTTGTGTTAGTGTAGCGGTAACAACAGAATTATTATTGACATTTCAGATTGTAGGTGATAATTAAATACATAAATTAATATGGTAATAGTATCATAGATTAATCTAGGAAACTTAAAATCGGTCTTAGCGCATTTAAGACGATTGTTGCAGTAACATTATGAACTAGATAAAATTGTACTAAAAAATTATTTATAATTACTACGATTACAAATTATTCGATTCTCGATTAAGAGGGGATTTACGGCTAAATAACGCTGCATTTATCACTATGGAGGTTTCTTGATTTATTAATAATTGTTATTGAACAGATTGAAATGCTTGTTAACTGAGAAGCGTTACGAATGAATGTGTTGTTTGTGTAGTACTTTTATTGTGATATCATCAGTATTATATGTATATATATTTTTTATCTGCGAAATTACTCAATATATCCGGTTGCTGAAATCTACGGCACAGTCTATAATCGACTTGCTTGGTAATTACTTCAAGCGATTGACATGCCATTTCAATTTCTAATGATTTTTACTTCTTTTCCAATTAGAATTTCTATAGCGAGTAAACTCTTTCCACCTTCTTGGAACTGACTGCGAAAAGTCAACATGTATTCTAAATCGAAAAGTTTTGTTCAATTAATTATTTCAAGAGCTATGTATGTGACGAATAAAAACAAACTTACTTTCTATCATCAATTATTGCATTTTGCATCTTTAGGAATGCCAACTCACACTCGTCTTTTGTTTCGAACTCAATAAATGCATATTGCAGAGAATCACCTGTTTTGTAATCTCTGACTATATTGCATGATTTTACATTCCCAAACCTTGAGAAAACAAGTTCTAGATCTTCATCTTCTGTAACAGGATTTAACTTGCAAACAAAGAGAATATTTTCTGGAGGTTTGAAATCTGCACTTGGGATATCACCCAATATTTCAAGAGTAATTGCACGTGATTTGGCTTCTCTAGAACCAATTGAATCTAGTATTCTAATTTCATCGTCCTCATTTAATTCACCCATACTATCGTCTTCAACGGAACTAGGTGATCTCAAAGGAATGTATTTATCTATCCCTAATATATCTTCGTATGGATCATCCAATATATATGTATGTAGAATTAGTACCCTTTCTAGAGGCGAACTGTCATTATCAATAATAATATTTTCCAACTTATTCAGCGTATCCATTCCCTCTTCAACTTGGCCGAATATAACGTGATTGCCATCCAAATGTGACAAATTATTACCTAATGTTATGTAGAATTCTGATCCTATGCTTCCTGTATTTGCCTTATTAACAAATCCCACTCTACCTGCTTTATTATGTCTTATTCTCACATTAGTCTCAATATCCTTCCAAGTTGATTCTTGTTGATCAATCCCCAATAAGTCGTATATGGATTTATTGCCATATTCTTTCGAGTTACCAGTTCTTGCAACAAAACCCTTTTCAATTTTATAAAATTCACTATTATTATAATATTTGATTTTACATAACTTCAAAAAATTCACGCATGCTTCTTTAGACAAATCTGTTATTAAATCAATTACTATATCCCCCAATGTCGTTACTATCAAAACTGACATTTTCTCTCGTTTTCACACATAAAACGGTACATTTATTTTCAATTTCATCAGTATCATTGTTATTAAAAGCGGGGAGGGGGGGGAAGGGAGGGTTAGAATGTTGAATGGGAAGAATGGAGGTTTATTAATTAATAGTTTAAAGAATTCTATAGGTAAAAGGCTAATGTGAGTAGATTAGGAAGTAAACTATATCCTGCTTAAGGCATGTAGTGTTAAAATAGATAAATTTATTCTTTGCTAACGAAGTCGGTGCAAAAAAGTTCGTTACAATTCCGAAAAAAGTAATATTTTGATCTAAATACATTTGTATAAATTAGTAATTAAATAGTAAACAATATTTTAACTAATATCACAATTTTTATTAAGAAATTGATGTATACTTCAACTATAACTTGCTTGAGGTGAAACATAAAAATGTCTCTGTCATTTGTTGAAACTCATACAACAAAAAAGGATAAGTTAGCACCCCGAAGTAGGAGTATTTTTTCATCACTAAAAATAGTAAATGTAATAAATAAAATAAAACACGACATGAAGTCGAAAAATATTATGAGTTTTTCCCCTCCCTCAAAAACAGAAAACAAGCTGAAAGAGGAAAGAAAAAGGTAAGAAGTTGTTACAATTTAATTTTTTTTTGATTTAATTCGTATTGAAAAAATGTTTGCCAATTTCAGCGATAAAATTTTATTCCCTATTGAAGTAAAGTTTAGAATAAGAGAATGTATTGACAATATCAAATTGGGCGTAAAAACAGTATGTTTTTTTAAATAAAATCAATGAATGTTCAATAATTTAAATTAATACACTTATTTGTAGGGTGTTTTAATTGGTTCTGTTTTTGGAGGAGTTAATGGTACATATCACGCAATAAAGTACAAAAGCTACATTTCCATACCTATCTCAATGGTAAGTTTAGTTATTTAATTTGCGTATTAATTTAAACTATTGTGGAACAAATTAAACTAAATTTCTATTTAAAAAAACAATGCAACAAAAAAAAATATCAAATTATACTTTATTTTATCCAATTCTATCTGATTACTTGTTTATTTTCACCTGATCAATTTTTAATAACAAATTCAATTTACTCCCACTATTTTGTTAAAAAATATAAAAGATTGGAGGTGCAATATCTTTTGGATTTTTTCTCGGATGTGGAATGTTAGTTAGATGTCAAGGTTTAAACGAATCAAAATGCTATTTACATAAAAGATACATGTAATCTAAGAGGATCTCCAAAGAAAGAAATAGTTATTTTAATTGCGTCATTCTAACATTTAATTTCTATTTGTCAATCAACAACACTTATTATACGCCTTTCCCTTTATTTGCACGTTGGTTTTAATCCGATTTCTGTCATGCAGGTGTTAGCGCCAAATGTGGCCTCTGGTTTGCCAATCTTAGATTGTAATTTGTTTCTGAAAAAAAAAACAGTTAAATAAAGACCTTATATTCACTAAATGCCTTCTTTTTTCGAAGTAAACTAAACAAGTGATTTAACACTAAATAAATTTTGATCAAGTAGGAAAAGCTAATATAGTATTTGCGTAAAAAAAATGGCAAGAAGACGAGTTTTTGGAATGTGTAATCCTATTTTGGATGTGATTTTAAAAACAGATATGAAAAGATTGAATGATTTAGGTCTTAATGTTGGAACAACAATAGTTGGAAAAGATGAAGAAGTTTTCAAACTAATTAGCAGAATAGTAGCAAATAACGAAGAGATAAACTTTGTAATTGGTGGATCTCTTTTAAATAGCCTAAGAGTATGCAAAGACCTCTCAAACAAAGATAAGAACAGTGGCCCAATTCCAGTTTTCTTTTCTGGAGGCATAAGCGATGACTCCGGTGGTATCTTGCTCCAAGAATTGTTGACAGGAGCAGAGATAGATTACAAATTCCATATATCAGACAAACCTAACTTAGAAACAGGAAGGTGTTTGGTGTTAGTAACTAACAACGAACGGACTCTGATTACTGGATTGGGATCTGCAAAAGATTATTCTGTGAAAACATTCGATTCAAATGAAATTCAACAAGCCCTAGCAGAATCCAAAATAGTTGCTACTAGTGGTTATTTTATCGAAGTTTGTTTTGAAGCCGTTTTAAAAGCGGCTAAATATTGCGACTCAAGCAGAGGAGTTGGCCCTTCATGTTCCTTTGTGTTAGGACTTTCTGCTGAATTTGTGCCAAGAAAATATATAAAGGAACTTTATCAGTTATTCCCCATGATAGATTTCATGGTTGGAAATGAGAAAGAATTTTTATCACTATATAAGTACTTATCAACTTTCATCGGAAAAAGTCACTATGGAAAAACCGGATTAGAAACTATTGATGAACTTGCGAAATTGGTTGAACAAGAAGAAGGATTATTAGATGAATTTCTTAAGGATATCTATTCTCATCTCAAGCTTAATTGTACTATTCTCTGTACAAGAGGCCCAAAACCTGTAATATCCTTAAGTTATTGCGATGACGGTGTGAAAATTAAGCATCACAAATGTATTTATGTACCAAGAGAGAGACTAGTAGATTTTAATGGCTGTGGCGACGCATTTTTGGGAGGTTTTATTTACGGCCTCTCAAATTCTTTTCCTCTAGATGCATCTGTTTACATGGGACATTTTGCAGCCTCGAATGTATCACAGAATGTGGGATGTTCGTTTGACTTCTCCAACAAGCCCACTCTCGAAGAAATACTGTGTATTCTTAGGGAGCAGGAATGATTAAAAAAAATAAAATCTACATATGTATATTCGTACTGTGTATCAATATATATTTATGTTTGTTTGATATTTTGTAGTTTCCATTAAAGTTATTTTTCTTCTGTTGTAATATAAATTCAACTACATCTTACAGCGGTACTTTGTGTGATTTGGGCGCCAACAACAATATTTCGGTACTAAGTAAACAAGTGTGAACAAGACGGAAAGGCTTGTTGCCATAAGAAAGTGATGGAAGTACAAGAATAGAATAACTGTGAGCTGAAAAGTACAAAGATAACTAAAATTTGAATATTAAAAGCTATTTAATTAGGGTGTAAAGTCAGGGTGAGAAAAAAAAGTTTCTGCTTCATTTAATTGTTTTTTTATATTATTTAAATCAAATGGCCTTTCACTCCCTTCGACATAAATAAATACAAGTAACCAATAAGTATCTATTTATTTAAATCACCTTCTTTTTGATTAATTAACTGATTCTAAATAGGTATTTGAGTTCATATAAATCTATAAAAATACAGATATATAGGTTCAGTATTTTGGAATTTGAGAGCGACAAAATGCCGGTTATACCTGCTGTTGACTTCGTTTCACAATATTACCTTCCATTAGTTGAGACAATTCAGATTGTGGGGGAAGATGCCTCCTCACAGATATATCCTAAAATTTGGGTGTTTTCTTCAAATGATGTGGATTCACTTTGCTCTACTAATATATTGGTAAACCAGATGTTTAAGCACGACAAAATTCCTTGTTTGTTGAATTGTGTGAGCCATTATAATGAGATTTTAGAAATTTTGCAAGAATACAAAGATTATAGGAAACAACGTGAACATGTTAAAGCCTGTGTGTTAATTAATTTGGGAGCAGTAGTAAACATTTTTCATTCATTGAGACTTTGGTTTGGAGAAGACCTTGAATTATGGATCTTTGACTTTCACAGGCCTGCAATGGAAGAGCTAACTTCGTCAAAAATTGATAAATTTAGCAACAACGTATTAGTGATTTCACTTCAAGAATATAACTATATGATTAACAGCAAACGAAAAAAGAGGAATAGAAACAAACTTGAAGAAACTTCTAGTCCTTCAGACACAAATGAAGAACACACTTCTATAAACAATAAAGATGTTGTAATAACAAACCAAATAAGTAATATTCGAACTGAAGGATTAGAGGATTTTGGAGGGGCTCAGTCGTCCTCTTTCCATGGAGGTAGTAGCAGCAATCCTTTAGTTTCTCTTTCACAAACATTGGATGATATAGATATGTTTATGGGAACTTCAAATACACATGGAGAAGTAGGTGATATGAAAACTGAAAAAAATGATAATGGGAATTATTTCAAAGATGGAAATAATAGAAATACAGATATTCTTTTTGGAGAATATTGTGGGGATCCAAGTAGTTTAGTCATTTTACAAACGTTAGATAATTCACTAACATCGGATAGAATTGATGGTGAAGTACTTTGGAATGCGTCTATTGGTGTAAGCTGGTGTTATATCAATAGATATGTCGAGCTGTTAGAGTATGAACTTTATTTTGATCTGATGAATGGAATTCTCTCTAGATATACAAACAATATTGATATAAATGATTTATCTTCAGGCAGAGGGAATAGAAGCAGAAATAAAGATAGGAGTAGTTGGCCAAAATATTTAAGAACTGATCTTTCCTTGCCATTATATAGACATTGGAATCTTTTGGAATCTATAAGCAATTGTGAATACCTTTTTGCATATATGGGTCTTTGGAGAGCAGAAAGTTCAAGAGATTCAATTATGAATGCAAGGGTTTCTGCAGGAATATCAATGGATGATTTTACTACTAAATTCTGTTTGTTTGGTAAGGAAAAAGCCAAAAAAATAGTTAAGCATTTCCCTCGCGGGTTTTCTGGATTTGGAAATGATTCAGGTGAAAGTGTTCTAACATTACAACTCCCAACGTTTGTTAAAAGGCTTCCTTCTGTTGTTCTAGATTATGGTATTCATCCTCATCTATCGTCTTTAGACATGGCAATTATACTACATTCTCTTCTTACAAACGATAGTAGACCTCTTTTAACGGATGGGGAAGAAAGCCTCCTGGATTCTATTTCTTCCGGCATTTTGTGGAATAGTGATTTAAATGAAGAAAACTTTGACTCATCTAATATAAAATCTAGGAGTAAAATTAACATTGGAAATAGAGAAAACTTTGAGGATAGAAACTTAAATCAAATATTAAACAAAGAACGAAAAATGGAATTAATGTTTCGTGATAGCTTTAGGGTTGGACTTCAACTATTGGATCTTTCCGGATCAGATTACAGAGCAGGAAGCGGGGTAGGTTTAGTAGGTTTTGGTTCAAGTTCTACAAATCTCTGTAATAATATGAACTTTTCACCATCTTACACATGGAGACACTTCAAACGTTATTTGGATGAAGCCAAATTTTTACTCGCCCAACGTTTCAAGTATGTAAAGATGTTACTTACATCTGAAATTGGAGTTAAAAACCTTATTAAGCACAACTATTTCACATTAGCAGAGCTTAATGACATTGAAATATCTCATCCATTTAATTTAAGATTGATAGGATATTCAGTAATAGATGTTATAAACAAGTCTCAAGATTTACAGGGCAAATTTGTTCTTATAAATAAAAATAGCAACTCAAAGATTTCAACTATTATTGGGATAACTCCTGGGTATGATAATAACACTCCAAATGTATTTGGAGCTATATTTTCAAAGGTAATTGATATTCTCTTCGAAGAAAATCAAGGCTTTTCTGGAGAAGATCACTACTTCGTTCAAGATGATTTTGACTTTTCCGTTATTAGAATTCATAACAATATCCTCAGTAGGTTTACATCTAATTTATTTAAGTATATTGAAGGTAACAGAAATTTGCTTAATGTATAATAAATTTAAGAGTATTAAATATAGAATTATACTTTAATTTCACGCTCTTCTTACTTGATTTTTACCGAAACATTATTCTTGGACAGCAAAAGCTAAAATATTCAAATGTATTCAAACTTATGACAATAGAATGGTCATCCGCATCCTTTATTCTATATGAAATAATTACTGTTAATTTGATACGTTCCATGTTACATCCTTTGAATATAAAACCCGCCTAATATATGTTCAATGTAATGTGATCTCAAATTAAAATTCAGATTGTTATAATTACGTGAATAGAAAGATTAAAATTATATCGAAAAAATAATCACATTTTTTTTGATATAAATGTGTCTCTCGTTAAAGATTAAGTACAACAATATAATAAATATTATTACTCAATATTTAAGAATCGTTATGTTTATATATTTACACCTTTGTGTGGTGAGAAAATAGTTAATTTTAAAGAAAAACTGTTGCCTATATAATAGATAATTGAACAAAAATATTATAATTTAGAGTGTTCTCTACTTTTAATTTGACTCAACTAATTGTATATTATAATAATTAGCAAGGTGATGTCTCAAAAGGGAGATTCAAGGGAGAACTTTTTTGAGGCTGAAACTCTAGATTATTCAACAACCTCAGATAATGTAAAGAAAAATGAAAGAGAGATTTGTAATAATTGCAAACTTCATGAACTCCAACTTTCAGTATTCCGTGAATATATTGGGGATCCACTAGCATTTATATTTCTCTTTTACAACAAATTGAGTGGAGGTAATATAGAAAGTTATTTTTCAAATAAATTAAAGGAAATAGTTCTGGATGTTGACGGAATAATGACTCATATTAGTTTTGTAGATATGATCTCGGAAATGGATATTGGGGTGAAATATGTGAAAAATTCTTTAAAACTAACGAGCAAGGATGTTTGTATCATTGGGATAGGTGGAGATGGGAGTTTAAGTACTCTAGTTAATCTGTTTTTAGAGGAGATTCCTGAAAGCGAAGAAAGACTTGTATTTGCTGTTCTTCCATTTGGCACAGGAAATGATTGGGCTAGAAACTTTGGATGGAGTAGCTATGGTAACATTAAGTTTATGAAGGATGACTTTGTTCCACTAGTTGATTTGGCCAGAGGAATTTTTACTTCAAAGGTTATTAATTTTGACGTGTGGATGATAGAGGTTGAGCTCATAAATAAAGAAGATTCTTGTTTTCTTCGAGTAAATCCATTTACTCAGGAACTCCAAATAATGGAGACATGCAGAGATGATAATGAAATGGAAGAATTAAAGTCGAGTATAATCAATAAAAACAACGCTGGAGTGAATAATAAGTTACTTAAACTAAAAAAGAGATGTTTAAATTATTTTAGTTTTGGTGAAGAGTCTCGTGTCGGGATAACTTTTGATACATATAGAAAAAAAAACGTTCTTATTAATAGAGCCTTGTATGGTCTTGCCGGCTCTGTTTTTTCAGTCAATCTTAAAAATAAACAACAGAATATTCCACTTTCTCACAGTACACAAGGAGTATATCTAATTGATAAAAATCAGAATATTTTTCAACATGATAATTTTTCTTGTGCACTGTGTCCAAATGGAATAAAACACACAATGAGTAGTTTAAACATAAAAGAAAATACAGATGAAGAAGATATAAATATCTGCCCAACCCTCTCAAATAGCGTGTCACTTGTGTTTTTAAATATAGAAACTTTTGGAGGTGGTATTCATTTGTGGAAGAATTCAAAAAATCTAGGTCATTCTATTTCTTCAGATAATTCAAAAACAAACATTAATTTAGGAGAAATGGTTGGAACTATCAGTTCTTTGTTAACAAGTCCAATAACACTCCAAGTAGAACAAAACAGGACCAATATCACAAATTTAGGCGTAAATTCTACTAATGGTACACTTACTGAGGGTGAGAAGGGAATAGAAGAACAGTTCAGAGTTTTGTCCTCTCAAAAAACTGATAAAAAAGAATACTCCTCAGAAAGGGAAGTAATTAGGGAGAAAATAATGAACATAATTCCAAGTTCCAGTGATAAAAAGATGGAAATCATGAGTTTTTCCGGGTTAATTGACATTAGTTCAATTTTTCTTCCATATATGAGCACAGCAAGGAGGGTGGGACAATTTTCTCCCTTAGAGACTGGAAACAAGGAAGAACAAAATTTGGTAATAGTCTTCAATGAGACTCAAGTAAATAACTCTGAAAGTAGTAATTTAATTGAGATGTACTTTCAAATTGACGGCGAGTACTATTTGGCAAAGGAACCAAAACAGTGCACTCTCAGGTACGATAGAACTATTCGTATTCTCAATTGTATTTTACCTTATAGTCCATTCGTCCTCAAGTGATGTTGAAACAGATTTATATTAGAAAAAAAAGGTTAGACTATGTTAGTATTACCTCGCTTTTTTATAATTTATATTTCAAAAAAAAATCTTTTACATCAAGCTTTTTCTAAACTTCAAAGACTGAACATTAACAACTCTACGTTTTTAGTGAAAAAAAGAAGTCAAACATGGTTCTAAACTTTTATTTCCTGCCGTAAGTAGTGATCAATCTGTTTATTACCCTTACAAAGTCGATACTTACGAAAATTAAACATGGAGCGACCAGATGTGTTACTTCCCCACACAGCGCCGGCTGTGTTGTTTATATATACAAATTTGCACTAGTTTTCTACATAATGGTAAACTAGGACACAAAAAACAATTAATGTTAAATAAAATTAAAATATTTATAAAAGGTGAGTCTAAATATATATAAAAACACGTAAATATTAACTAAGTGAATGATTTAGTCAATAAATAGATGCGTGAAAAAAGTAAAAGGTCGTGTGCGTGTGTTGCAAAGAATCAGCAGTTAGTAAATTATGGTGTTATGGAGTCAATCTATAAAATACTCCTTTAGAGCAAAGAGCTTAATATGGAAATAATTTGATGGTTTTATTTAATTTAAATGTTAAGATAGGGAAAGAGAAATGTTCGGAATTATCTTTTGTTGCAACCAGAAAATGAAAACATCAGATACACAAAATGATGATTATTCTGATATAGAAATTGACAAGGATATTATTTATGATAGATATGCATTAGAAGAAAAAGGATGTGGCGAATATGAAAACAAGAGAAATGAGACTTTAAGGCTTTGCATCGAGGATCTCAGAGAAGCAGAAAAGGAAGCAAATAGAATAGTAATTAGAGCGAAAAAAAACAGAGCTGAATTTTTGAATACAGCAGATGATGCTGCAAAAGAAATAGTAAAGCCTTATTATAATATGGCTCATGATGAATTAAAAGAAATGGAAATATCCTTGAATAAAGAACTGCATATAAAAACATTAGAGGCTTTACTCTCAAATGATGAACTAAAAGATGAAGAATCGGAAATAAGTGAAAAAGTAAATGAAGTTGTCTCAACCGTACTTAAGAATGTTTGTGAGGTTAAATTGGGGCTACAAAACCCAGAGTACATATCCAGGCAATTGAATAAACATAGAATTAAGAGCAAAACCAGAAGTTCAAGTTATAACATTAAAGAAAAACTCAAATTATTGAGTGAAAAAATGTCCAACATCAAGAAAGAAGAAAAAGGAACTCATAAAAATAAAGTTGGAAAAAAAACAAAATTCAAAAATAAAGACGATAAACAAACATCCATCTCTACTATTGAATTAGACGAGGACTATTCGAAAATAGATAACATGTATGGCGGATCTAAAATTGTTAACTCCTTTAATACAATACACATTAACTAGGTTTTAGTAAATATATTCGATTTGTTACTATTCACGAATTATAAGAGTAAAACCCCGGAAAAGTAAAATACAAGATAATGAATAAGAAACTATAATAATTGGAGTACTTAATAGAAGTAAATTAGTGGAAAAATAAAATTTATAATAAAAAGAAATAAATCACATGCTTTATAATTTATTGTTTTGTTTATAATTGAATTTGTTGTTCCTTGATTCAAGTGAATTATGCAGAATCCCAGTGAGAAAGTGAATAAATTTACTTGAAATTATTACAATTTTATGAGAGCAATTATAAAAAAGTGGTAAATTTCCAGTTAAATATGAGTATACAAAGGCACCTATCACAAGTAATAGTGTAAGAATAAATGGAGAAGTTAAGATATACATTAATTCATCAAAACCAAAAAAGAGCAAGAGAAGATACATCCACCAAGGAATGTTTTGAGGTTGCTTACCAGTTGACTGCAGAAGTTGAGCCTTTGAATAAATACCAGTAATTTCTTGAATAGATTTTGTCTCAATTTCATGAATAGTGCTTTCTGGAAGAATATATATATAGCTACTCTCATCCAAGGGACAATTGATTACTGATAACTCAATATTAGTACTTTGATTTTTTAAAAGAGAAATGCATTCAATTTCGGGATGTTCCACTATCTTTGAATAAAAACCACTAAATCTTGGTTCAAATATTTCAAAGATACATTTACCTAATTTGAACACCCCTATTATTGATAAAGCATTATTTTTTGAGTTAATAAATAACTCTTTTAATATATTCGAGTCCTCACCAATCCATTGCCTTGGTACACCATCCTCGTCAATCTCGAATTCCTTTTTAAATCTTTCAATAATTTGTATATGGAAGTATTTTGATTGTTGTTGTATAAACAATATTAATCTAACAATAAGTTGTATAGCAATCTCTTCTCCTAAATTATCAGTACATGTATACTCATCCAGGACATAACTACCTTTAAGTAAATTTGACCACTTAGTCTCATATTTAGAGAATAAAGAATTGTGAATTTTAAGAATTGATTCACCGGCTTTCATCCAAAAATCGTTAATGGTTGATTTGGGATTTGTAAAACCAAATTCATTAAATATTTTAGTTATTTCCCCGATAATATCCTTTATCAAGGACTCAAAAAATTCCTGCATTAGTTTTTCCTGGATTTTCCTTGATTGAATTTCCAATGTTTCACTAAATAACTTTCTTTGATCATTAGTATTATAATTTACGAAAATCTCACTATATTCGGTCGACTTATAATTACTATTAGACTTCTCTATTTGGCTAAGTATCTCTGGAATACACTGAGACCTAATTTGTTCAACGAGGCCATACTTGGATATTTGACTTGGGCATTCAGTTACCCACTTTAGGGATAAGTGGTCAAACTTTTTCAGTTCCTTCTCAAACCAAATATTTGAATCAAAAATAATATCTTCTATATTATTTGAATATAATCTAACATCATTTTCATCAATAATGTCTTGATTATCTTTACAATAATACTCTAAAATATTCTTACATTCCCTTAAGATCTGCCTCTCAGCAGACATTCTTGTGTTTACGGCATCTTTAAACTCAATAAAGAAGAGGACAAGCATAGAAACTGACGTTTTTAACGTCATATCACTATCATATCTCCCTGTTATTTCAAAATAATCATGCATGCTCTCATTAAGAATATCGTAGGTGATATTTTGGAAATCATAATATTCGAGTTCTTTCTTTTCCATACTTCTCTTCAAATTCCTTATTTTTAATTTCATTTTTCCTAGAATATCATCTTTCGTCTTTTCACATCTAAATTTAGAAATCATCTTTACTTGAGATGGTATGTTCAACTCTTCACAGTTAACAATGCAATTCCAAATGGTTTTACAATACATCTCATAACCTTCAATAGGAATACTTCGACTATAATTTTTTGGTAATATTGAATGAACAATTTCACTCTTAATTTTTCCTATGACATCAAAAAAGCCTTCCCTTTCATTCGGAAATGATGGTACTCCATAAACTTTAACCTCAAAAACGTCATGTAACGACCTCACGTTCGTGATAAAGCTATTATTTGTTCCACCAGAGTTATTTAACTGAGATTTATTTACCTCCATTACCTGACTCCAAAGCAAATCAAGTATTTGGTTTATCTTTTTCGACAACATTTCGTCATTATCATTAATTGTTATATCTCGAATTGCAAAAATTAGTGTTGTCTTAAATTCACCTTGTTCATTCTCACCCAACTTCAAACTAAACCATGAGTTTAATATCGTTTTTAAAAGACCAAAATTAGAAGAGCTATATGTTGTGAGATTCAGAAGAGGTATATTGATAATCATGCAGTCAGAAATTGCCAGGGAAAAAAGAGCTGCTCTATTTTCAAAGGTAATCCTGTCTTCACCTCTCTCCAAACTATCTGTTCCCTCAACATCCCAAACCAACAAAGGGGATCTAAGATCATTGTCTCTGACACCTAGCCATAATCCTTTTGTTGTTTGGCAATATCCTACTGACATCTTATCCATCACCTTAAAATTTGTTCCAAAGAGCGAATTTAACAAAGTACTTTTTCCTGTGCTTTGAGAACCCAAAATGCTAATTACATTGTAGTTAAGGGCGTTTTTCCCACAGTCCATATACTCTAAAATCTCACCTACCTTCTCTTTGAAGTTAAATTCATAATCTATTATCTGCTTCATTATTATCAATTGTTATCCTCTCAAACTAAAATTGTCACTTTTCGAGAAGTAGTCACAAGAAGGAACAAAAAATCACCTTCCAATAAATTGACAGTACTTACACAACTTTTATTAGAAAGTGTTTGTTGAATAATGTTCAAATCTAATTGTTCTATGGAACAAACAAGTGTTAAGGTATTTCGTTTATTTCAATTATTATTGGCGCTTTCCTTTGGATTATCTACTATTTTCAAAACAATATAGCAATAATTTATTGAAAGTATTACCATGGGTCAGTATTGGAGAACATTGAGTTATCAAGTTTAATTTAGTTATTTGTCAATTTCAAAAAGCCTTCTTCATAAAATTGTTAGATATTTATTTAGAACTTTAAAAATTGTGTGTGTATTAGTTACAGAAAGCCAGGATATTTAAATTGCGTAATAGAGATAAATAAATGTGTCAATAAACACCAAATATTTTATTTGAAATGTGAACAACCATAAATGTTTTATTTTTATATCTTTATTTATACTGACACTACACACTTTATAAATCTATTGTTTTATAATCCTATTATGATAATATTTACAAAAATTATTATTATTTTTTCAGAATTAAACAACTGACAAACTTGCCATATTTTTTAATCCCACCATTTACTCTGGATTTTACCAAATATTCATTTGGTATATTGTATAAGATTAGTAAACAAATACATTATTTTCATTTATAAATTGCTTTATTTTTTATCTAAATTATCATCGAAAATTGTACGATATGTTGGAATATAATTGCAAATATCATTGATAAAACTAAATTTAGAGATTGTGTAGCAGAACAATGTTGATATGTTAAGTATAGCATTTGTATTAATTACTAAATACTCCTGATTTACTCAGATAGTATCTTCAAATCTATATTTTATAATTTTAGTTTATTCGTAAACAGTGAAATATTATATCTAACAATTAAATGCTCACAAAAAAACAACTGAAGCTATAGATATAATGGCTATATTCGTCATTAATAAGGATTTGTTTTTAATTGTTACCCTTATCAGATGAAATGTTGGTATTTAAATGACAAAAAAAACAGATATAAACACAAAATAAATCGATATTAACACCAGGGAGTAACATATACTGATGATCAAATTATACATTAATGTAATATAAAATAATCAGCTCATAAAACACGCAAGTTTTAGTGTAAATGTAATTTACATTAAATTTCACATTGAACTTGGCGGGTAATGCAATAACCTATAAAGATCATTAAGTGAAATAAGAAAACGAAACAAAGTAAAAAGGCGAAAGAAGAGGAAATTCTGTCATTTTTTGTACTTAAATATATAACATATAAATAGTACTATTCTATATATGATGAATTTATTGAATTATTAAGATATTAAAACCGTGATTATAACAATTAACTAACTAAAAATATTAACAAATATTTTATGGGGAATTAAATAAGGAAAGATGGAGTTATCTTTGCGCTTTGAAAATCAAACAATCTTAAAGGTAAGTTTTGTTATATTTACTTGCATAAAAATACTACGTTTTTAATTCATTTCTTATATTAGTTGCCTGCCTCAATTATGGAAAAAATAAAAGGCATAGAACCTGGAGAGCAGATAGGAATGCTTAGGTATGATGAGAATGGAGAGGTAAGACTAAAAAATAAGGACTTAATCTAGTTTAGAAAAGTGTTTGAAGGTGATAACTTGTTGCTAATATTATATTCTCCTTCGTTCTATAATTTCAATTTACCTTCATTGATTTAACTTCGTCTTATAGAGAAAATGGGATTTACTTAATCACACCTTTTCAGAATCCAAACAAATGAAAAAAACTATTGACTCCCTAAAGGACGATAAGAGTGGGTTTTTGTTCTTGGAAAATCAAGATAATAAGAACGTAGTATCAATGTATCCCTCCAATATACGAAATATTACAAGGTGCGGAGGCCTTATCGATGATGATTTAAGAAAAAAAATAGAACAGGGAACAAAAAAATCTGCTACTGTTGAGGATAAAAAGAGAATTGTGGGTTCAATTTATGAATCTAACTCACAGCCATTTATTTATTATGACCGGAGCGCTGATGATTTTAGAGAGCCAAATGGTTCTGTACTCAAAAAAAGGCAAGTAAATATAAATACAAGTACACCCAGTACACAAAATACAAATAGCTCAAATGATAGAGCTCTTTTTACAACTCCAAGTACTACTGGAAACACGTTAGAAGCCTTAAAAGAAAAAATTTTCAGAATATTTGAAGAGAAAGGTTCAGATGGGGTCTCTATGAAAGAAATTGAAGAGAAAACACTGAAACCCAAGCACATTCTCAAAAGAATAATAGATGAAATAGCAATGCAAACGGGTAGAGGTGGGAGGCGTCATATTTGGTACTTAAAGCCGCAATATTCAACAAAATAATTTTAGGAGTTATACATTTTACTTATCCAAATCCGTTCTAATACTAAATTTTGCGCTACAAAAAACCACCGCCATTGCATTTATGCATGAATGTGGGTTTTTTTTTTTTCAATTATTATTTGATATTTAAATAATTTCAATATATTTGCGTTTTCCTACCTTATTTTTCTTTATTACATAACATTCTGAGTTAACTCATCTTTGTAAGATGGAAATTAGTGTATTTACGATTGCATTAGGTAATGAAGAGGTTCCTAAGCTTGGTAGAAGAATTATTCTGGAAGGAGCACAAAGATGAAGAAAGGTTATATGTAAGTAATAAAGAAATTGAAAAAGTGGTTACGAACTATGATTTGTTTTGTGGGAGTTTAATAGAGGAAGGGAACAACATATATAGTATTGAAAACGAACATGATCGGGCTTTTGATGTTTTTTTGTATTCAAATAGTGATGCATATGCTGGAGAATGGAAAATGTCAAAAAGAAACGGTTGGGGAGTATTCCTAAAGTATACTGGACAAAAATTTGAAGGTTTATGGAAAGATAACGAAAGGAATGGTTTTGGGATGCAAACAATCGGAAGCACGATAAAATATGTTGGGCAATTTAGCAATAATGAATGTGACGGAAATGGGGTTATTTTTCACCATAGCGGTTTACTTTACTCAAGTAAATGGTCTGAAGGGGAGTTAATCGAAAGAAAATTGCTTTTCGAAGGCTGGAAGAAAGATTTTTTGAGTTTTTTTTTCCAAATTAATGAGGTAAGAAGTGATTTTAAAATGAGGGCGGAAAGTATTAAGTTAATTGAACAAAGTCGCAAAATTTTCGAGAGATTATCATTTGATAAAGTAAGGAATGATCTTTCACAAATAGAAAGTGAATCTTATGTTTCAATATATGACTTTGAAGATCGATTCAGTTTCAGCATTGTAAAAAAAGATTGGTCAGGAAAATTGGAAGAGCCTTATGGAAAAAGAATAAATTTCATAAATGGTTGCTACTCCACAAAGGTAAAAAAAGAAAAAATACCTCAGGATTTATCCAGACAAATAGAAGACAAAGAAGTAAGGTTTTTTAACTCTGGAAATTCTGCAGAAAATTGCTTAGAATGGAATGTCTATCAGCTTGCATATTTTATCAAATGTATTGGTCTTCCGGAGTATGTAGAAATCTTTATTATGAATGAACTTGACGGTTCAACCCTACCTTATATTTCTATTGATGATCTAAAAGGAATTGGAATAAGTGAAATATCTCATATTAGATATTTGCATATGTCTTTTACTCTTTTATTAAAACTTAGGCTACGTTGTATAAGAAAACAAACATTCACCCCCCAAAGATTGATAGATGACGAGTACTTAAAAAGCTTTGAAATACCTGCAAATGAATTAAATTTAAAATGTAGAATTGGAGAAGGTGGATATGGAAAAGTGTATAAAGCATTTTGGACAACAAAGGGAATAATGGTAGCTGTTAAAGCTTTCAGAAGAAGGGATAAATCAACATTAGCAAGAGAATTTTACTCTGAATTAACAATAGTCTCAAGAATTCGTCATCCAAATGTGACTCTATTCCTAGGTGTTGTATTATCTCCATTGTATTGCTTAGTAACTGAATTAGTACCTTGTGGTTCCCTATTTGACCTTCTCCATATAAAAAATGAAATTTTAACCTCAACACAGCTAATAAAAATTTCACGTGAAATATGTTATGGAATGGCTTATTTGCACGAAAATGGAGTCCTACATTGTGACCTGAAAAGCAGCAATATCCTTTTGTCAAATAATTACGATGTGAAAATCGGAGATTTTGGGCTCTCGACCTTAATGGAGTCACCATTAGAAACCAGAAAAATGCTCGGTTGCATTGGAACACATCATTGGATGGCTCCAGAGATACTTAGAGGAGAAGGATTTACAAAATCAGCGGATGTATACAGTTTTGGGACGATTCTTTGGGAAATGCTCACAAAGAAAATCCCAAATGAGGAATTAGCAGTCAATCATATCATAGCCTCGGTTGGGTATGGCAATAGACGCCCTAATCTTCCTAAAGATATCCCGTCTACTCTGAAGGTAATAATCTGCAAAACATGGGAAAAAAACGTTCACAAAAGACCTAGCTTCAAACAACTAGCTAGTATATTCGAGCAATTGCACAGCACTAGCATTTTAGAAATCGAGGAAAACCTCATATCATTCTTTGGTCAATAATATAATTCATTTTTTGTTCTTTAAAATACTAAAATGTTATTAAACGTATTTTGGGAGTCTATACCCTATTCGAATTCTTTCCAGAAATCGTCACTATTTAAATCAAGTTTAGTTGAAATTTTTCTCCCCTTTGACTTATCGTCCAATATTGTTGAAGTATTATCTGTTGTGGTCTTATTGTCCTTTATACTGATTTTCCTTACTTCATTCGTCGCAAATTGAAAACCATTTATTGTTTCTATCTTGAAATCTCTTTGTGAACCAGAATTTGCAAAATCTTTATTTGTTTGTGGTCGAGTTTGATTTTTAACACCATTTGTTACGAATAACTTATCATCTTCTTTATTCTTTTCATTGTATTCCAGGTTTCTCAAAGTATTATCTCTAGAGAAGCTCAAGTCAAAAATATTGCTATCGAAATCATTCCAACTTCCATCACTCATTCCTCCCTCATTGGCTGAAGTACCTTTATTTAAGTCACTAAGATCGTCAAAATTTGATTCTCTTTTATCTTCTGATCTTTTCCTGGGTGTATATCTACATAAATCTACTCCATTTTTAATATTATTGCTACCAGCAATGTTTCTCGGGTAAATAATATTTTCCCGTGATATAGGGTTACCTTGAGTATCAGATGATTGTGATATATGTTTTTCCTCGCTATCCTTCAATTTTTCTTGCTCCTCTCTTAGCTTCGTTTGTTCTTGGACGTAAGGAGCTAAGATATTCGTAATATTTTTAATTAGAAGCAGTGATATCTCCATAATCTCAGGTTGCCCTTCAATAAACCCATATATCGAAACATTCGGAAGTATCTGCTGTGTTATTACAGAAGGTGGATAAAAATTTATTGTTGAAATAAATGCTTGAATTACAGCTTTTCTACATATAGGAAACGGATCTTTTAACATCTGAATATATATTCTGTTCAGTATAGTTTGATAATATTGCTCCGGTAGAATATTCATTAGTTTTGCAAAGCAAATTACAGTGTTGCTCCTGATAATAACCTCAGGATCTTTTGAAAGATTAAACATTGAACAAACGAGTTTATCTACTACAACTTGAGAGTTATTATTTGAACCCAAAGCGTTGAAAATGGCAGCGCTGCTCTTAATCCCCTCCTTTATTGAATAAATAAAATCGCTAGAAACTATATTTTTTGTATTATTTCTTGAGTTTTGATCACTTCCACGCATTCCCGTTAGCTCGTGTTCCTTCAGAAGCAATGGAATGATAAATATCATACTTTGAAGAGTAGCTTCTCTAATTAGGTTTGCTGTATCTTGAAATCCCATTAATATGGAATCAATACAGTCCTGGAATATATCTTTTGTCAGAAATTTTTCGTACTTTGAAATGTTTTTCAGTAAGGTATATCTTATTGACCTATCATTCTGATTCATAAGAAACTTCAGAGTATTTTGAAATGCATTTAAAAGGAACTTTGGGCAATTCAATGGAGAATAAGATTCCATCAAAGTTAATATAAGTGGAAACACTGTTGGAGCACACTGAGAAAAGTTTACTAGAATTCTATCGAGAATCCTTTGTATAATTATCAAGTTAGTTGTATATACACAATGAACTTTAATACTTGTAATAAGATTTGGCAAATATTGAATACAAAAAATTTTTTTATCATCAGGAGATTTTAATATAAAGTTATTTATTTGATTCATGAATTCCACAAATGGAGAGTTGTTCCTCATCAAAACCAATCCATTTTCAATATTGACATCCTTGTCCGTGTTTAAACAGGAAAGCAAATCACTTAGCCAATCATACAACCAATGAGGAGTTATATTGTTCTCTAAAGTCAGGACTCTATCATTGCAATAAGGTAGTTCAATTGAATCAATTGATCTTTTTCTCTTTTCAAAGTCAGATTGTTCACACAACCTTCCGCCGCTATCAAAAACAAAATTCAGTTTCGTGGAAACTTTGAAAGACCAATATATTAAACAACCCAAGTTCCATAAATCTATATTTTTTGGGTTTTTTGGGTTAAACCTTGAGAACTTCCAGCCCATTATATTACTTGAAGTGCTCTGTCTGGATATATCATCAATGTAATTATTGCTCACTTCACTTAAAGGAGTCGCATTTTCAAATCCACCCAACTTCCATGAACCTTCATAATTCACATAAATATTAAATGGATTTATATTACCATGCAAAAGTTTTGCGTCATCATGCAGGAATTTCACAGCATTTGTCACTTCATAAAGGCCAGAAATACAGTCAATTGGAAATAAAATATTATAATTCAACTCTTTTGAATCATTTAAGAAAACTTCAAATGTAAATGAAGAATTAACTGCTAAGTTGTATAAAGATACGCATGGCTCAGTTATTATATAGTAGGAATTTGGAACTTCTAAAGTGTCGTATATTTTTAAAATACATGGATGAATTAAACTCTTACATATCCGAAACTGATTTTTTGCTATTTTTCTAGCAACATCTACGGGCAAAAATCCCAAAAATCCTGTGTTGGGATTATTCGACTTGTCAAATACAAAAATACTGCAAGATTGTTCCGGCCTATTCTTTTTAAAACCTCTGTAGTGTGTCCATATACTATAATCCTCTCCTTCTACTCTTTCCCCTATTGTATACCCAAAGTTACTTGGCAAATCGTTAAATAACTTCGAAATTAATGAAAACATCCATAAGTATCCAATCAAATAAAAATTTCCAATAAATAATTATGAATTATCTGTAAAATCTCCTGCAGTTTCTGATATATTCCTCTTGAATATTCTAATTAAAACCAAAGAGAATGTATGCCGGTATATATTGCAGAGAACAAATTATAAAAATTAAAATATGAAAAATATCATCAGTTTAGAATTAATTGCTGACCCAATCTATCCTTTATGACTAAATTTATTTACTTATTGTGATTTGGATTACTTTTTTTGAATGTGGGAAAAAAGGCGGGAAAGATGTTACTTAGATCTTTACAATTTACTAAAATACATCAATAAATAGAACCGGTATTTGGTGAGTACCGGTTATTACTAAAATTTCATTAAACTAATATTAAAGAGTGAGAATAGAGTAATATTTATATGGATAATAACTATTTTACAAAGTAAATAATTAAAAGTTACATAATTTCAAGAACGAGTCTATGAATTTGTAGTGTATTATTGCTATAATGTTAGCTTGATAAGTTAATTATCCAGAAACAAAACAATCCTGGTTACAACTTTTAGTCCTGCTTCTTAATTAAACTATTTAAATAAATAATTTTCTTAATTTTGAGTAATTAATTTAATTTTATTGGGCTGAAGAGAAGGTTAAAAATGATTTCAAACTTTGTAAATAGAATATTTAAAAATCCAGGATCTGAAATTAGTGAAAATGAACTAGATACAAAGTTATCTGAGGAACATTCAATATACTGCACAACTTCACTTGCAACATTTTACCGTCCAAAAAGACTTAAAATAGCAATTTTAGATCATATTCCTTGTGGTATTGAAACCTTAATCATTGAACTCTTTACAACTCGAAAATCCGGTAATTTTAAAGAATATATACTATCAAATATACAGAACAGAAGAAAGTGCAGAATACCAAGACACACTCTCATATTGAATGGCTCTTCTTTTTATTGCCTCATTTCATCCTCAAAAAAAACAGATTGTAACGAATGCGGAAGTAGTATTTGTTCATCTTTTGTAATTGACTTTACTAGAAACTCGGATAACGGAGAGCCAACCTATTTGATTTTTCAAGGTGATATGATACTTAGAATCCAAGATAAGAAGTCTAATTTGAATATATATTCCTTGGTTACAAGTAGGAGTTCAAATGACATCATAAATATTACAAGAGAAGAGGTTATATTATCAATACCAGATAGTTTTGTACCTTCAAGGAATTTTAAAATTGACTTAATTTTGTATTCAGTTATAGGATGGACAAGAAATGAAGATGATAAAGTTGGAATAGATAAAAAGCACAACATGCAGACGGAAAATACTGAAAAACTTAATAACCTACTGAATAAGCGTTCTATTTCTTCTGATAAATTATCCATTTGCAGTGAAAACCTAATTAATAAGTTAGTTGAACAACAAATGGAAATGGAGAATTCTTGTGATTTAAAAACTCCAATAAACTACAGAAAAGGTAAAAGTTGTTTGAATAATTCCAGTATTTCTGAAAAAGGGCAACTTCTAGATACCCCAAGTTCTATTTCAACACCTATTTCTGCCATATTAAAGGCAAAAGCACCTCCCTTGCCAGCGCACATGAAATCTGTACCGAGACCCAAATCTTTACCTAAAGGTGCTGTAAAAGGAAGTGCATTGGGAATTAATTCTGCTCAGAAAAAAAAAATTCTTCCTCTAGGTAGAAGAATTCACTGGAAACCTTTAAGTGAGGAAACTGCTCAGAAAACAATTTTCAGGGAAATATTGTATACTTCGTTGGAATCTCAATCTTCTCCACTGTCTAGTCAAGTAGGTGAAATGTGCAATCTCGAGTCCTTATCTATTTCTAACTCTTATACTGGAGATATTTGTTTGACCAGTGAAATTGCTGTTAATACAGAAACGTCCCCAGTATCTAATTCTGTCTCTCCAAACACTATTTCAGATTTTCATATGGCCAATTCTCTCGTTCACATGGAAACCTTGTTGAGGGTTTTTACTAGGTCATCCAACAATATACTTGGTTCTTCTGGACCTAGCACAACTTTAAACCGCAATAGTGACTCAAGTATGTCATCCCATTCTAGAAACAAAAAACTCCAGTCTACAAGTTCAAACAAAAATCAAGATCAAAAATGGATAATAAATTACAAGTCTTCAAAATTCAGAGATATAGAGGATGCAAATGAAACTCTTGGAGAGAACTCTAACAATAAACCACAAAGCTTAAAGAACGATAACAAGTTATTAAAAGTTGATCAAAATGGTCCTAGTATCATTAATTATCAAAAACAGCTACCGCTAACGTTTTTATCTCAAAAAAGGGCTCAAAATATGGCGATAGTTTTGTCAAGACTTTCCGTTCCAACTGACTATATCATTGAAGTGTTAAAATCATTTAATATCTCCAGTTTGACATTAGAAGACTACGAGAGAATAGAACAAGTTTTGCCCACAGAATTGGAGTTAGAAAAGATAAAAAACAACAAAGGTAACGAGTTACATCAACTTGAACATTTTTTAAGCCGATTCTCCCACATATCAAATCCTATGACAAGGCTTAGATTTCTTAAATTTGAGCACATCCTGGATTCTTCAGAATTTGATATTCAAAAAAATCTGAATACTCTATATTCTGCCTCAATGCAAATGAGAAATTCAAACAAATTGAAGTTAATACTAAAGGCATTTTTGTTACTCGGAAACTACGTCAATCATGGGATACACCTATCAGGTGTATCTAATGGTATATCACCTATTTCTCATACAGTTAATAACGGTTCTATCAATTGGTCTCTTCTCGAAACAAAGGGATTTTCTATACAATCGCTATTGAGATTGGTCGAGTTTAAAACAACAATAGACTCATCATTTAATGCTTTACATTATATTATAGCAAATTTAACATTTACAAATCCAAAACTTAACCTAAACCAACTTTCAAATGATCTACATGCTGTATCTGAAGCATCTAAAATATCAATTGAAGCCCTGTTTGCATGTATAAATGACATGAGGAAAGAACTAGCCATTCTTGAGATCGAGAAATCAAAGTTTTCAAATGAAAGAGTTGAATATCTGTTTGAATCTTATTCGAGGCGTTTAGATGCTCTGATCGAAGGATATCATAGGATTGTTGAGAAGGTTGTGGACACAGCCTTATATTTTGGTCAGAATTTGCCAGAAGGAAACAAAAGCTCAATTATTCAACCTTTTTTTGAAACCATGAATGTTTTTTTATTACAATTCTCATCGTGCTGTAAAGAAATAAGGGACAAACCCATGAAATTTTCTCAATTACTTGTTGATTCAAGCGCTATCTTTTCCAATGGCAAGGATTACAACTCTAGTTCTTATTCATTAACTAATTCAACTAGTAACAGTTCTAGCAACTCAACTCCACTTGTAAACAATACCCCAAGTATATCTCTTTTGAATATCCCACAGATATCAGATAACAGTAGTTGTTCTAATTCCACTGAACACGATAATCTAAAACAAAAACAAGATATTTGTGACAATTTCCAGCCTAAAAAGGCTCATCTTAGAGAACCTCTTTCTTCAAATTTTAGAAACGTCAGAAAGAGTGAAACTGGAAGTATAATTATAATTAGAGCATCTGATAATAATATAAACAGTAATGCTTCTCAGCTACCAAGTAGACCACCTCCTCCTAAGAACAATAAATGTTAATATTTCATCTACAGATGCATCAAAAAAAGTTATTTATAAAATACGCAAATAAAAAACAACATAATGAACCTCTTATATCTATTTTCATTCTCTTATTCATTATGACATTTTACTGTCCTGAGATCATCCCATTATTTTCACTCTGAATTTATATCACCTCTTCTGGAAACTCACTTTTAGAACATGTTCGGCGGCAAGTACTTCGATTTTGCCTAATATGAATGTATACTCGCACTCCGAAACTAATGAAAAAACAGAACAACCAGTTTGAGACCGTTATTACTGTTTTAAATTATTATAATTTGTTTGACCACCAAATTATTTCAAATTATGAATAACAGTTACCATCAGGAAAGGAGTCGTTTAATCCAAAAGCATAAAGAGGAAATTAAATCAATAGAAAAAGAAATAAAGTCAAAAAAAGGGATATTGAAAGAGCAACTCCAAAAAAAATTATCACAAACTCTCGAAAGACATCAAAAAGATATCGAAGAGTTTGAATGTAGACACAATGGAGATTCAAAACCAAAAAAAGATGAAAAAGCAGCAGCAGACAATAATTCAGAAAGTAACGGCGACAACAAGATTTTTTTATTTGAAGAAAGACAGTGGAACAGTTTAAGTAAGTCAGAGTTAGAATCTGAATGTAAACTTAGGGGAATTAATTCAAAGGGAAATAAGGAAGATCTTGTAACAAGACTATTTATTTTTACCGCTGACCAAAAATCTAAGCTTAATTCGTTATCTGAAGATTCCAAAAAGAATGCTATTTGTAATTCTGTGAAAAATAATGAATTGAATGTATTTATAAAGGCCGCTTGCACTGAAGAAATAAACAAAACAACTCCACCAGAAATTAACTTTTCTGAAGCAGGTGGAACTGGGAAAAAAAAATTTAGAAATCAAAACAAAAAAATTGACCACAGAAGGAATATTCGTCCGGGTGAAAATTCATGGGCTGCTTTTTGCGCGAGAAATGACATATCTAGAAAAAATAACATTGATTTAAATATACATGAAGACTCTGATCTAGAAGATCATGAAGAAGGCAATAGAATAGATAAACAAAGTGAATGTAGCAGTAGTTCAGAGGAAAATGGAAATGTTGGTATCGATGAAGAGCATGAAAAAATTAGCAAAAGGAGAGCAGTTATGGTAAAAGTTTTAGAAAAGATGTTCTCGAAGGTAACAATTAACGAAAAGAAAGATGGAATTAAATTATCTGATATAAATCTACACTTGACGAGGCTGAATGTAAAAAACTTTAGACCAGAATTATTGGGATATAAATCCATTGAAGACTGGATTTCTTCTCAGTCAAAAAAAACATTAACTTATGACTCTATTAACAAAGTAGTTTTTCCTCCAGGGTCTAGGATTTCAGATTCAAAAGAAAGTAATGAGGATGATATATATTACATAGATTCCCTGGATGAGTCTGATAGCAACGATGATTTCATGTAGAATCCGTTTTACAACTTTGAAACTATTCTAGAATAACATTTCAGGAATTTAAGCAATTAAATGTAAACTTTTATTTACTCGTTTCACTTCATTTAAATAATAAAAAGTCTTAATGAAAACAAATGAAATACGTTATCCATAAAAGCATTTATTTGAATTTGTTATTTGAAGATAATTTTTTTTAGCATATATAGACAAAAAGTGAAGATGTTTCCTACTAGCCGATATAAAATGTATATACTGGTCGGGCCACACTTTAATTATCAAGAGAACAGTATATAGATTTAAAAATTCTAATTATTAATTTTGTTCTGTTATTTCATCCTTAGAAAAGAAAGTTGATTTTACAGACCAATAATTATTTACATGCAAATAATTATTTACACACAAAATTTTATGCTAATAGGTCTAATAATTGAAAAGGCGGGTATGTTTGCCCACAAGCTTGTAAATTTTTTCCTTTGCAATGCTAATGTATGAAATATTACAGAAATAAGGAAATAAACAGACAAAAGGTAAATGTCTTTATTTAATGACTGTATTTTGAAGTAAACTACAGTTCAGACTGTAATGAGTAAATTCATTGATCCAAAATAATTTTGATGTTTCTTTCGACAATAAACAAATTAAGGGAGGAAAACAGAAAAACGAATTCATTAATAGTAATAAATGGTGGGAATACAATAAATAATTCTAGCAACAAACCATCAAAACAAGAGTCTGGTTTAGAGTATAAAAATGGGAGAAATATTTTGTGTTCATGTAAACCAAAAAACAAGGCAACATCTCCTGAAATTGGTGATGATAAACCTTTGAAGAAAGGCAAGCAATCAAAATCAGAAATAAGAATAAAAAATAGCAACAATTATGTTCCGTCTTTTCAGAATATTATCAACTCAGTATCAACATATGCGAGGAAAGAGAATAGTATTGGTTTAAATAATAAATCAGGAGTCGCTCACATTTCCTCAAAGCTGACTGACTCTTGTTATGAAGACAACCAAGAAGATAACAAAGAAAAGAAGAGAAAGAAAAAAGAAAGTCACATCGGAGCTTCTTCAGAGAATTCTGACCATGGAATAAAGTTAGTTCGTATTATATGTACAAAAAATAATAACCTGATCTCAAATAACCCATGTAATATAGATAGTATTGAATATTTTGAGAAAAGCAACAAAACTGAAGATGAAACAATGAGAAATGAGAATGTTTCTAGTAAAAAAAGAAACCAAGATAAAGAACTAACAAATAATAGTAATGGGGTGGAAACATGTTCTAAAGGGAAGCACAAAACTCGTTCGAAAATTGAAACGGATGCTGTAGAAAATTCTTTAAATGGAGATAAGAGTAAAAAACTTAAAAATAAAGTGAACGGTGATAGCTTACCCACATACAAAATGAGGATATCCAGTTTTAAGGTGAAAAACAGCTTGATTGAGAAAAAATATAAGGAAGAAACTAATGTAAACTTCTTTGAGAATTTGGTCCTGTCCACACCGAAAAATAATAATTCCAATATAAAAATGACTGGTTTAGACAATGGTTCATCACACAAAAGGTTATCATTAATTACCCCTGTAATCACTGAAGTTGAAAATATGAAAACGGGATTGACACCTGTAAATAACAAAACTGAGACAGAGTTTTGTGGTAAAGCTTTCAAAAAAAAAGAACAAAGTAAAGTCGGGTGTGTTGAGTTGTTTGACCTCTCACCCATTGGAGATTCAATAAATGAAAAAAAACATTACACAGATGAAGGCAACTCAAAAAGTTCTTCAAAAAACTCCGTTAAAAAAGTAATAGGTGACATTTTGAGTGGACTAGATACAAATAGATTCAAAGGAAAATTAAAACAAAGTAAGCTTAATTGTGAAAAGCAAAACAAATTCATGGCACAGCTACATGAAAAGTTAACTTCGGACAAAAATAATAGTTCTACGAAACATAAAATTAATAACAGTTTAATTTCCAATTTAAACTCAAGTACTGTAATTCCTAAACAGATAACTGCCACCCTCGAAAATGCCCTTGAAAGACAATCTGGCATTAATAAGGACTTAAAAAATCAAGAGGACAGACAGGAGTTATTATGGAACATTAATGAAGACCGGACACTTCACCCAGAAGAAAAAAACCTTCTGATACAAGAACTAATGTCAGGAAGAGAGGAATAGAATGTAATTAGATAATATTAAATTTAAGTCTAAACTATTAAGTTACAAAGAAATAAAACCAAAGTCAGGTAAGACTAAACCAATGACTTTATTTCACCCTTATTTCCACTTGTATTCAGCGTTGTACATGTTGATTGGTCGGTGCTTTCAACAATGCTCTTACCACCAGAGAGTTTATATCCTTCCCCTCCGAACGGAACAAATCCCACGGATGCACTATTTAAACCAGAATTGTTCATGTTTGAATTCGCTCTATTTGAATTTGCCATTTCTATGGGGCCATTAACATTGCCTGAACGACCAGGTACTCCCACCCCTGAGTTATGACCTCCGAAAATGTAAGCTCCTGTAGTTCCTGTTATCAAGGGGGAACTCAACATCAACTCCTTAAACAGTTGCCAAGAAACTCTCGTGCAGGCTGCTAGGACTATTGCGTTTACTGCAAAAAGAGTGCAGGCCGCTGTACTCATGGCTGTATTGGCTATAGATAGAGAAACTGCAAAATAAACAGTGCAAAATAAAGTCCCTATTGCAGAAATGAATATATACATTTGTAATATAGGCGGTCTGTATGCATTAGCATCCTTCACCGAAATATAGGCTAGGATAATAGAAAAAACTTGTAACAGAACCCATACTGTACCCCCAGTTGGAACCAATACAAATAATACTATCAAGGTTATGAATTCAATTATCAGTAGGAATTTTAGTTGCCTCGCGAACTTCCTGCATTTTTCTGAAGGTGGCACCGAGTATAATCCTGGAGATCCAACACTACACATTTTTGTTGTGCTTCTATATATTCACCAAAAAACAAGTGATTTGTTGTGTGTCTTATTTCTATTCACCACAAATTACCACGTATATACTTGAACTAAAACAAGAAATTTATGTTTTCCAAGAAAGCTAGCCTTTTATTTTGAGCCGTTTCACTCAGGCAAATCCTTCCGAGTAAATACCAACAGAGAAGACAATCTTCCTGAAAACTATGCTTCTTTGACTCATCCAAACAGTTACTCCAACTTCGTTACGAAAAAGGGTTGGAAAGTTTTTCGTTGAAGTCACAAACAGCAATTTTGATGGGAACACGAGCCCAAAACGAAGTTCTATTCCTCCTTATATTTTTATGATAAAGTGAGAGATTTTTAACTATTAACTATGTCGATCTGCTATTCTATTTAGCTCGTTGATTCCTCCTACTCTCAAGTAGTTCCAATTTGCAACTCTCTTCACTGCCCCTTAGAAAAAGTAGAAACGGAATATTTACCGCTTTATTAGAGCGGGTATTTTGTTCCTTATTTCAATATTTTCAAGTACTCTAATTTGAGAACAATCGAGAAAAAACAATTACGTAAAACTATCAGTACTATAAATATTTATGAGAATAACAAAGTGAAGAATTGTTGTATAGCGGTTAATAAAAGATAAGAGCACAGTATCAGTGGCATACATAAAATGTATGTTTCCACATTATATGCATGTGGGCAATTTTCTCAGAATTACTACTCTTTCACATGTTTTTCAGGCTTTGCCGAAAGATTTTTAATACTTTTCTCATTTCCTCCATACTGAGCTCGACTTTACTTTCCATTTAAAGTCATAAATCTGTGGTTATTTATTCTCTTCCTACTTTTTGCACCAAACCATTGGAACCCGGATTTGTGTAAACATACAGTTTATTTTTACACCCTTCTCCGGTACCCTTTTCTTCGCACTCCTCATCTTTAGATTGGCCTCCGAAGTCCTTGTCAATGTCTGTGTATTCATCTTCGTCGGCTTTACATAGAGCGTTTTTTTTTGCGTAGTCCAAGGGTACAAAAATACCTGTAGGTTTCGTACTAGTAAACAGTTCATCTTGATCAATGGAATCATCGCCTTCTTCTTGGTAATCAGGCTCTCTTGTGGTTGTGAATGTTAATTCTGATTGCTCACTTGTTTCAACGACAGTTGAATTAACTAGTCTTTGAGAAACTTTTGAAAGTCTATCCAAATAAGTTTTCTCAATTACAAATTGCCCATATACTCTCGGAATTCCCTGCCACCTGATAAAGTAATAATATATTGCTGCAATCACATAATCCATCTCATTCCACTTCCTTGTATTGTGCTTTATTCCAGTTAATGTACAATATCTAGTTTTTTCAACAGAATGCACCCAAGTTTTCAGAGGTGACTTTTTCCAAAGTGAGTCTGGGTATTGCTTCCAAGAAGCTCTTGTCATTGGTTTTTTCTTACCCTCTCCTCCGTAAGTTACTCTTCCAAAATCAAGGAAACGGAATATTTTCTGTCTCAACTCTCTAAACCACTTTTTTATCCCTGGCTCTTTAAAATTTGCTCTTTCTACATTCCCAAGTAAATATTGGAGCTGTCTTTCATATAAAATTACAGCAAGTCCAAACATTCCCTCTTGTGATAATAACAAATTTGGAGATAACTTTTCCAGAGTCTCTGTAGAAAGTTCATACTTTTGAGTTTCAATGTATTCGTAAATATTGCCAATGTATTCAATTGAGGAGGGAATTCTTTCTAAATTTACTGCATTTTCATTCTCTTCTGGTGGCAATTCAGTAGATTCTGAATGTATCTTCCATTCAGGTTCACAATAAACAACATTTGAGTTACCAATTCCCTTGCACCTCTCCTTAGAAAAGCATACACCTTGGAAAAAATCCCTAATGAATGGCTTCAAGTTTCGATTTGGGCAGCGATGTCTTTTCTGGAATCCTGATAATGAATTTATTCCTTCATATCCTCTTCTTTTTCTCCTAATCTCTATATATTTTCTAACTACAGCCAACGGATATAAATCGTAAAGTGCCACTTTCTCCAATGGTATATGTATAACTCTTCCCTCTTGTCTAATTAACCAAGACCTTATTTGTGAGACAGTTACTACCGGATGTTGATATGAATACAAAGGTCCCCATGGAAATATTGGTTGACTATCCAATTCTTTTGGTTCCCCATTAAATTTTCTTAAACTTGAAAGAGAAAAAAAGTAAAGCATTATTGATGCCATTGTTATTGTTTCACCATCTGTATCTCTTAAATCTAAACTCGTACTTGCGGGTACCCCATTTGAGTAAGTTGGATCTTCGGGGTTCAATGGATAATAAATACTTGACAAAAGCTGAGGAATAGTTCCCCTTTTTAATGTTGTCATTGCCAAATAAATATTTTCACCTATTGTTCCCAGTAAGGAACCAAAAATGGTTACGCCTGCTCCTGCTATCAGGGAGATGTCTAATGAGCCCAAAGATCCACCAAATATAATTGTAATTAAATAATCAATGGCGAGTATAAATAATGCAATATTTTTTCTCATATTATTGTTTCAATACCGAATTAATTAGCTACACTTCGTTCTGAACTTTTATAAACAATAATGTTATTCTTAGTTTCTTGTCTTATTTTAAACAAAAAAATAACATTTGTGACCTTTTCTTTCTGAAGTTTGAAATTACTCAAAATGTCAACAAAAACTCATCTTTCTTCTTTTTCTTGTCTCTAAAAGAAAAAGTTAGTAATTCAAAAAAGAATTAATAATATATTTGTCTCCACTTTACCTGTATTACTGTTATTAAAATTAATAGTAAATTTCTATTGCATTAATGCAATTTTTAATTCATTTGTACCTTATACACCCCTCCCCCCTCCACATTTCAATTAACTACCCCTCATTACAAATTATGTATGCTACCACTCATCTTTTCTATGCAAATTTATTTTGTCAAATAGGTTATTTCAATAAAGTTATTTGCATTGGCTTACAATGTTCCCGCCTAAAGCTGGTGGCTAAAGTGCAAATATGCATTTGTCTTATTTTTTTTTTTTGTTCTTTTTTTTATTTGGATTTGTCTTTTTGCTGTTTAAGTCATCTTGATTCTCAACTGTTGCAGTACTTGAGTCGTCACTATCTCCAGGTGATTCCTGCTTCAGTTTCTTACTATCAACCAAACCAGATTTTTCAGCGGCTTCCTCACATGGAGCTTCACCTGAGTCTTTTTTTTGTGATGGCTCTGAAACTTTCCTCTTTATTGCCTTTTTTCCCTTTACCTCTTCATACCCATTGCCTTTCAGTTCGTATTTAGGGATCATAAGTGGGTTTCTACTATATAGTTTTTTTAAATCCGATACTTTTTCCTGGTACTGACCATAGATAAGAGGGAGTCCTATGTCTCTTGAGAATGTATGAAATAAAACTCCTATTGAATAGTCATAGACATTCCAATTCTTAGAATTGTATTTTATTTTTTTTACTTCGTCGGAGTAAACGGAGAACACAACTCTTTCAAATGATTGATATGGGTTGTGTTTCCACATTGAATCTGGAATGAGTTTCCAGGGCGCAACTTTTGGTCCATTATGTTTTCCATGTGCCAAGGATGCAACATCAGTAATTGTAGCATATGATCTTTCAACAATCCCAAGTGACTTTCTGAAATTACTGCTATCATAGTTTACAGGGTCGATGGAAGAAATATCATATTGCCTTTCCCTCCAAAACAATACAAGTGAAAGTGAAAACCTTTCTAAATTACTGTTTTTTGATATTACATTTATTTTGTTTAATATCTTCTTTCCTTCGAATATCGGCTCTAAGTATTTATATATAGAAACAAGTTCATCCCAAGATGTATCGCCGTTCGGAACCCATGATGGGCAGGTATAACTAACCTTGGGGTTGTTTTTATCAGCATGGATTGGAGACATAGAGCTAATTGCTCTTCTGTGCGGAACACTCATCATGTCTGAGAGTTGACTATTATTGCAGTTTTTCTCTTTATTTTTGTCATTACCTTTATTTTTCTTTTTTGAAGACTTGTCTACGGAGTTTTTTACTTTGTTAAACGACCTTGATAGCCCTTCCTCTACAATATTTATCATTTTTTCCCTATTTTCAGAAATAAATCTTATTGTTCCCAGAGGATATAAATTCCAACTGTCTATTTCAGTTATATTTAGTCTAATAAAACCACCAGTAATAGATTCCAAGTACTCTCTTATTTTTAAAGTCTCCTCTAATGGGTCTCTATCAATGTTTATATCACCCCAGGGGAATTCAAAATTACCACCCTTTTTGTATTGAGTGAATGGAAATTCTGTAACTAATATTGAAAAATAATATAGTAATCCTGAAACAGTTGTTTTTGTTTCTCCATCCCATTTATATGTATCTATATAGACCAATTTATCTTTTGTCCCATTATCAAGTACTGGACATCTTCTTCCTGCTAAAATTCCCCCTAGAGTATCTCTATAAGTCTGTGTTAACATGTAATAGACCGCAGTTCCACCTATCAAACCTATTGATGTAGAAACGCTTAAAGATTCGAATCCATTACTCACTACAATGAATTCAGATAGTTCAAGTAATACAAGGAAGATATTTAAATAAAAGTACCTGATAGTCATCATTCGTCTCTAATTATTATGATCTATATTTCCTAAAATGCATAAAATAGAAATATCTAGAATAACACAATATCTATATTTTCGAGTATAATGCAAGAGACGTTTCCATACCGGCATAAGTTATAAACAAAGAATTTATACTAGAAAAAATAAGTTACAATTTAAATGCCACCAAAAATATCATTCCAGAATACATAATTCCCCAATTGTTTGTTATATTTGAATATTTCAATTCCAATAAAAACATGACTTGTTATTCGACATTCATTAGTTAAAGTTACCCGGAAATTGGATATAAAGCATGCAAAAACATGTAATGCAGAAGCATGGCGCCAATCACTTATTTAAAGAAATAGAAGCTCTAGATTTTAAGAATGTATATATGGAGTGACTACAAATTTATAATTTTTTTGTGTAGAAAACTCTCATAATTTGCCAAAATGAGCAATTGAGTTTGATAGTATTTAACTTCCAGAGATGGAACAGGGTAATGTAGCTTATTCTATTTCGTATTTAACAGAATGGGGATTCGGAACATTATATTTCTGTAGGCCTTGAGCATCCCTGTCAACCAAATAATGTCTTCTATTAACTTTACTTATGTATTGGCCATATAAAAGTGGAACGCCGAGAATTATGACAAAAAAATGGACAACTGAACCAATAACAAAATCGAACTCTGACCACTCGGTAGATGAGTACTTATCAGATCTAAGTTCTTGTATATGAGCACCCATAATTAGAAATTCTATAGTTTTTGATGGATTCAACTTCCACTGTTCTTCTTGTATCCTCTTCCACTGAGCAAGAATGGTTGCGTTTTTTCTGTGAGATAACCCAAATAAATCAAAGAAAAAAGACCCAAATTTAGAAAATTTATTCATTAATTTTCTAAACCCACCTATTTTGAAGTTAATTAGGTCAATATAGTTGCTATCAAATTGTCTTTCTCTGAGATATAGAATAAAAGCCAGTGAAAAATTTGCAAGACTCTTATTCAATTTATTTTTTTCACAAATTTCACTAATTGAATTATCATCTAGTGTTTTAGTATACTCGTAAATTACTTTCAATTCATCAATTGCGCTTCTCTCCCCTGGAATCCACGGGACGGAAAGGTATTTGACCTTTGAATTCGTTTTGTTCTTGCATACCACCGTCAATCTCGCAGTACAACGCTTCTTTTTATTTACAAAATCAGTTATTACTGACGAGGACTCGAGTTTCTTTACTTGGAGGTAGACATCCAAAGTAGATCTCTGACCATTAAATAGTGTTTCATTGATAGTCTTAACATTTCTATCCTGGACAATATTTCTTTTCACATCTCTGATTGAATTATTATTATCAATATTGGTGTTCTTGTTTCCATTTTTTTCGTTTTCAATAGTCTCAAGTGAATTGTCTTTGTTCTTCTTTTTCCATCTTAACTTTGCAAATTGTTCCTTCAAACTGAATTTTTTTCTGGCTTTAGAATATTCTTTTATTACTGCTAAGAAGTACAGCTGCCAAATATCAACATTATTTAGTGATACCCTAACTATTCCGCCTTTGAGTGAAACGATGTAATCATATATTTTCTTGACCCCATCAAATGGATCCTCTTCCAATGTAACCTCGCCCCACGGAAACTTAGGAAGTATTTTGCTTGAGTAAATTGAATACCTATCATTTAGATATGGGTTCACGGATAAGCTATAATAATACAGCAAACTGGATGCAACCATTAATGTGTCTCCATCCCAATAATCAGTCTCAATATCAAAATAGTAATCTCCTTCTCTATTCTTCTGTATTGGAAGAAATATCCCTGCCAATATTTTCCCCAATGGACCCCTACGTGCCTGAGTCAGCATGTAATATATTGTAACTGTCGATGAACCTATCGAATAGGCTGTTATTGTTGTACTCGCACTTGGAGATGCAACTGCACTATAAAAACCATAAACCGTCTGAAAATTAAGTAGTTGTATTGTTAACAAGAAATATATTAGCAACCTCCAAATGAACCCCATAATTTTGCACCTCATCTGTCGCTGAAAATTTGTATATTCTGCAAGGTATTCCTTTAGTCTATATGGAGTATCACAATTTTAAAATAAAAAGAAAATGAGCTTGGCGCCTTTTTCTTTTAAACTGTGACTACCAGATGCCAATGAGAATAACTAAAAGAAAATTGAAAAAAGAGACAGCTGTCATCTATTTATCATACCTAATAAAACACTAATGAACTATTTACACCATTTCACAAAGGAAATATTACTAAAATTAAATCAAGCTGGGTCAAAATTTCTCCTGAAAAAAATAGGTCAAGTTTGTCTACTCTATGTTAGTTTTTCATGTTTAGCCAAGATGCATCTACCAAACCTTTGGAATAAATAAGTGTAGTTATTGGTTTAGATATCTTTAATACAAAGAAGAAGTTTAATATATCATTTATGACCTACCCGTCTGAGGATTTGTTCCTAGAGGTCTTCTAAACAATAAAATATGTGGTTCAGGTCTATTAAATAATAATTAGTCTTAAAATTATACTTTGAATGTGAATATGTACCTACTTGTGAACTAGGTAGTGTTGCCAACCTCTTGATTGCTGAACGCCTAACATTCTCCATTCTTGTTCAGAAAGTAGGCCATTGGGCTTGGAGTGTATGATTGCCTGCGCTTTTTTTGTAATCTGTCTTATCAAATTCATGAAAGGATTGATTAAAACATTTTCACATAACCTCACAAAATTAAATATATGTGAAGACCCGATTTCATCAAACTTACAGATTTAGGTAGTGTAACATGTCTACAATACAGAAATCGCACATTTCAAACATGAAGTATTAAATTTTAAGTTACCAAACCCAACTCAAGACAAAAATCACATACCTATATTCATATACATCATCTTCATATTTAGAGGAATAAATTATATCGTCTGGGTAGTTCACCATCATTACAAATCATTACGAAAAACCAAACACTTTTTCACTGTTAGGAGCAATGATATAATTGAGCGGCTCCGTCTAATTTTATGAACATTGAACCCCGAAAAGTCGAGCCCAAGGTTGAAAACTATAGTTTCTTATAAATAATATTATGAGGAAAAAAGGTTATGAAGGAATAATCAGAAACCTAAATTAAACATAATATATATAATAATATAATAATAGTTATTATAAGTACAGGCTTGGCGTAAATACGATTCCTCTTCTTATTAACGAAATTCCCTCCTTGAGTTTACTTTCTAGATCCTCATTTCCTATGGATTTTGTTGCACTTGCAACTTGCCTCAATAATTCTTCCAACCTCCTCAAACATCTAATCACACTTCCTTCATAAAGACTTGTGTTCTCTAAAGTAGATTCAAAACTTTCACCTTTTGACCACTTTAAGATGACTGCCATTATTTGTGGCCTAAATTTGCTTAAGTACTGTTCAATATCAATGTCTAAACCAGATTCTGTAGATACATTTACAATCATTTTGGCCACCTCAATAATATTTTCATATCCCGTTGAAAGAATTGGGTCCTCGAGTTTTGGTTCTTGATACTTCTCATCGTAAAGCAGCGACGACAAGATTGCAACAATATATTCAATTTTAAGCTCTTGGAAAAATACGTTATTGAAAAGCAGTTCTGCAATTAATAGTTCGTCTGAAGATGAAATTTCACAGGCGATCCTACCTTTAAGCTGAACAATCCCATCTTCATCAATATAGTCAAGGCGTTTTAATACCCTTCTCATCCCATCCAGTTCTCTTTGCATAATTGAATCATATTTATTAGAATGAAGCTCACCGGAAATACTCATAGCTCTTCTCTCAAGATGCCTTTTGTGAGAGCATATGAACAATAAAATCAAAGTTAGTGAAGGAGCATTATTTACCAGAACGGAGTTCTCAATTTGTTTCTTTATGGATCTATATTTGTATATTTTAGAGCGTACATTCGAACATTTAGTTTCAGTGTCAACGTTAATTATATCATCCCCATAGTAATCCAATAATGGAATTCTTTCGTTTCTCAAATGATCAGCAACTTTTATTAGAGATATTTCCAATGACTTCAATATTGTTGTGTTTGAATTTGTGGGGGCACTATTAAATTCTGGAATATTCAATCTAATAGTACTTATATCGTATATTGTTGATATTGAGCAGTTTAAAATGAAATAATTGGAGTTATCATTAATTGAATCACCAATACTTTCCAATTCCTTTAGAATGGCATTGTAAACGAATTTTGGCAAAGCTCTCTTGTCTAAAAGTACTTTAAGATAATACGGATTTGTTTCATCGTAGTTTTCTAAATCATTAATAGTTTCGCAGTCAGCATTTACATCCTGTCCATCACTTTTCAATGGTTGAAGTACAAAACCAGTGCTTGTCTTGTTACTTCTATATATTGGGTTACTAAGGACGACACCCCAGCCGAAATTCAGAATCTGTTTTTCCTCAAATCCAAAGAATGAGTTTGGATAAAATAAATAATTAAAGAACGAATTGTCTTTATTCATTTTAGCTTCATCTAAATAGTTACAAATCTCATCTCTTTCAAAATTAATAATATCTTCGCGTTTAATATATGGAAACTTGACAAACACTAATCTTCCAGGTGAATAAAATCCATGTATTATTTTTGAATTGATAACAAATTTCTTAATTGAATTATTTAATTCAATAAGTTCACATAAGTTTGCGTACAGAGAATTTCCTATTAAGGCAAGGTTTTCTTCAAGTTCTTTCTCGTCACCAATACTCTTCAAAATAATATCAACTTCGTGATTTTCTTTGTCTGGATTAACACTAAATTTATTGCTCAATAACTTTGTAAATTCATTTATTGCCTTCTTTATAGACTTTTGCTCCAAAATTATCTCGTGAATTCCAGGAATAGCAATTGCATGCAAATTTGAAGCCAAATTGTATTTTTTGTAAAAATCATTTAAGTTTATCGAGTTTAAATCATTACAAGTCACATTAAATCCTGCCAAGTAAAGGAAATATGAATAAGAAAATAACAAATCTTTCAGAGTTGGAAACTCAGGTCTAATCAACCTCTCTTGTAATGAATCATAAATGTCGTCTATTCCCTCGATCTTCCGACTAACTACGGTAAAATTTCCAACTGCTGCTGGTTGGTCATTATTAATTGAGTTTGAGCTACCCTTTTTCTTTTTTATTTTATTTTCATTCAAATCACCAATCTTCAATTGTGGATTCTTAATAGAGTACTTTTCTATAATTTCCTTGATTCTTTCTTTTTCTTCGGTTAGTGAGACTGTTTTTTTCCTTTTTAAAAATTGAGAAAATGAACGGTTAATCATATACTCAGGATCCGCCCCTTCAAGTCTTAATAGGTTTAATAGCATATTGTATCCTATATAAAATTGGCTATCTATTCTTAATGGCTGTCCTGTAAGCATAGACTTTATTGCCCATGGATCTGCTAATTCATCTATCATTGTAATAGTGATTCCTCTATCGTCTAATCCTCTCCTTCCAGCTCTTCCACTCATCTGTATGAACTCACCTGAATTAATAATTCTGTACTCATTCCCATCAAACTTTCTAAGTGATGTAAAAATTACTGTTTTTGCAGGCATGTTAATTCCCATTGAAAACGTTTCTGTTGAAAACAAAACCTTAATAAACGACTCACCAAATAAGAGTTCAACAATTTCCTTGACCACAGGAAGCAGACCTCCATGATGAATTCCTATTCCTCTTCTTAGCAAAGGTAACATACCAACTACTTGTGGTATTTTCCTATCCTCCTCAGCCAATGTAGCTAATGCGCTATTAAAAATAAACTCAATACTCTCCTTTTCCTCTTCAGTAGATAAGTCAACATTTTTTAATGAGAGTGCATTCAATTCACAGTCTTTCTTTGAGAATGAGAATACGATAATTGGTAAGTAGCTTCTTTCTTGGCACATTTCTATTATACTTTCCAAGTCAATTCTTTGTTGATTCCTACTTGAATTCTTCTTGGTCTCCTTCTGTGAAGTCATATTCTCTGTGGATAGTTTAAGTGTAGAAAGTGCTTTCGAATAGTTGTCTTGTCTAAATACCTTATTTTCATCAACAACAAGGTATATTCCATTCCCACCTGCAGGGAATACAAAATGTTGAAGGGGGACGGGCCTATAATCCGTATAAACCACATGACACGGTTGGTGTTTTGTTCTGCATATCCATTCTGCAAATTCCAAGTGATTTGGAATAGTTGCTGACAAAAATACTAATCTTACAGTATCTGGCAACAAAATAATTGACTCCTCCCAAACAACTCCCCTTTCTTTGTCTCTCATATAGTGTATTTCATCAAATATTACCCATGCTATTTCTCTTACCAATTCACTGCCTCTATATAGCATGGACCTCAAAATTTCAGTAGTCATAACCATAATCGATCCTAGTGGATTTACTGTAACATCTCCAGTAAGTAGACCAACATTACCATCTCCAAATGAGGTCCTTAAATCCCTATATTTCTGATTGCTCAGAGCCTTAATCGGGGATGTGTATACAACTCTTTGGTTACTTTTTAGAGCCATTGCTATAGCATACTCAGCTACACATGTTTTACCTGCAGATGTATGTGCAGATATTAAAACACTTTCACCGATTTCCAGACAATCAATGGATACAGACTGAAAGTTATCTAACTTAAAAGAATATTCTCTTGCCGGGATCTTTCTACCGTTTTCATCAAATTGTATTCTAAACTTTGAATCTGTTGGTGCAACATATCCACACGGACGAACACACTCATGTACACAATTTGTACCAGATTCATAAATTATATGCTCAACCCTCATACTTCCATCATGTTTTTGGATTTTTTCTTGCCTTATGTGAGGATTGTTCTGGAAATTTTCTGGATCTACTTCTTTTTTACTCTCCTCTACTCGAGCTTTTTTTATTACCTTAGACAATTCACCTATAAGTGCGTCCATTAGTACTTACACCAACATTCATAATAATTTGTATAGAAATAATTGAGAAGTATATGAAACTCACTTAATAACAATTCAATATTGTATATTATTAATTATAATCTTTCCACGTAAAACTCAACCAATAAAATTATGAAAACCTATTTTCTTGTCAGTCTTTACTTTTGCTAGTACCGCCTATAAATGCAATCTTACCGCTATATAGGAACCGGTAAGGCGAGAGGTAACGGATGCATGTGAACAAGGTTTCAAATTAACATGAAAATGCCATACTGTTTCTACTTCATTTCCTATTAAAGTATAGTATATATAAACTTTAGTTTTAATGTATATTACATATTTATATATTTTATATATATCAATATTAATTCAATTATAAGGAAAATAACAAGTAGACGTTTGAGGTTTTAAAACGATTTTTTTGTGCTATAAATGTATATTTCATTATTAAACACACTATTACTTTTTATTTTAAATCAAATCGCCTATATATTAAATACCCATTAGATCTTATTTAATTGTAAGAAATATATTACTATCGCAACTCACCAAAAATATTTATTATAATAATGGCGCCAACTATTTTGTGTGAATAAAGTCATCCGTTATGTCTATTTGGTCAAGATTGCCCACTAGGGCTTTGGTACTAAGAAAGTTTGTAAATAACAATAGAAACTCGGAAAAGAAAGGTTTGATAGAATTTTATGATATATGAATACCAATGATTATTAAGTTAAAGATTTACTTTATCATAGTTTTTACAATCATATTTTTTTGTGGTATTGACTACAGTTTAAGATGTGCATGTTCCGAACTTGAGGAATCAGCATTTATAGAAGATGAGACTGGAGATCATGAGACTGGTATAATTACACAGAAAAGTTTTAGGAGCTTAATGAAAAAAGAGTGTGAACATGGTGGTCACGACTCAAAAGATATCCCTATCAAGGAAAATAATCAAAATGAAGCGTCAAGGAGTGATGATTCTAAAGAAGGCGAAAATTTTGAAGAAGGTTACAAGGATGAAGTTAAAAAAGAAGAAAATGTAACTGATTCAGTTTCTGAAAGAGAAATGATTCCACCTGATACATCAAGTGACGATCAAAAAGACGAAGAGGATGATGAAGGAGACTCAAAAAATAGAGATAAAAATGAGGAACAAAATAAATATGAAGAAGATAATGACTCAATTAAAGATGTTAACAGTGAAAAAGGTAAATTAGATGATGAAACAATAAGTGAAAGAAGTAAAACCCAACATGATAATATAAATGCCGAGGATGATTCAAAAAATAATGACGGTTATAAACCAGAAGTAGATGGGGAAAAAGAGATAAAAAATGAGTTGGAAATGACTAAACATGTGAATAAAACAGTGGAATTAAAAGATTATGAAAATGATAGTTCTGTTGAAAATATAGAAAGCGAAGGTCAAACAGGTTCAGAATTGTTAAAAGAAGAAACAGCTTCTGAATCAAAAACGTTGAATATCAAAACATCAGAAAACAATTTAGATGGGAATAACAACACTAATTCAGTTAATCACGAGGCCTACAGTAGCCTTAATAATGATAATAAAGAATCAGAAATTGAAGATAAATCTGGTAAGTTAAATGATGATATTGAAATGGTAGTGAAAGAGATGAAAGAAGAACTAGCTTCTAAACCCTCAAACAATACGATATTGGAAAGAATAGATAATAACTATATAATTACCATTAAAAAACTAGATTCAGCTGACTCAATGAAAGAGGAAGATACAGAATTAAATACGAATACTAAGGAAGCCAGAATCAGAATACATAAAGACGAAAATAAAGATAATGAACAAAAAAACAAAGTAAATACTATTACTAAAACTCAGTCAGAATTGAATGAACGTGATATATCTGACACCAACGAACACAAATCAAACAAGGAGTTGATTGAAAAGTTAAAGTCATTGTCATCAGGAAGTCCTTTAACAGATGAAGGAGAAAGAGGCAAAAATAATTCATTGAATGAGAAAAATAATGATGAAAAGATGGAAGCCCTGATAAAAGAAAAAAAGGACTATGATACAAAGAAAATGGAAAAAAAAAATGAGCCCTTACAAAAAAAGAAAAAGTGGTACGAAAGAAGGGACCCTGTAACTGGTGAATTATTGTTCGATGCTGCTGCACTTTCCAGGAATATTACAGCAGCTATAACAGCGAAAAGAAAGAAAGGATCATTTAGTAAATGCTTCCACTTGCACGGTCAAAAAGAGAAATGTGAATCAACAAAAAATTGTTTCTACGATAATGTCTACGATATGTGTCTATTAGATTGCAGTCTTCTCAACAAAAAAGATGCATGTGAAGAATATTTGGAATGCAGATTCGATTATGTTGTTCCAAGAAAAGCGTGTGTGAATGACTGTTTCCAAAGTAGAAATTTCATGAAACAAGACTTAAATGGAGTCATGAGAGGGTGTATGTGGTGTTCTCAGGAAATAATGTGTAATACTATCAAAAAAATACAAGGAGAAAAATTTCCAGACTTCAATAATCGAAAATTTGATTGTAACTGGCAAGTACAAAACGGCTTAGATGGAAATGATGAGAATACGGAAAACTCTATTTGTGTTGACAAAAATTTTGGTAGGAACATGACAAATAAAGACTTAGTTGCTGCTAACTATATTTCTACTCAGACAAAATTAACAAATGAAGCAGCTGAAAAGATAAAACAGCAGATGTTAAGTGATGGTGAATCTGAAGAAGCCGCAAAGTTGCAGACACAAAACATAAACATATTGAAAAGAAGTATATGCTATCCTCCAAATATACCATTTTCAAAACTCACTCCAGAAAAAAATTACTACATCAACGACGAAGAAATTGAAATAGTGTGTGATTATGGGTATAAAATAACCGGAGCAAGTGATAAATTAAAATGTGTTAATGGTGAGTTTTCTCCAAAGGCATTCTGCATTGCATATAAAGAAATAGAAAAACAAAAGGAGTCAATAGGAAAACATTTTAATAATATTTTCAATTTACTAGTAAATTCAGTACTTGGAGGTGGAGGTTGGATAGACTTTGGTATTGAAAAAATAAATGAAAGTAGATCCGAAAATAGAGATGAACAAGAACCTGACTTAGGTGGTGACAGGAGTTTAGAATTAAACATAACAGATGTTTTAGATAATAAAATCAACTTTAAAGATGGTGAGGTCGAAGGAGATCTAACGACAAATGCTACAAACTCTAATAAAACTCTTTTGGATATTGAACATAGTAAATTAGAAGAAAAAAAAGAGATTGTCAATGAGGATAACGAAAAACAAAGTGATTCAGCTGGAATAAATTCAGGAAGAATAATTTTGGACAGAGTAACGGGTAACACAATACTGTCGGTAGGAAATTCATAATTAATATGGTCTAAAAACATATAGAAGTATATCCATATGTAATTGTTTAAATAAATATATGATTTTATAATAATGGTTAATATTATCTATCTTGTTTTTTATATTTAGAAAAATCCAATTTTTAAGGATGAAAATGGTACATATATGTTTCGATTAATTCAACGCTTCAATTGCAAACTTCTTTTTACCTGCACGAAGTCTACTGCCAATATTATCACCCTCGAGCACAAGCGCAAGCCTTCCAAGAGAATTAGGGTCAGAAGACTCAACTCTCTCCCAAGCCTCAGAAAAAGCTGCAGCCAATATTGCTACGAGTGTTACAGGTAGAGGATTATGTGGAACTTCTTGCTTTCCAGGAACATTTCTTATAACAAGCAAAAGCTCACCCCTAATTACTTCCAATAGTGCCTTTCTCGCTGCCCTCCTTAAATCAACAAGAGAAAGACTTTCAGGTCTTCTTGTTGAAAATTCATCAGGGAGATCATCAAGAAAACTGATCCACATGTCCTCTTCTCTTCTCCAAGTATCTGCCAATAGAACTTCAGTATTTGGTTGTGAGAATTCCAAAAGTATTTGAAGGGAGGATATTGGTGTTCCAGATTGAACAGAGAAAAGCCAAGGAGCGGTCACACTTTCTTCACCAGATAATAATAGACTTAATTCACTCTTTAATTCAGGAATATTTTTCTCAAATTCATTCTCTTCAGGAAGCTTATATCCTAGATCAGTAACTATTTTTATGAGACTCTCCAAAGTCCTTTCAATTCTTGAAATTCTGTATTCCAATCTAAGTCTTTCTTTGTCTGAGGATTGTACATGATCATTTAACTCCTTCACTATCGAAAGAAGTGGGTCGAATTTCGTCACGATAAACCCCTGAATTTCTGGTGAAAATGACATTGGCGGGATTCCGGATGTTCCTGGTTTAGATGAGGAAGTGTTCCCATCCATCTTTATAAGAATTAGCTATTCAAAAACTGTTATTTAATAGATCCAAAGTAGTTAAAGCTTAATTTAAGAGTGTAAAATGGAGGAGGTTATTATTGACTTGCAATAACCTATTTAATCAGATTAATATATGTTTGCACAATCACTGTTTATCTCTTTTATTTTAATTTTTCACTATTTTCCTTGCTTCTTTCTGTTTTCATGCTTTAATTTCAGAACCAATTTGCATTTAACAATGGTGCCGCCTATTTCAAATATTAGGCGCTATATATTAATTAACCATGAGTGTGTTTACCGCTATTTTCGGTACTTTATTAAAAAATTACACAACTTTATCTGGTTTTGTAACTAAAGATGTTAGATCCTTCATGTATTACAAAAATAATTAACGAAAAGTTCACTCAAATAGGTGAAAATGTATTAGGTACGGTAATAGATCAGATAGTAGACAACTCAAGTGCTCACTTGAGCAGTTTAAATGATTTTCAATCTGTAAGTTTAGCACAATTCTCAAAGTAATATTAGTTACATTAAGTCAACATTTTGTAGTCATCTTTGATGAAATTATTAAAAAAAGTTGCAGGGTCTAGATTTTTGAATAGGCAGCCAATCGTAGAGTCAGAACCTAATCTATATGCGATAAAAGATCAGCAATCTCAAATATACAAATCTGTTAGGAATTCAAATAATATTGGAGTTCTAACAATAAAAATAGAACGAGCAATTATTTCTCCTATGGGATTTAACAGAAATGTTCGAAACTTCATTACAAGAAATAAAGCAGAGTGGGTATTAGAAATAACTACTCAGGGGCAATTGCTTACGAGCAAACCTATAAGTACAAAGGATTTTATTTTAGAGATTCCGGCATACAGCCCAATGGTTTTATCGCCAAAGAGAAACTTGAGTAATACCGAAACTGTTTATTTTGAAGATAATGAAGGACTTATAAAAGCTTCTGGACTTGAGAAACAAATGTATAATAGTGAGAGAAATAAGAATTCAAGTACATGTTTTGTTGATAGAAATAAATTGGGTGGGGTAAATATTAATAACACTGGAGCTAGAGAGGTTTTATTTAATTTTAATGAATCTTTTCAGATAACAGACTTATTTTCGGATTTAAACATTGATCTTATTTGTAGAGTACCAATAGAATGCAAGCCTATTCAAAATAGAAATAATGAAGATATAGTTGATGATTTTTTCTACTCTAAAAATCAAAATTTTGATCAAAATAGTGAAAAATTTGTCTCTTGCTTAGAAAAGGACTTTGAGGAGGAATTCTCAACCACTGATAATAATAGTTTTAATATGGGTGGTAATGAAGTAAACGCTTCAAGTAGTAATACACCAAATGGTAGTCACAACAATATTAATCAAAACATAAAAAAAGACATAGGTTCTTCCTTATGGAGTAGCTACAAGCAATATAGAGCTGTTCGTATTGAACAAGCAAAACCAAGTTGTAAGGTAGTCTTTGAGGGTCATGATTTTGATTCTCAAGTCAAAAATTCTAATATGAAATCTCATGAACACGAATGGGAAGTAATTTATGACTATATGCACTTTGGAAAGGTAACAATACCCATTTCGAGTATTGTATATGACAAAATGAGAACTTTACCTTCATTTAATAATTATTACTTTGGTTCATTCATCTCCACATTGTATAATGAATATATTTGTAAATTACTTCGCCTACAAATAAAAGAGAATAACAAAGATAATAATTCATTCAACAACCTTTTCTTAAAGAATAGTTTAGATGAGGAATGGACAGTATTAAATGAAAAAAATTCGAGCAAAGCAGAAAAAGACCGTTTTATAATTAATAAACGGGGTGATATTAGCAGACAAACTTATTTACCATGCACCGATACACCCAAAATTGAATCAGAGTCTAAAATTTATTCAGAAAATCCTCCCAAGCATTATCATGAAATAAAAAACGAATTTGGAGTAAACTGGTATCATCTTTATCCGAAAGCAGGTGATATGACGAAATATGTGAAACCTGTTCCAGGTATCACCGAATTTGGTCTCTCAAATCCTATAAAGACACTTGGATTCATTCAAATATGTTTGACTTTTGAAACATGGAGTAAAAGTAAAGCCAACTTACTTTTGAATACATTTTATAATTTAGTTACTGAAAGACCAATTACAAGATGGATATTGCCTGTAGCATTTGAACCACAGTATTTCCAAAGGTATGCTGAATCATTAAAATCACTATTGGAGCATTACCCAAGATGGGTACCAAAATTTTGTTTTTTATTGAATTTTAGGATTCCGAGATCCAGGTTCGATAAATTAATGATTTTGCTTTTTTGGTTATTTATTTTTCATGGTATATTCATGATTAAAAGTTTTTACGCATTTTCATTTGCTTTGTTCTTTGTTTTGCCTTCAATTGTTTCTTTAACATATAAATTTGGATCTCAGATAGCTTCAAGAGTTCACTTGGATTATTTAACAAGAATTAATTTGTTTGAAGTTGAAAAAAGGAATCAAATATATAATATTAATAAAAAAGATTCCAAAAACAAAAACAAAGGTGTGAATCTATTGAATCCTACTTCAAATAACATATTTAGAGCTTTCCAACCTCTTTTTACATCAAAGTACTATTCTTCGATAATTACTTCTGAGACTAGGTCAACAAGGGAAATTAGTGAGCAGTTAGAATATAGTGATTCTAAAGAAAAGGAAATGGAAAATGAGCACGAAAGGAATTTTTTCAGAGAAAAAAAAATTGTAAAGGTGGATGACTATATCCCTAAAGAAGTGTATTTTGGGAATAACATTATTTCAAAGGGTCATAATCTTCAATATGATTTGTCAAATGGGGATGGTTATATTTGTATTTCTAGGAAATCGATTGACACAAATAATAATAATTCTAACAAAATAGATGAACATAAAAAATTAACATTTTTTGGAAATACAAATACCAATGAATTTACTAACAATATTGGCATCGAAAGTAAGAAAAAAAATGATTATTTTAGTGATTGTTTATTCGAGAAGGATATTTCAGATAAAAAACTGAAAGGGGACTGTTCCAGTTACTTGGACAAAAGTGGTGTTGTTGAGACTCCATTTGGGGAATTGAAACTTGGAATCAGAAATCAATATGACGACAAGTTTGTTTCAATTTTCTTTGATGACCAAAATTTAGAGCCAATTCAATCTCAACTTTCAAACTTGATAATGATTGTAGAATTAGTTCAACAATCATTTGCGATCATTTCAACATTCTTAATGAAACTAAAATATTCACTAAACTTTGAAGATCCTATTGTCCCTTTATTTACAATAGTTATACTGGTTACTATAGTTATAAACTTAAATTTTTATTGGTACTTGATGAAGATAATCTTTGAAAATGATAGAACTTCCTTTTTGTTTAGAAGTTACATGTTTATTGACCTTGTGTATTGGATGATACATAAAGATCCTTATAATATTATTCAACTAGAAATATTAAATAAAAGAAATAAAATAAGTACCGATATTTCGAGAAGTAAATGGATAAAGAGATTCTTTAAAATGATACATATAGATGACAGAAATTTATTTATATTATTAAAAAGTATAAAAATATATGACTACTATCCGGAAAAGTACGTGTATAAACAAGTATGCACTTCTAAGAATCATAGTGTGAATTATGAAGAAAATGATATTGCATTAGATAATTGCAGCGAGTTGTTTATGAAAAATGAGGTAATTCCTATTCAGATATTGCCCTTAACTATCGATGAATATTTATTCTTTTACACAGTTAAATATATTTTTTTAAAGATTCTAATTTTAGGCTCAATTCTAAGATTCTTCCAGTGTTTATTATTCAATAGAATTGCTTTCATATACGGAAGAATACTCTTGTTTTGGTGGTATACAATACCAGACATTAGGGAAATAGAGCATCGTTGCATTACTTCTACACAACTAATTGGTAGTCTAGACGATCTTATTATTGAAAATGATAATGTTACTCAGTATAAAATCCTAAATAGGAATAATCACGAGGTTTCCAATTCTGGGACTCTCCTTAATGACAACAGAAAAGGTAGGAGTGAAAGTAGTAAGGCTGATTTATTCCTAAAGCATTTCTATTTCGGCAAAAATCCAAACAATAACGACTTACTAAACGATTTCGTATCAGATAACGTTCCCTCTCCTAATAACTCGAGAAAACAGGACTTAATTAACAGGAAAAGCTTGATTGATTACATCCTTCCGGTGAATGTAAAGGACGTCAATTTGAATTCTAGTAAAAGCGAAAAAAATACATCTTTCAGATATGAAGTTATTGAAAATATTCTGGAGGGATTTTACGTTCCTAATAGAAGAAAAAAACCCACTGAGGACAAAGTTTCGCAAAATCAAGAGACCTTTCAGTAATGTAAATGGGATAGCTCAAATTATTTAAGGACCTTGTCTTTTCTAGTAATGTTTTCTGTACAAAAAGGAAAGAAAAATCATTTTTACAAGGCTGAATTTACATAAAACCCAATGACTAGTTTTAAATGATATTTCAATTGGTTTTTTTTTGCGAATAAGCCAAATTTGAGCAAAATATGGATATTGAAATCCATCTCCAGTAAACAAATATACAGGCAGTAAAAGTTAATGCCGAAGCAAAACCCATATAATACCACTTTGCTTTTCTTTCTTCATATATAGCCAAACACATTAGCCCTGTATATGTGAAGAAACATATAAAATAAATAAATAAACACCAAAACTTCTCTTTCATGTTTACAAAATGAAAGAGACCAATTTCTAGGAATTATATACTTAAATGAATCTAGAATTAATATTATATCCATAAACCTTGTTTCCAGTTTAACTTTTTTTCTTTTGTCCGTTTATGTTAGACAACATCAAACTACAATAGTTGATTTAATAGGCCACTATTTGGTAAAATCAAGAAATTAACATTAAATCATTTAAAAAAACGTTTGCTTATTGAATAAAAGGCAAAATACTTAAAATATATTTCGTTATAATAACGAAGATCTACTTATTTTTTATATATATTTTATCTGACATTAACCTATAAAACCATTCAATCCCCATTAATAATTATGTTCACTAGAGTCTAGAGTATTCATATATAATAAAACTCTAAGAGAGCAATATTATATATGTTATATTTGAATAGGAGTCATATTCTGTTTATATAATGTACATATTCCATTACAACAGTACTCTTACCCTATTTATACTTACTACTCCTTCAGGAGTTGGTAAACAGAACTCTTGCGGGTTGGTTCAGCGGCAAAAATTTCCGTTTTTTATTTTCAGGAGGATCTCAGTATTTAGCAAGAGGCAATAAAGGAAGTATTGAGGGTATATTTTATACTTAACACTAAGGCAATAACGGATCATCCCAAACCGCAAGTTTGACTCTTTCCGCAGTTGGAACAGAGGATAAAAGAATGTTTCCCATTACATTTAAACAATACGTTACATTAAGTTTTGTGCTTCTGATTGGATTATTTATGCATCTGTTAAATGTATACGACTATAACTTCTTTCATATAATTATGCACATAACCGTGACTAAAGCATCAACTATTGTTATAACGAATGCAGGTTTTATAACTATGTTTTACTGTGGGAAGCTTGTATTAAATATATTTATCGGGAGATTAAGAGACATTGAAATCGAAGAGATTATAGATCAGGGAAGGATGTTTTTGTTGGATACTATATTCTTTCTACTGTTCAGTAGCCCTACAATTAATAATGTGGAGGTTGGTGCGATGGTCTTATCTAGGTATATTACATTAGTTTTATTATTAAAAATGTTACACTTGATAATTCATATAAGGATTAATCATATGTTTGAGGTTGAGAGACCAAGGGTTTTTAACGTTATAAGAGTTGCACTACTGTTAAATATATTGCTAGTCATCGATTTAAGTTTGATCTTTAGATATTTGGGATTGCTTTCAAGAGAATCTACACTTAGATTGTGGATATTTTTTGAAAGTATTTCTTTATTTGTATCATGTGTAATATCTACAGGGAAGTATATCGTCCATGTTATTGATTTAAAAATTCAAGCACTTCAATTAAATATGAGGAAGTTAGAAGAAGACACAAATTATCAATATAATGGTGATTCAACAAACTCTTCACATAATTTCGTCTGGTCAAATAAAAATGCAGTACTATTCTATATGGAGGTTATTGGTGACATTTGCTCATTGGTGTCATATTTGTTATTTATAATATTATTTTTGCTATTAAACCCATCAAGAATTCCACTTTATATAATGGGTGATATTTTACACATTATCAAGGCATTATATAATAAATTATCTTCTTTTAGAAGATATAGGAAATTAACTAAAAATATGGAAACAAAGTTTCAAGAGGCAACGCTTGAAGAAATTGAAAGAGTTGATACTTGTATTGTCTGCAGAGATACACTGTATATTGGTTCTAAAAAGATCCCATGTGGTCACGTCTTCCATTTGGACTGCCTAAAGTCTTGGTTTATACAGCAACAAACTTGTCCAATTTGCAGGTCTCCCATTAATATACAGGATGACGTCCAAGAAATTGGGGTCAGTGTTAGAAATGAAAGAGAGGAGGAAAACAATGCTAACTTTGAGGAAAATTCAAACAATGCATCTGAAGTTAGTGACCGCATTTACCACAATAACCCACTAAATAACAACAATTTACAGAATTCAGATACAGGTGATAAAATTGAACAAATGAATATAAATAAAGATGAAAATCAGAGCTCAAGTGAAACAAATATTAAAATACTAAGGGGTATTCTAAAGGGTTTTGTAATCTCTGAGACAAAGAATGTTCATAGTATTTCTAATACAGATAATGAATTAGGCACTAAGAAATATAAGCCATCAACACATCCACTGTTAAAAAGGAATAATTTTCACTCACCTCCCAAAAACTCAATTAAAAAAAATGATTTCGATCCTTGTAGCAGCAATCTCACACAAACACCACCTATTAGACCACAAGATTTGTTGAAAATAAATCAAGAAATTCCAGAATGCCACACTTTTTCAGACAAATTTAACTTTGGTCCAGCACCCGAAGTTTATAGAAAAAATGCAGACATATGGCTATGCAGGATAAGTGAATTAATTAATTCCCAACAACACATCGGAGACGCCACAAGTTACAACATCGGTCTGAGAATTGAAGAGGAAAAAGGCAGTTATATAAAGGGTAACTCACATATTCCTGAAGTTGAAGAAGGTCATGAGATGAAAAACTCGTTCGATGATCTGTTTAATACAGTTAAATGGCAATTAAGATATCCCGACTAAATTATTCTATATATATATATATATATATTCATCTTATTTATTTATAGTATTTTGCTATTATTTCATTGTATTTGTCATGGCACAGAACTATGTTTGTTAATTTATCTCTTCTGCAATGATATAACCTGGTTTCAAAATATCTATTGCAAGATGTAAATTGCTACCAATTGTAATGGAAATTAATAATGCGTACCATTTGTCATTTAGTTCTAGTGCAATAGCTAGTTTATTCCTATTTAGAGAGATTATTAGCGATTTTGCTGCTTCTTTCTTCCCCTCGGACGAATTCTTAAGTTGTATTAGTCTTCTCGTTACTACCGGCAAAGGTTGGTATTTTTTATGAGATATCACCCCAACTATTGTTGAAAATGGTGGGAGTGACAGATTGTTGTAAGTTTCTTGAATAAATATAGGGAAGGCAGAGATATTTGGATAGAATTGAGAAACCATAAGTGATAAATCATCAAAATGGCCTATTTCTGCAAGTGTTGATTCCGGTGAAAATACAATTGTGTGCATTTCTGGAGAGAAAAATCTAGTAATAACATTTAAAATTGAATTATAAATTACGTCGCTAAAACCATTTGAATTGATGAAAATAACGTCATCGCCATTATAACCACCAACACTTTCTCTATTTTTTTCTAGAACAATATACTTTATTTCAACGTTTGGTATTATGCTACTTTCACGTAATTCTATATATTTTGGTAAACATCCTAACCTTTTTCTTGTACTATAATTGTTATTACTAATAATCCACATTATCAGGAGTTGTCTATTTTTTCCAATAGTAAGATTATCATTCTTAATGGATGATTCAGGATTTAATGGGACCTTATCGGTTCTTAATATATTTTTGTCATCATAATTACTGTATTCAGTGAATATTTCCTTCCTAAATATATCTGTTACAATTTCCCTTATAGACTTTTGCTTAATTTGAGTTTTAAAATTTTCAACATTTCTTGTCATGCTTCGGCTCTCATTTCCATTATTTATCATATGTGTATTTTTCAAAATGTATTTAGAGACTATATTATACAGGGAAACAAAATTCAAGCAAGAAGTACTAATTGGATGCCAGTACAATTCACAAAAGTACGAACTGCTAAATAATAAATTTTTAACTTCATCGTCTATGGCAAAATACACCGAAAACAAAAATTCTGAGTAGTCTTTCAAAAATTGATCACTTAAGAAGAACTTCTTAATTGAATCAGAAACTAAATCAATAATTTTCTGACTTTCATGCTCAAATACGTTAATGTCATTAACTATTAATATGGACATTAATTCGCTTCCTCTTCAGCACTAGAATCAGGAACTCTGCGCCAAACTGGGTAACCTCATCATTAATTTTTAAGTTTCCTCAAGCTACCTAAAATTTCGGACAATTCTTCAGAAATTAATTCAAATCTTTTACATTCATTTATTTTGCACTCGAACAAGCTATAGGTTGTTTTTTGATCTTTTTGTTTTTCTCCAAGTTCCTTCGATAATTCAACTCCTAATTTTACACATTTAGATATCAAATTGCCTATTTTCTCCATTTTCAAATTATCCCCACCTCTGAAAGTATAAATAAGAGTCCCAAACGTAATAGAGGCTCTATCTTTTCCACATGAATTTACTGAGTGTCTTATTCCGCATTTCATTAGAACCTCGGATATTAATTCATATGGAAATAGCTCTTTGGAACAATTTATTGAAACTAAATGTGTGTCGGTTCCATTACAAATTAATGGAACTCCGTTATTTAAAAGAGTTTTCGCTAAAACTTTAGAATTGTTCACTGCCTCTTGAACAAAGTGACTTATTTGAGAGTTCATTAATCCGTGAAGTTGAACGGCCAATGATCCTATTTGATTATTATGCGGTCCACCTTGAATCCCAGGAAAGACTGCCATATTTATTTTCTGAAACAGACCAGGATTTTTCGTGTTATTAACAATAATAAAGCCACCTTTTGGCCCACCGATGCTACTTTGTGTATCAGAAAAAATTATATCACCGTATTCAAATGGGTTTGAGTTCTCATCACCGTATCTATTTGCGGAAATCAGAATAGCTATTTCACTTATATCTATCGCAAAAATAATACCAAATTCCTCACAAATTTCGTATATTGACTTGAAGTCAATAATTTTTGGCATTGACATAGACGAAATAACCAATAATTTTGGTTTAAGTATTTCACACTTTAACCTTAATTCTTGAATGTTAAATCCGTCATAGTTATCATCCATATTAAAATATTCAACCTGATAATACTTCTCCAATGCACTTTTCTCGTTTTCATTACAATAAAAAGTGATAATTCTACCCATTTTTTCTACGGACCCCATGCATATTGCAAATCTAGCATATGTTGAACTATAACATTGAACATTAAACAACCACTCATATCTGCTTTTTTCTAAGTGAAAAAATTTCTTTAATCTTTCAGTACAGAGTGTTTCTATTTTGTCAACGATACCAGTCCCAGTATAGTACCTCGCTCCTGGATATCCTTCTGAATATTTATTCGTAAGCACACTTCCTAATACTTCCCTTGCTGAATTCATCATCACATTTTCATTTGGATGTAAATTTAAGTGTGTATTATGGTATTCATTTTCTCTCTTAATTATATAAAGCAACTCATTATCATTCTCAACTAAATCAGCCATATTAATTGGAAGAAACACAACGACATACAAAATTTACTGCTAGACCTAATTATCCATTTTAGATTAATTTCCAGTTTAAGATTCAACAATATGGAATAATCTATCCACACAATTTTTACAAATACAAATATAAAATCAAGGAATTATGCGCGCAAGGAAAATACTAATTACTAACAAATCATTATTCAAAATTTGGAAAACGCTTGAACCCCTAATACTTGTTATTTGAAGAACAAAGAGTAAACTAGTATAAATAACAATAATGTTAAAATTATTTTCAAAATAGACCTTACTTTCTCTTTTTTGCTGTTTTTTTCAGATGCAATAACCAACTCACGTAATAAATGATAGTCATCTGTATCTGTTATTACGTTTTTCGTGTTATTTCCGACTGTGTTTATACACTTCTCTTGAGAATCTATTTCAGTCATTAGGATGCCTTGAATTTCATGCAACTCTCTTGCTGAATTATTAAGCATAGTGATATCTAATCAAAGTTTTAACGAAATAAACATGAAAATGCTGTATTTGGAGTAGTAATATTAAACACTTACCTTTACTTTGCTCACGTAACAATTGTTCTTCTAAATCGCATGGTATTTGATCTAAAAATTGCGGACCTTTTGATAGTATCAAGGAATGTTGAAAAGAAAATTTATTCTTATGGTTAAATCCAGCATAGTGTTTACTATTTTCAAGTGAAAATATACATTGAAAATGTTTCAGTAAATTTTCGAGAATCAATTTATATTGAGGTTTAATGTTATCCTCATTTTCTAACAATAATATACAATATTTAAATAGTTGTTGTGTTTCCTTTATCTTAAAGCTCCTATCAATATATTCACTGTTACTATTTAAAGAATTAAAGTTTTCTTCATTTACCCTATCACTGAGATAGTCTATGTTTTCTTTAACTTGTTTGAAGCAGCGATATACTATTTCATCCACCCCCTCATTAATAAGATTATCATTCAAAGCATTGAATTCACGTTTTAAACAAATATAAAGATTCTCATTATTCATTGGGCTTTCTTAACCTCAATATTTCATTTTATAAATAAAATAGTTTCGGTGATGATTTGGGCGTAAAAATAAAACAATATCTCTTAACAAATAAATGTGTTCTATTAGTTCAACTACTAAACAATTGAGCTCTACTATCGTTTATTTTAATTAACCTACAAATCTTTTTTGTGAGGTATCTAATTTACAGAATACTAATTGGGCCGTGGTTGGGCGGTAAAGTTCAATGTTCAGTTTCATTATTATTTTATTGGAAATTTCTTCGCAATATAGTAACCCGTTCATGATTATCGACAATAATTTTATATTGTATTATGCGCCTATTGCTCCAAGTTCCTACTTCTCTACCGTGCAATATATTTCAACATTTAATAAAATTAACCAATATATTTCATTTTAACGATTTTTTTATGGCTGCACAATTACTCTCAGGGTGTTTGTTTATGGGACAAAAGGTAAAAAAATCTTATGCAGAAATAAGAACAGTTCTGTGTGCTACTGAAGGTTTCTAGGTGCGGTATATTTTTTCAAAGTCCTATTCTAAACTTATCAATCTTTCCTTGAGGGGAAGGCCAATATTTCCAAGTGCAATTTTTATTTTTACCTTCATGTAATGCAGAACTGGGAAATAGCAGATACTACCAATATTTGTGGAAGCAAGGGGGGCAGAAATGAAAAAGATGACTTGATCTTTGACATAATAACAGAACCGGATGACTATAACTATAATGAAAAAACAATGAAAAAAATCGTCAAATCTCAAATTGAAAACATCAACTCAATGGCAAGTAAAATAAACAAAGAAAAAACAGAACTGGTGAATTCTTTTCCTTCATGTTCACTTGGAATTATCAATAACTTAACCCAAATTAATGCATCTGATGAAGAACAAATGGACATAGATCAGCTTTCAATCTCAAACAGTGATATTAGACATTCTAACGATTCGCCGATATTCAACTCACAATCGAATGTTGACATTGACCAAAGTTTGTCGGATTCACTTGTAAATCACAACATTTCCTAGTAAAATCCATAAATATCGTGTTAATATATTTAAAAGTTTTAAATTGATTGTTTATAATTGTTGGATGTATATTCATGTAATTGTTTTCAAGTAAAATAAACATTTTTTTTATCACAATATAGAACAGATTAACTCAAACTTGGAGGCAAACTTCGTTACCTTTTCTCTAATTATTTTAATTTCATTATTCTCCTTGATTTTTTCTATAAACTCGTCCAATGTTTCCTTTTCTGCTTGAATGGAAGAAGCAACTTTTAAACACTGGAAAATTAATATAGAGATAAATTTCATGTCTTCAGAAGTGAGCCCCCTTGTTGTAAGTACTGTTGTACCTAATCTAACGCCACTACAACTCATTGTTCTTCCATCGCAAGGCAATGAACTTCTACTGGATGATATGTTGCATACTTCAAGAGCTTTTTCTGCTTTAGAACCATTTAAATTAAGTGAAATAGTGTTGATCATAACTTTGTGAGAATCAGTTCCATCAGTGAGCACCTCTATTCCTGCCTCCTTTAACTCGTTACATAATGTTTTGGAGTTAATAATGATGTCGTTTGCATAGCGCCTCCAATTTTCTGACTTGACATATTTCAGTTGTGTGCACAAGGCAGAAACCTGATTGAAGTGAGTACTAGATTGAATCTCACCAGTTACGGAATAATTTATTTTCTCTTGAATGTTTGGTTCGATAGATTTTCTAAAAAAAAATCAAACCTGATCTTGGTCCTCTTAATATCTTGTGAGAAGTACTTGTAATAAAGTCAGCATAATCTTTTGGAGATGGATATTTCCCTGCAACAATCAAACACGAATAGTGTGATATATCCACCATTAAATACGCTCTTACTCTATCACAAATTTCTCTGAATCTCTTAAAGTTTATCTCTCTTGGATACCCACTTGCGCCGGCAATAATAACTTTCGGTCTATAAAGTAATGCGTTCTCTTCTAGTTTATCATAATCAATTATCCCATCAGAGTTTGTCAAATAAGGAAGAGACTCGAAGAAGTAAGAAGAAAAATTCACTTTTCTTACATTCGTGTAGTGCCCATGAGTTAAATGGCCACCATGATGAAGTGATAATCCCATTATTCTATCTGATTGCTTTAAAATTGAATTTAGTAGTGCGAAATTCGCTGGGGAGCCGCTATGTGGCCTAACATTAACGTCCCAAATATCTGGATCCAAATGAAATGCCTCTATTGCTCTTTTCTTAGTAAGCTCCTCCAACTCACTGCAAAATGGTGAATTCAAACAATCTTTTTTGTCGTTATTAAACATTGAAAATGTTGAGGATAAGGCTTCTAATACACCATTTGAAACAAAGTTTTCAGATGCTATCATTTCTAGTCCTTTATACTGTCTATAACATTCCTCTCGTAACAATTCAAACATCAATGGATCTACCTCCTCTAACAATTTCTCACTGTTAAACAGTAACTCCTGCATTTACTATACTTACCAACAGCAAACAATAGTGTGAGGTTTACTAAGTGTTATATAATACCGTGATTTTTTTTTCCTTTGCTTAAAATCTTAATTTTATTTTTTCAAGATGTGGTTTGCAGGGGGAACCAAAAAAAAAATATGCGATTACTAAAAAAAGTTTTATAAGAAAAAGGTGTATAAAGATGGGGTGTATTTCTACTTAAATAATAAAGAATATATGCGGTTTCAGAAACAGATAAAGTTGTAATTATAAATATACTCCTAAAATTGGTTCGCTATTAAAACAACTTAATCACAAAAATTGTATGCGGCTGTGAGTTGTGTAATCTTGTTAAATAAGAAAGAACAGCTAAAAACATTATGCCTCTTATTAACAAAATTATCTATACATCGTATTATTCTCATCTCACCTTGTTTTGAGTTAGGTTCTGCTCCATTTTTAGCTGACTCTGTGATTTTTTCTTTGTTTTTTATATAAGACTCAAGTAGAAATGCAATTGTAATCATAACTTTCCAACTAACGTATTTGTCTTTCTTCTTCCATGTTGGAAGTTCATTGAATACATTCAAATCTCGAATGCAGTCAAGTGATATACTTGAAATCTGCTCTTGAAAACTGCTTTTTTCACTCTTAGTTATATTGGTGTTGTTTTCCATTTCATATTTTGAAAGAATAGGAAAACAAATTTCCTGAAAGGCAATCCAATCTAGTAGAGTTTTAATCAAACAAAGGTGGTCAACAATTGAGCCTTTAAGTTCGTTTTGGTCCTGTCTTTTAGAAATATCGTTAAATAAAAAAAAAAGTAACGATAAAATTGATTTTAATGGTGTTAAGTTGCTAGATAAAAATAAAGCGAGTAGTTTTTGATCGTTGCTAAGCATCGAAAGTTTAGTTATTAAATATAACATATTCTCCTGTTTTCTTAACGAAAATTCCTTCGGATCAAGTACAAGTTCAATCTTCTCCGTAAGTTCATTTAGGTAATAATAAATTTTATTAAACAGGCAATTAGACCATGAATATAAAATGTAAATAAAATTACTGACTGAAGAATTAATAAATCTTATAAGTTCAAAATAGATACCGTTCTTAACATAAAGATCAATGATACTATGCAATAGTTCCAAATCACAATTACTAATTTTTTTATAGTCCTCGATATTTTTTATTGAATTTAAGGAAGTCCAGATAGAAGTCGGCTTAGAGTAATTAGACCTAGAATCGACAAATTTTAGTCTCCTCAATATAGGAAGATGCATTTGTGGAGTTTTTAAAATTGAGCATAAACCGTGGACTAGATATTCATACAATCCTTGATACCAACAAATGTAATTAACGTCAAAAAAACACAGGTCACCAAATGTTTCACCTGCCAATGCAGCTATTGAAAACGTCATATTGCTATACCAATCGTTAGGTAAGCTTGTAATATTATCATTGTTTTTAATACCGTTAATTGGGCAATAAAAAATAGGATTCCCCACAAAAATAAATTGTTTCATTCCATTTAAAGGGTTAACTTTTACACCATTATCTATATTACGCCCAAGCCTGTTACAAGACCCTCTAATTGAATTACTAGTTTTGTGTTTATCGCTCAGTGAAATTGACTGGATCATTTTTTTAATATAAAATTCTTCCTTTTCTACGTCTCTAACATTTAGATAACTTGAAAATACTCTCCCATGTATTTTCAGTATTTCATCTGTTTTTTGGCTCGATGATTTGAAATCTGTATCAACAAAATATATTAATGGGGAATCACCATACAATAACGATGTGAAATCACGAAAAGAATCAGATTTTTGTTCTTTTTTCTCAGTAAGATATTCACTATAATTTAGTGGTTTTTTTTGGTTATTATAGAGCAAGTGATTAAAAATATTAATATAAATTTGTTCGTCTGATTCCCAAATTACTCCAATTTGTCCATCTGCAAAAACCTTGTAAGTAAGAATATGGGTACAACTTTTACTAAACTCTGAAATGAAAAAATATTGAGGCCTTTCATAATTTGTATTGGCACTAATTTGCAGTAGTGCAAGATTTTTATGATGGCATGTATTTTCGTTTTCAAAGATTATATATATCAATTCAAATAATTCATCATTAATCTTAGTTTCGTAACATACTAAGTCTGTTATTTGAATGCTCATTGTTTCATTTCCTAAATTTGTTTCATGACACCCATATATTTTGTAAATTTGTCTTATTTTAAAATCAAAATATTCATTTTCTTCATTATTTGGGAGGCATAAAACAAAAATTTCATCTTGGCACGAAAAATACAGTCTTCCCAATTTTGAAATGCAACAGGAAGATAAGTTACCAGCAAAATTACCTCCTACTAATCTATAGTAACTTAATTTCTTTTTCCTCACATCTTCCTTTGTTATTTGCTTGCATCCTTCTAATTCTGATATATTCTCAAAAAACTCATATTTGCTGTTAGATAGTAAGTAAATCCCTTCAGTTGTTAATAATGAAACAATTATTAGTCCATTATTGAAAAACCCATGTGCACTGATTATTTCTTTATTAACAAGTAGAAAACAACTGCTCAGAATGGTATTATTGTTTGAAATATCTAATATATCCAACCCACCGTCCGAGTTAATTATGATAATCACATCGCCTAAGTTGAATACAGAATTTTCATCATCTGTTCTTGAATTTTCTTCAGAATTTTTAACAAAAATAACGCTTTTTATCGACTTAATTGCACTACTGAAGTACCTATTCGTGAATTGTTTACTCATTCGGTCAAATATTATTAAAGATCGACTGTTAGAACAATTTGATTTATCTTTAAATATCAAAATAAATCTCCCGGAATTAGAATAACAGAAGTAACAAGTTTGTCCAGACTCTTCATCATTAATATCAATTAAAGAACCACAAAAGGAATCCCTAAAGTGAGTTTTTGTAATACTTAACATATTTTATTTCTTATCTACACGAAACACTTAATTTCAAAAAAAATGCCTACATGCCGGTATTTTAAACAAAAAAAATATGGGGAAGGTAAAAAAGAATTTAGAATAAATGTTTTCAATTAAGCACAGAATTGCGGATAAACTTAGAAATGCCATTGGTGGTATTATCCCAGTTAATGACTCAAATTCAAGATACTTAAGCGATGGACTATTGACTCCCAAAGAATTTGTTGAATCTGGAGATTACCTCGTTTTTCAGTTCCCCAGTTGGTTTTGGAGAAGTGCCTCTGAAGGGTACGAAGTAAAATGGCTGCCGAATAATAAGCAATATTTGCATATAGACAATCTCCCTTGTAGAAAAAGACTTAACTCATCTAGTTTGGACCTTTCAAAGTCTTTTTTTAGTGAAGTTGCCAATAACACCGAGTGGTTAATTCCAAGTAATTCAAAAAACCTAGAAAATGATTCCGGGGATGAATTAAGATACTATGACATTAGTATTACATATGACAAATACTTCCAAACCCCGAGGATCTGGATACTAGGTTTTGATGTGAATGGAACCCCATTGAGTACCGAGGAAATGGTGCAAGATATCATAAGTGAGTACGCAACGAAGACAGTAACTGTCGATCCTCACCCATCAAATGGCATCCAGTGTATTTCAATACATCCTTGCAATCACTCAAAGATATTGAAAAGAATGTCTAAATATTATCCCCCACATTTGTCTATCGTTATTTTACTAAAATTTATAACTACGGTAATACCCTCAATAGAAATAGATAACACTATTGATATAGACATTAAATACGAAAGTCAAGACAACTATTAATACTTAAGTGCTTAGATTGTATTTTGAAGCCTTTTCTACTCTTTTTTCACACTAACATGTATTTGTTCCATTACTTCTATATCTTCTCTCAGATACCTCTTTACCACCATATATCCACATCCAGCTATTGGGCACGCTTTCTTTTTGCGATTCCCCAAATAATTTAAAATTGCTTCCTTCTCAAACACATGATTCCTACATATATCTAATTTCATGTTTGAACCCTCGTATCTATGTGAAACCGGTTCATTGAAAGTTTCTCTCGTTAAACAACATATTTTTGGTAGTTCTCTCCTAGAAATTACTAAAACATGCTCATTTTCAAATTCTACTTCTTTTTCTTCCAGAATTTCTAATCCTAATTTAACGGCCAACAGTTTCTTAATTTCAAGAACATCAGAACCGTTACCAATACTTCCATTGTATGGTTGATCATTTTCTCCATATAATACGCCCTTTCCCCACAACCTCAAATTCTCAAAATTAACAATAATGTCGAGTAATTTCCCCTTTTCGCTAGAAGTTAGACAGGTTGTTAAATTGTACTTATCAATAATAGTTTCACATCTTGAAATTATTTCGTTTAAATACTTTAGGTACTCTCTTAAAATATCTTTCATTAATTTAGCAAAAAAAATACCTATAATTCTCAACACCCCACTCACTACCCCAACCCTCACATTTACCAATAGGTAGGCGCATGTGCAAGTAAAATAAATAAAATAGCATTCAAAATATTTCTGGCAGCTCGAATGAATAACAATTATGGCTTGTACGAAATATAGACCAAGTTAGCAAGTGCCTTGGCAAATCTATGTCTACTTGGGGACTGAGAGTGAGCAACAAATGAAGATATTTGTTTACAAATTGCCGAGATTAGTGATTCAAGTGATAGAAGTTTATCAATTGTATCCATTAGAACCTCATTCTCTAATAGAGTCTTTCTATGCTCTAATTCACACACTACTCCATCTTCGCTTGAATCGCAATGACTATATATTTCCCTATAGGCAAGGAGCATGAGAATTTCTGAGGTATACAAATGCTGAAAAAACTCGATAGAGATATATTTTATAAACGTAGATGCCAAAATTGCAGATGTACCTTCTACCGCAACTTTTGTTTCTTCATTTCTCTCGAAATATTTTTCCAGTGGCTTTAGCACGGAAGGGTATTTTATATACTCTGAAATAAGCTCCATCTTCTTTATATCAAGTTGTTGAGAGAGTGCGTCAGGTAGCTTGTTACCGACCAGTGAACCAAAATTGAGTTTTTTGTCTTTACTTGCATTGTTTGGGGGAATAGTTTCATGTTCGTTGATGAAGTTTCCGCTTTCTTTATTCAAATTTATGCATGAATTGTTGTACTTTCCTTCGGAATTTGAAATATCAGTTTCTGTGACTTTTGATTCAGTGCGTGAGTTAGTACCTAAAATATCTGGATCTGCATTCCCGTATGATTTTGATTCACACTTATTTCTGATATTTTTTCCAGTTCCCCAAAGTGTGTTAAAGTGAGAAAGTGCCACCTTTGCAAAACTTGGAATTGAAATAACAGCAGAACTGGGTGAATAACTAAATGAAAATCTTCCACTGTATTGCTCTACCTCGGGAGAACTACCTGGAAAATCAAAATCCTTATTCAAAAAACTTTTGTTATATATAATTCCGACCACTCCTTCGTTCGAACCAGCACTATTACTGACCATTTCACCAAAAATATTGCGATTAAATAGTAAGTGTTGTGTCTCTGCTTCTTTTTTTATTCTATCCAATTCTTTTGGTATAGTGGAAAATGCCGTTTCCGTTATTTCCCAAAGTTCCTTAGGAAAATAATAACGACATCTATTTAAATACAAGTGGCAATCTTCAATTCTCTTACCTAGTTCCCTTAATGTTGGTTTAATAATCTCTAATTTTGAAATATCGTTGTCGCTTCCAACAATTAATTCTTCACTTAAATTTGAAATTTCATTATCTGCAGTATTTGAGATCTTTCCTTTCAAATTTTCTGACAATTGATAGTTATGTTTTAAATTTTTTGAAGCCTCTCTTAAGATATCAGAAGAAATAATGAATGGTATAATGCAATTTAGAAATTGTTGATAGTTATTTGATTCAACAGGATTTAAAATAGGTAACAAGAACTTCTTCAGAAATTCACACTCTCCTGAATATTTAATTTGAATAAATTTGTTTAAGGAGCCATTATTTTCCACATTCTCAGAAGAAATAGTGTCAATAAAACTGTAATCTTCCACCAAATTATTTACACTTTTTCTATAATTGGCCGGTAAAATGAACTTGTACCCATCATTACTCACTGACTCACAGTATGGTGAGGTGAAAAACTCAACATGTTTAATGTAATTACTTTTTTCCTCTAAATTTTTGTTTTCCTGTTTTCTTGTAGAGTCTGAATAGCAACTTTTGTCAATAACTCCAGAAAATGATTTGGAAACTTTTCCCTTATTGAATGATGACGGGCTCACTGTTGCTGATAAAGGCGAGCTCATTGAATTTTGAACAATCAAACCATCTATAATGAACTTTCTTTTAATTTCGTTTATAACGTTGCCCCATTCACATTCTGTTAAAATGATTGATAACATTAATTGAATTGCCCTCCAAACAGGTCTAGTTAATTTTAACGTTGGTTCTTCCAATCTCACCAATAAAGGAATCAGCAGTTTTTTAATATAAAATCTTATTAAGTCCATTTCATTTTTATCTGGTTCTGAAATATCCCACTTCTGTTTTATAAGTATTAAAACATCCAATAATAGGTATAATTTTTCTGTCGTAACTTGAACATCCAAATCGCTATTCGTTATAAAGTCCATGAATATTTCAGAAATCCTATTATTGGAATTGCCTTCAAAATCAATAGTGCCTCGTTCAGAGGATTCAGTTCGGTCACTTATTTTTGAGCAAAAAAGACACTTTATGAATAACATATAAGTAGTGTAAGTCCTATTTTCAATACAAATATCTTTGTTGGTTGCAAATTCTAAATTAACTGGTGGATGATTTGGTATCAATAGTAGTGGCAAACCCAAATCCATTTTTGATACGATACAAACCAAATATCTTAGTGAAATAATGCACTCCCTTGTTAAATCTATTATGAGCGATCTACTATTTATCATCATTGTTTTCACTTTTTCCTTTGCTCCGATTTCTTTAATAACTGGTTCTGAGTCAGCCAACTTATCCTCAGAGTCAATCAAACTACTATTTACTTCTGAATCTCCAGTTTTGTCATGTTTCGGATCATCTTTAATAACTGCGTAAAAAATCCCAAAATTGCTTTCACCTACAGAACCATCTTTATCCCAAAAAACATTTTCATTCGAGTCTTCCTCAGAGGAACAATAGTCAATGTTTTTGTAAAGATCAGTCTTTTCATAGTTGTATAAATCTAAACTAGCATCATTTCCACCACCCTCAATTTTATAAATCATTAGTGGTCCTCTGAAATCTCTAGATTTAACAGCATCGTTTTTAAACATAGAACTTCCAATAACATTAATAAAACAAACATTTATGTACTTTGATATAAATTCTTCGTTCGGAAATATATTGGACTCTAAGCACAACCAAAAGTACCATTGGAAAAATACAAACCCATTTTTCTTTGCATAAGGATTATTTGAAACTTTAATTATATTTAAAACGGTCTCTAACAACTCGGGGTCGTATAATCCAATTATATTCTCCGAATTCCCATCAATTCTTGAAGAATCTGAAAAATCATTAATATATATACCTAGTGGAATAGGTGACAAAAGAATTATCGCCCCCATGCTATAAACTGAGTTAATTCTGTTCAAAAATGGTCTAACAAATGAAAAAATCAATTTATAAATATTTGGCCTTTGGGTGAATATGTAACATAAAAGCTTTATTATAGCTGAGTCGAACTCATCAGATCTAATTAGAGAAAGTTTGAGTTGGTTCGCATCAAAAAATGTCAACAACGCGTCTGTATCATACAAGGCCAAAAAAAGAGATCTCAATGCATTACTACTCTCCAATGCTCCCATATTAATATACCCCAATGTTGAACAACATCTGAGCAATAGTGTGGAAACCAGCTCTGGAAAATGTTTTTTCGCTATAATCTTTATACCCGAATCATTTGTTTGAAGTAAAATATCAAGTACTAGTGTACTCGAACGTAGGTAAATATGTTCATCCGACAATGAAGACAACGTTGAAATAGGAATAAAATGTTCATTGTTCATCTGAAATTGGTGCGTACCCTGTGTATTATTTACATTTACTGGATGTGACACATGCAACTTTGGTGAAAGAGAGTCTTTTGATGGGTTCAAAAAATTTATTAGTGATCCATTCGAATGAATCTTAGTCAATGAAGCAACTTTCACACACAGTCTCTCATTTAATTCCACAATGTCAGGGTATCTTTGCTCAGTGTTGTTCAATATATCTGTAAGGTACCTAAATGACTCTAGAAGAAGAACCTTATCCCTACCAATGTAAGAAATTGCCTTTGAATAAGTAGGGTTCACTGTGCATATAATATTGACAAAATTCCTGAGTTTATTCCCAGGAAGACTTTTATTTGATTTCCTTAAAACTGAATCTTTCCCAGAGTCAACCATATCAATTGTTGTCCATTCACTCTTTTTCCCTTCGGAGTGATTTATTATAACGTTTTCTATATATTCCTCATTATTACTTGTAAGTCCAGGCCCATAATTGATATATCTTCGAGGATGAATACACTTGTTGAATATTTCATTGATTCCCGACTGGAATTGCCTCGAAACAACATTTCTAACTAAAAGGTAAACAAAATGTTGTAATTCACTATCTTTTATTGCCATTATTTCGTCAAATAAAGATGAAATTATCCTTGATGAAAACGACTCACTCTCTAAGATATGTTTGTTAATTGTAAAAAATACTCTTACAGTTTCGACACTTGAATATGCCGTAACCCTATCCACATCGTGAAAAGACGGCAAAATATGTTGGCATAAAGGACGTAAGCAAAATGCTGGTATATTATTTGCAAGAGTAAAGAGTAAATTCAAATACGTATGTGGTAGAATCATTGACTGGACATCAGAAAAACTTCTATCTCTGTCACCAGACAATCTATCTTCGTGAATTCCATCACCTAATCCACCAGCACCACCTCTTAAAACTGCTCTTAACTGTTCATTATTTGCAGACTTGAGTGTCAAAACCATCTCATCCTCAAATTCTAGAGCTCTAATTTTAGAGGCATCAATGCATTGTGTCCATACACATCTTTTCATACACTCTTTGATACACTCGAATGCAATTAACCTTACATATATACACGAGTCGCATGTTCTCCCCAAAATAAGTGCAACGCAGTGCATCCATGATATCCAAGTTCCCTTTGGAGGCAAAACATAATCAGAATTGTTCTGACCAACTCCATTACTACCTTTAAAATTCACCTGATTATTCTGCAATATTTCAACAAGTGGAGCCTCACAAACTAGACAATATGTTATGTGTATACACAAACATCTCAATACAGGAGAGCTTGCTGTTGCTCCTAATCCCAACAACCCCTCAAGCAAGTGGGATAACCCAACCCAAGAAGGCATGTGAGACTTATATATATTTAGGTACAATCGATCAAGTGAGTCTAGTATTTTAAATGCGGACACCTCACTAGGATTCGTCGGATTTAACGTGTCTTCAATAATATTCATTATCTCCTTTAACTTGAAACCACCATCTACTATTCCGAGTGATTCAGGTGGCAAATTATAACCAAAGCAATTCTTCGTGTAGATGCTAAATAAGAAATCCTCATTAATGCATCTGAATTTAATCCTGGAAGAAACAGAAACTAGAATAGTCAAACATGAATTTATTACCAGTGGAATATGTTGCGGGACTAATGGACTTGGAAATGAAATAAGTGAGATTGAAGTCTCAAGAGCATATAATAAGAGATTGTTGAAAGTTACCGGATTTGCAGAATTGGTTGAATTGTTACTAACGCCTGAATTATTCACGTTGTTTGTATTGGTTATGTTACTAACCCCCACGTTGCTACAACTATTTGGACCTAACACAAATGAATTTGTATTGTTACTAGCTGTAGAAAATGAATTGATTGCAACAGAGTTAATAGGTATTGCCTGATTTGCTATACATTGGGTTACCGAGTGAGAAACAAATGAGGAGGGTTGATTTTTGTTATTTTGCCCACTACTCTGAATCTTTGTTGAATTTAATACTCTCATATTTCCTTGATTTAATTCGCCTGTTTTAGTTTCCTTTGAAACAATAGACTCTTTTGTTTCATCAATTGAATCTGAATTATTATGCTGTTTAAAATTACTATGGGGGACAGTATCGCTAAAAACTTCGTTAACGGTGTCAAATCTATTCTTCATTGAATTTGATGCAAACTTGTTTGATTTCATCGAACCACTTCTACTCGAAAATTGGTCTAGAACACTATTCCTGGACTCAATTTTAATGTTATATTCTTCACCATTAATTTTATTAATATCTAATATACCATTGTTGGCCTTCATATATACAATGTTAGAAATTACGTCCTTCGGTGAAATAGTCGAAAATTCATCACTCTTCAGCATTTTTAAGAAGTTCTCTGATAAAAGGACGTCAGAGGTGTTGTCTGAAGTCATCAATGGATTTTCACTTAGCACTGAAAGCACTGCAAGTGTTAAATTGAAAGGCCCAAATAACAAATTACCTTCTTCAACGTAGCTACAACCATAGTTTCGATTTATTCCCATTGAAGAATGACATTTAGACTGAGTTTCATCGCTACTTGTGTTACTACCTGAATCTGAATCGTTTACGGTAAGGAGATCCAAATTACTAATCGAAATATCTCTATATCTAACCATGCTCCTAATATAAGGCCCTGAAGGATCAGTGTGAATTCTTTGTGAAGAAATTGAACCTGAAGTATTGTAAGGCATTCCCGAAGCCGCTTTTAACAGCAAAGTTGAGTCAAGTGGGACAGGTGGAAGCTCAATTGTTTCAGAGAATACAATAATAGTCAAAATGTATGGAAATATTGTGTCTCTGAAAGAATTAAAAAGTTCAACTGAGGCGTCTTTCAAGTTAAAGTTCTCTCCAAACATTTTAAATCCGTCCCCAGAATTATACTTGCTCATAACTGAGTTAATTCTTGATGAGAGAGTTATTTCGTTATTTTCTACGAGTGAAAATGCACTGAATGCCACCTGTACTGCTCTAAGCGTTGAGCAATGAAGTGGTTGTTCTTTCTCCTCCTTAATAGCCGACTCCAAGACAGCAAGTATTTTCTTTACTGTATCAATAGAAGAATTGAAAACCGAAATATTGGTTTCACCCATTGCATGTCCAAGAGATAATATCAAAGCCGAACGTAACTGCTCTGCTTGAAGCACTGCCAACGACTTTCCAAAAAAACTAAATGCTCCTGATCTTTTATTGGCTGAATCAGATTTTATTAGTTCAAGAAGATACTCCGAAATTAAAACAAAATGATTACCACTGCCGGCATATCCAAGGCCTCTCCCACAACTCGTCTGCAAAGTAAAAGTAGCCAACCCTATTGCATGAAAAAAGTGCTGAATGTCAGAAATTTGTTTTGATAAATCTTTTAAAAATGATACATCATTGGAATTTGATACGTCCCTCCTAAAATCATCACCGACTTTAACCAAGGAACTATTAATATTACTTCCTGACGAAACACTACCCGTAACGTTTGAGTCACTATATGTTGCCAAGTCAGGTATGAGTACTCCATCCAGGACATTTAAAATAAATTTTCCAATCATCACTTTGGAATCAGATGCTTCCACGCACTCTGAACAAGATTCATTCTTATCTATTTCTCTCAATAACAATCCTAACAAAGAGTACATTCCAGCTCTTTGAAATTCTGTTGGAGTATCAGAATGTTTTTGAATTTTATCAGATCTAATATCCTTGCATGCAGAAAAAATTGCAGTAAGTACTCCCATCAAATTCATAGAAATAACTCTAAACTTCGGTAATCCTTCCTTACCACCTCTAAAACTATTTATTTCATTATCAAAAATCGTCTCCGAAGTATAGTCTGACATTCCGGAAAGTATTAGCGAGATGCATTCGTCAATGAGTGTAAACCAAAGATTAATATCAATGTTAAATGACAAATAATTATCATAGCATTTAATACAAGCATGTTGCGTTGACTTCATCGATAAATTGCTTGATTCGTTTCTATTTAAATGATAACCCTCAACTTTACTTGGAATTATTACCGACTCAGCTACCTCAATTACATTTTGGAGTCTTTGAGAAGGTAAACACGACCAGGTACAATGAGAAGGCATTATCATTGGGGCAATCCACTTTAAACATCTAAGAGACCAATATGCCAAAACCCCATTATAAACATATGGATCATGAGCATACATACAAAGCCAAACGAAAATTTTATAGGGATCACTTACACTCAAGTATTGTGTACCTTTATGCTTGAATGCGCTAAAAAACATGTCAGGAGTAGATCTTTGATATAAATTGTTGCAAGATTTACACAAAGACTCGCAAACTATTGGCATTGCTGATCCAAGTTTTAAATGATTAACTGCATCTATTAGTAACGGCCATAAAAGATCCGGAACCAAAGAAGTCAGCTCTTCAGATAGTATGTACTGAGCATTATTTCTCAAATCCCATAAACTTGGAGGATATATCACTGGCATTTGAGCTCCTTCACTAGTTTGTGTATTTTTTATGTGTTCATTTCTATGTCTTTGAATATGTCTCACGTGTTCACTTTTTGCCTTTGATTCTGGAACTGCCAATAATCTAAGAAAATAGGTGAGCATTTCCGCCGAAGAAGGGGATGGGGATACCCAAGTAAATTTGTTACATGAAGGCCTCTCAATACCCTCATTTTTGTTATTTAATTCAAATTGTTCATAAGATCCTATATGTAGAAACCTGTATTTTGCAAGTTCACATATTATATCTGAAAGAATGAATGCAATGCAATAGTCTAACCCTTGTTCCAAAGTTGTTCTTGCAAGTCTATATAATAAACTTCCTAGAGCAGTGTTCGAACACTCAGATATTGAAATAACCCTACCATTATCTTTGCTAACCTTTTCAAATGGGAGATCGATAATAATGTGCCTAAATATAAACATTGAAGACAATCTATTTGCAGATTTTATATCAATATTCTCAAATAAAAATCTCAAAGCCGCCTCCCTAGTCAGATCTTGTTTAATCAATGATTTCCAACAAAGAATAAGCTCATAATGTGTTGTTATGATATCGTGTACTGCGGAGTGATTCCAACAACGACATAAATAGCCATTTTCTGACTCAAATAACTCTTTTTCAATGACTATTTCTTCATTGGTACTTAAATGTGCTATATATCCAGGTAATATTGCAGGTGCATACAATCGATGGAATATTGCACAATAATGAATTAAAACATTGAATAATGAACTATTGCTGTTTTGATCTTCAAAGATCCCGCAACAAACTGTGTGACATCTGTCCAAAAATAATTTGAATCCGGATAAGATAGAATAATGAAGCGACAAGGCTATTGTTTCAGATTTGCTTGTAAGTAGAGGTGATGTTGCAGAAGCCGCTATAGAGTGGTATTGCCTCCACCTTAATGTATATATATTATTCGGAAGTAAATCATCAAACTTAGTCCCATTATCTCTACAAGTCTCAGAGAAAGTAGTAAGTAATGTCGGAAAGTACTTATTTTTCTTACTTAATAGAGAGTTTAATATTTGTAAATATACAGAAAGCAATTTCGGAGCATGTTGAGTCAGCTGTTCATTGTCTATAACCTGTGCCAAGTGTCCCAGGGTCTCTAGAGTTGGAAATGATAGGTAAAACACCTCCTTATCTTTCTGTATTGTTGGGACCCAATCATTTAAAAGAGCATCAAATGCAGTTCCTACCAACCCAGCAAATGATTTTCTTTCGATGTAATTAGACCTAAGAGCATCTGCCACACACGCAAGGCAGCGAACCAACTCAACTCGCGAAATGCTACTTGTTAGTAAGTTTTTTGAGGTAGAGTCATTTTTTGCAACTTTGTGTAGCAATGAAAGTAATTCAACAATAATATCATGGCCTTTCTTACTAACTATTTCTGGGAATATCTTTGATATTGCAGAAATAGCTACCAAAACAGAAGAAATACCACCCGTACCATTTATTTTTGTGTCTTGTATTGCTGCGAGCAAAGTCTCCACCAGTTTTTCTGGAATCAAAAAAACCAGACTAACTAGTACCTGCAGCAATGCAACCCTCCTTGGATCAGTCTGCTTTAAGCAAACATATTCATTTATTATAAACTTGGAAAGATTGTCAAAGAACTCCATGTCGTCCTGGGAAATTCCATTAATTGTGAAATTCGTAGCGTTCACAATTTCAAATTTGTTTACTATTTCACCATCTTCATTTTTTGTCAGAACAACATCATCAAAAATTGCGTAGCTTGATATTATGAGCGACAGTAATCTTAACAAGCTAAGTTGGTGATTTACCGATATGTGACTCACTTGCAAAAATGATATTATTGCATTTGAGACCAGACCCACACAATTCGAAGAGGTTTTGTTGCTTTTTGCAAAATCTACTACAGTAGAATATACGGATGCTTCAGTTGCCAAGTCACAATTGTCTAATGAATCAAGCAAGCAAAACAAGATTTCTGCTGAATCCATTCCTGATCATTTGGAAATTATTAATCCACCTTTGTTTAGTAATTGCTGAGGAGCTTCTTATTTATCAATTTAATAATATATACTTATTTTTACGTTCGAACAGGATGAGAAATGTATTTTCACAAACAGTATCACAACCCATATTCTTTGATAACATTCATTTGTATGTCGCTACTGAGTTTACCCCTCATTTCCCCTCAAAGGACAAGAATTAATAATTGGCACCGCCAATCTTCCGATTAGGAAAAAGACCTTAGGTTGCATGCGAATTCTTCAAATTATTTGTTTTACCAATATTTGAACTAGTTATCAAAACTTACTTGCTTCTCGCAACTTGGATATTTTTTTTGTTGGGAACGCAATTTGTTTACAGTAACTTATTTATTCTTTCTTATTCAAAATGACCACGAGTTTTTCTTTGAAACTAGAAAAGTAATTTCTATAATAACTGTTGTCACACTAAAATTTAAATTTCTTTAATTACTAATGTTAATAACTAATTGTTCGTATTTTTTTTCTCTGGACCATAAAGTCAAAGAAAAAAACTTATTTGAGATGCAGAATTTTACCGCCTTAAGATAAATATATTTGCATTATATTTTTGGTACTTTACCAAAAAGATCTTTAGTTAGAAAACAATATTGTAAAATGAATTGCCTCAGCTCAATAGAAATTGCTCTTAATGATAGTCTATTTTATTCTTTTAGGTCATTTTCTGGGTTATGTGACGCAACTATTCCAAAAGAACTTCAAGAAAATATTGAAGAATCTTTTCATAATAGAGGGGGCGAAGCTCCGTTCAACATTGAACTTCTAAAAGAAAAATTTATCCAGAGACTAGAATCAAATGTATTTGAATTTGAACTTAAAAGTCTTTCAGAAGGACTTAATAATCAATTCTCTAGCGTACATATATTAAATAATGAACCAATTCAGTTACTTTCATTTTTTGACAATGTTATAATCAAAAGAAATCCCGAAAAGGATCAAGTAATACTGATGAATAACTCTTACCTAGAAAACTATTCCTCTGATAACTTACATTTAAATGAAAATTTGCCACTCGATTCCTCTATTACTGGATTCTTGATTTATATAGATCTAACTGATAATATAATGGAAAAATATCTTATTAATTACAAAAGGATAAAAACTGACTTCATCATTGATTTCAAATTTTTAAACAGTGATAGCAAAATTCGAAATTACCTTACTTACATTAAACTTCTGTTAAGAGTTGGTTTTATTAGTTCTGTTTCCATATTAAGGCTATTTGGAAAAAGAATCCCAGTTTATTTGTTTGATGGGGATAAATTATTGATAAAGGTAGAACCAACGTTCGACAACACTTTTGGCTACTGCTATATTTCCTATTGTTCAATTAAAAACAAAATAAAAATTCAAGATCAAGAATTATATGAACTGAATTATGAACAATTTTCTTGGTACAATAAGTGGTGTTCTAGACTAAAACGGTTGTATATTCTACCAGCACTTCAAAAAAATTCAATTACTAGCTTCAGAAAACAAAGAACAGAAATGCCTGAAGTGGAAAATGAAACAGATGAATTGCAATATTGTTCTAAGAAGGCTACCGTAAATAATGTAAACAAAACGAAAGAGTCTATTTTCCACTCATATATTCAAGAAAGTACGTCTAATTTAGAGAGAGCTAATACTTTTTACGAGATCGAGAAAAAATATGACAACTCCCTAGAGTTGAATACAGACGACGCAATTTCAGAAATGTTTCAAAAGTCGTTCAATAAACAGAAAAGAATAAAGAATAACCACCCAGATGAAAATTCTGACCTTGAGAGTTCTGAAGACTTTGTTAAGAGGCTGATACAGCAGCAAACAATGCAACTATTTAGTTGTTAATATGAGTTATAAATACTACTATATCTTTTGAATTATACTTTACTTTATTTCTTTTTTTTGCAGAACAACTTATTTTTAATAATGTTAATAAAATTTACACTTTATAATAAATTAAGTTTAAAAATATAATTTTTTTTTCTAAAAGCTCGGATAAAGGTGCAATAAATTAAGTTTTTTTTTTAGGTGTAAAAAAAACGACCAAACATATGTTTCAATTATCAGATATTTAAGTGAACGAGCAAAAAGGTATGAATATAATACTTAAAGCTTTCTACTTTGTTTTTTTTTTTGTAAGCACAACTTATGTTAGTTGTAGGCTATATTATAAAAACAGTATACTTGTCACCGATGAGAATTATGATGTTATTATAATAGGTGCAGGAGCATCCGGTTGCTCCATGGCAAATGTTTATGCAAAGAACGGAAAAAAAGTACTTCTATTAGAAAGAGGTGGTTCACGTAAAGACCATCCAAAAACACTGTTAACTAAAGGTGTTCCCGGAATTATAGCGGATGAGTCGGTGAGTGAAGCTATTACGACTTCCAATGGAACTCTAATGAATGTTGCAAATATAATAGGTGGTGGAACAAGTATAAACGGTGGATTCTACGTTGAACCTTCTACAGAATTTATGAAAAATACGGTAGAAAGTGGTGGTGCTAACTTTGATGAAAATACATATATTAATGCAAAAGATATTATTCGTAATTCTGGGATACTTAACACAGATAATAGATTAGTTGATGGCACATTTCCAAGTGGAATATTTAATGCAATAAAAAGTATTAATGAATATTCTAATAATACAAGTACTAAACCAATATACTATCCCCAAGGTAATGATACTTTTGTAACTGTCTCTCAGTTTAATGAAACAATAAGATCAGCTGCTGATATCCTACTCTCGCATGAGAATATAGAAATATATCCACATGCAGTAGTGGAATCGATTCAATTTGACTCATCCGAAGATAACCACGATCCCTTTAGTCTTGAAAAAAAAGTTAAAGCAAAGTGTATATTGGGTAGGATGAGATCTGAGGAAGATGGATATATTAGCGTTAACTCTGGAATGACACAAAGAACTATTTATAACAATAACGGACCTCCCTTTAAGATATGTTTAAACAAATCAAATTCCTTTATAGTTTTGGCTGCGGGAGCTATATATAGTCCAACAATATTAATGAAAAGTGGGATTGGCCCTGTAGATATTTTAAATAAACATGGGATTCAACCAGTTAAAATATTGGAGCAGGTGGGAAAAAATTATCATGACCATTTGCAATTTGGTTTATTTGGGATACTAAAAGAAAAACAACCTATTTCTATTCAAAAAGTTTATGGTTATAGTAATTGCTCGAAGTACTATCCAGACCCTCCAAATATTTACGATGAATTAAGTTTGTTCCACTACAAAGACCAGGAAAATAGCAAAAGAAATTCCACTATAGCTCAAACATCATTAAACTTGTTACTTGAGCCAATTTTAACGAATCCTGGATCTCCGTTGTTCGTTCCGCCAGAATCAACTGCCCCAAGTAATATTACAGGGAAGTGCTATTCAACTATTTTGAATGAGGTTTCAGGAGAACTGTGGATTCCTTTTGCCATTTCTCAAATAATCTACAGGAAATCAAAGTTAATAATGAACCCACTACTCACATATCTATCTCTAACACTAAGAACAAAAATTCTGCAAGCGTTAGAGAACGACAGTACAAGATTGACAGACGATGGTTTCAACAAAATGCTCCAACCAATGAATGATTGCCTTGAAAATGGTTCTGCTGCAATCTCATTTATTACTATCCCGAAGAGTAGAGGTTCGATCACACTAGATAAAATGGGTTTGCCCGAAATAAACAGTTCAGATTTTTCAGACATAAGGGATGTTGAAGCAGCTATTGTTGCAATGAAACAATTAATTCAGGTAACAACATCTCAGTATGTCTCACCCATGTTGGAAACTGAGTTAAATTCGTGCATTATGTCTATTAGAAGTATTTGGGATTCTTTTAACCTATTTGGTGGCGTAGAAGAAAGTAATTTAATAAGCTTTTCGACGAGAGAGGAAGAAGTCCCCGCACTGATTCCACCATTACCTAAAGTTATCAATGATAAAACGGTCTTCGATTTAGTAAAGGAATCGTACTCAACAATTTGGCATCCAACAGGTACCTGTGCACTTGGATCTGTAGTAGATCATGATTTTAATGTAAGAGGAACAGATAACCTCAAAATAGGAGATGCTTCGATATTTCCTGTTGTTTCAGACGTAAGCCCACTTGGTTCTGTTTTATTACTTGCCACTTATATCGCATTAAAGACATCTTGACTATAGAATTTTGTTAATTTATTGAACAAATATGAAATAAAATTTTTAATAAAATGGAAAGTTTTCAAGTAAAAATGTTATATACCATATTTGGAGGATATCTTTTTCAGGACATAAACAAGTTTCTACTATTCAAACTTAAAAGTGCTTAATGTAATCTACATAATTTTTAGTGTACCCACAATATTTGAATATATTTGTAATTTCATTTTTATTATTTTTATTTTTAATTTTCAGATCTTTACCACCACTTTTAAGGGATAACTCGCAAAAATGTAAATTTATGCAATAATTTCACATTAAATTATTTTGTTATATACGAGTTTACTATCATTGTAAATATGAGTTTAAATGTTCATCTAGCCTTCTTAGTTGTTATTGGATTATTATTATCAAAAAAGCTCGAGGGGAGTGAAGTTAAAACTCAATTGAATTATACAGACTTCAATTTAGATAGTATGAAAAAGACAGAAATAAGGTTACTTTGGTTACCTCAATCTCACTCCAATTTTACTAATAATATAACAATAGGTGAAACCAATAAGAATAATAATACTGAGTCCACAGTAGAGCATGATAGTTATTTCATTGATTTCTTAGCAAGTACTGTGAACGAAATAAAAACTATACCTTTCTCCATCATTAATAAAACAAAGTCAATAATAACACCTTATCTCTTTATTTTTGGAAAAGGTACTTTTAACGAGTCTAATAACTCGACTCTAAAGAACTCTAATTACACCGATAGCATTTATGGGTCTAGTATTGCTGATTCCTCAATAAATTCAAGTGATGTTAATATTGATTTCACAAATAAGACGTACAAAATTAAAAATGAAAGGGTGTTTCCATTTTTAAGAGGTGGTGTAGCGAATGGGGAAGATTTGAGTAACAAATTCAAGAATGATAGCCTTTTTGAGACCAATTTCTCAAATAATACAGATAGATTAAAAAATTATTTAACAGTTGATTACAATGAAAGCTATCTTAATGAAAATGAGAAAAATAAGTTAATTGGAAAGGTAGTTACAAATAGATCACTTCAGTTTACATCACTGTTTGGGTTTGGTGATTTTGGTATTTTGGGACTTGCTAATGGTTTGTTATTTCCTGATGTTGGTGCCGACCCTAGTTTTGACTTGGTAGAAATACCTGCTAGTGAATGGGATACAACAGAATTCAACTATGGTGATGAAAACCTTGAAAATTGAGTAATCGAATAAATTTCATCAATTGAATTCGATTGTTCGTCCATTATTTTCTTTTTCGCAATCTCAGTTTGAATATTCAAGACTAAGAAATATATATGTTGTGTATGTAATAACTTGTAATTGAACTTTGTCCAGAACAAATTTTGATACTGTAACTCACAATTTCAAGTTTCTGAAAGTATATAAATATTGATTAAAATTTTATCGTTAAATTGTAAATTTATTCTGAGCCTTACACAAAATTCACTATTAAATCTACGTGTAATGAGATATATGTTGATAGTTTTGTTAAATATAATTTTTGGAAAAAAATACAAGTTTCTCTAGGAAGTTTCTATGGAGTAATTGGGAAACTTTAATAGTAGCTAGTAAGAACAAGTAAAAATTTGACACTAACATTAACATTACTAGATAACATTTAACTACTATTCAAGAATTACTTTATTTCCTATTTAATTTTTTTAGATAGTTGATAATTTCATTTGACATGTTAATAGAATTTTGGTATGTAAGAGGAATATCACCCTTACCTTCTGTTACCATCCATCCTATTTTAAATATTGGGCATGTGCTCACATCTTTTTGGGATTTAGGAATGTTCCTATCATCCTTAAATACTTGTCTCGTATCCACTTTAAACCCTAGTGAAGTTATCAAAAGTTGACATGGGATAATCAATCCGACATCTTTGACATTTACGCTTTCAACTTTATCGTAATTTCTCTTAAATTCAATTCCATTAATGAACTGGATTGGTTTTAAGACTTCATTTTTCATGATATTTATCTCATTAGTAAAGATTTTGCTAGGTGAGAAAGGATTCTTGAAATATATATTTACAAAGTTATTGTTCTTAAAAGTATTCAAATTGTGAATGTATTCAAGATGATTTTCAACCATTTCCTCGAATAGTGATCGCATTTTTTTATATTTTCTTTTCTCGATAAGATCAAGACTTTCATATTCAAAAACGGAGAACTGAGAAAAATTGAAATCTTCTTCCGTCATCATAACTCTTATATTTCGGTTCCACTTGTCATTATTAGCCTTAGTCTTTCTAGACTTATCTAGAAACTCTTTTAATAATTGATACTTGAAGGAATTGTAGATCCAAGATCTCCTTCCGACAATGTATATATTTTGGAATAATGGACAATCAATATTGTAATTATTTGTGCCATTAAATGTTTTAATTAAGTTTAAATAATCAGGATTTATATACTCGTTTTTTGAAAGCTGTAAATACGAGTAAAATGACAATAGCCGTGTTATATCTAATGCAACATTTCCATTTCCAATTACAACTGCATTCCTCTCCTTGGAATTTAAAATATAATTCCTAAATTCTGTTGATGTGTATCCATAATTTATCTCATTTTCATTATATTCAATTGAACAATGATTACTTATGTGGCTCAATGGGCTTTTATTCTCAAAATATAAATTGCATTTTTCTTCCGAATGTGGAAACTCTTCTGTAAGATCTTTGTTAAAATCAAGTAACTTTGAAGCTCCTTCACTACCTAATATAGAATTACCATTTAAAATGTTCCTGAACTTTGGGTGATTATTGTAATATAGTACCCAGTCCCTTGAGGGGAATATACCACCTACTTTCTTGTTTAATATTTGCTTGTCAAAATTTTTTATTTGTAATGAATTAAAGCTCTGAACCCCTCCTATTGCCAATATTAGCGCATCATATTTTTTTCTTAAATCATCTATGGCAATGTCGTGACCAACAGTTACATTTCCAATAAACTTTATTCTGTCAGAATATTTCTTGAATAGCGTGTTATCAAAGTTATCCATTAATTTTTTTATTTCAATTTTGTCAGGCGAAACTCCGTATCTTATTAATCCATAAGGCTTACTAAGAGAGTCCAAAATATGTATTTTTATTGGTATTCCTTCCTTTTTGGAATTTCTGAGAAGGGATTTTGCCAGATAACACCCAGATGGTCCAGAACCCACAATACATAACTTATACACATGCCTGTCCAAATTTGTATTCAATAATTCAACGTGCATATCTCATATTTATCAGTACAAACATGGGAGATAAAGGGAGCAAGTAAAGTGAATTAAATGGGGCAATTTAGAAATATGGGTATACCTTGTATTAGTCACAATCATAACAAGAAATTCCGTAAATTACTACTATTGGCGAGATTATCTAGCGCCTAATTCACATTCTTGTACATCTCTTTTGTAAAATTTGAAAATGATATAACTTTCAATTTGAATTTTGGAAATTTTGATAGGTATTTTTTGGCATCAATCGCAAACCTAGATCCTCCACAGAATGCAATACAACTAGAGGGATTACCATTAATACTGTTTTCTGGGAGAAATAACTTTAGGTACTTCTGCGAAACTCTCTTAATATCTTCGACTTTTACAGCCAATATTCTTTCTATAATATATTTATCAAAATCAGGCTTTAATCCGATGTTCATATCGAAATTCATACTTTTTGCCCAAGAAGAGAATTTTTTATGTCTCGACAATTGTTTAAAAACAGAGACTCTGATTGCTTCATCAATATTTAAATTACCATAAAATTTCTCATAGTATTCAGGAACTCTACCATTGATTTTTGTTTCACGATTCAATTCTTCTTCTGTTAAAGAAATATCATGGAATACTTCCCATGTCTTAAGAAGGGACTTGCCAATTGATGTAGATTCTGAAACACAACTGTAAATTTGACCAGTCGACATGCAAATGTCGACACAACCACTATAGGCTAATCCGTTTCCTCTAATTATGTTGAAAAGGAGTGAAGATGGGTCCCACAAATAATCTGAAAGTACCAAAAGTGGAGGGATATCTGGATTATAAAAGTGAGTGCCATTTGGTTCGTAATTAGAAAAATTGTTAAGGTTTATGCTCTGGATAAAACATGCAGTTGGAGAACTGGGAACTTTGACAAAAATAGAGTTCCCAAACTTTCTGAGACTAAATTCCATGTTACACATATTCAATTCAATTCCTAATTTGAGAGGCAATGCCTCTGATAATATTTTCCAAGGTAGGGGATCTAAACTTTCATTTATTGTGCTCAATTCACGATTTCCGGAGTTAAATGTAAAGTATTTTTTTATATTTGTACCTGAAAATTCTTCCGGGCCAACCACAAATAGTGAAAAAAAATTAACATTTTTTTGATAAAGTGGTCTAATAAGTAATTCATGTGTTTTTTTCAATTCATTTATGTATTTTTTCGGATTTTTAATGATTTTATCTACTATATTTTCAAAATTTGGGATATTAACAATGTTAAATAATGAAGTATTGCTATAACAAAGTGAATTTGAAAGGCAATTTACTAAGCTATCCTCAGATAGCTTTAATTCCATAATTGCCCCTTTCATTGTCCTAGCAACAGTAGACACCCTTTCTTGCTCAATTTTCATGCCACCTATAGCACTCATGACCAAAATACATGATAGTTCTATATATTCTTTTGGAGTTGTCCAAGTTATTTTGATTTGATTTGGAGTAGTGTTTGAGTCAAGTATCCATCCATCTGCAAACTCTGCATTATAGTCGATACAAAATGTATTTATCAACCTATCGAATTCATCATAGTTTATGAATTCTTTGTCGTGCCACTTTAACTCTGGGATGAATGGTTTTTTGTTTCTCAAAGTACCATATTCCTTGCAAATATTTGGATTATTTTGGTTGACTATTTCGACAGAAGTCTGGAAAATCATTTCTACTAAAAATGATGTGAGGATTTTTTGTAGAGGAGAAAGGTCATCGTTGATATTAAATCTGAGCTGGATGTTGAAAAATTCTGTATTTGGATTTATTAGGTAGAAATACAGACAATTTCTTCCAAATTCTTGAAAGTTGAACTTTTTGAACTCTAAATCACATTCTTGAAAAAATTTGCCCAGTTTATCTTCGGAGAAACTAACGTCTGTGATAATGGTTGCACTGTTTAATTTTATTTTTTTTAAATCAAATATAAAATCGAAAGAATTAAGAATATTAGAGGGTGTTGAACGTTTTCTGTTTAGTTCAACTGCATTTTCTATTTTTTGTTCAATGCTCTCAAAGTACTGTTTGTCATTATTTTTTAATCTCTCTTGCTTTTGAGATCTAAATTTCTTTGAAATGTATCTAGACAGTTTACTATTTGGAACAAATTCAATACAATTCATTTTTTTAGGGTCTAGTGACTCATTAAATAACCTCTGCCAATATAAGATATTCTCTTCAAATAACTCTTCAAGGTATTTGTGCATATTGAGGTATTTTTCAAGTTCAGACAAACCATTTTTCAAGCCATAGTTTAAATAGTCAACTAGTAGCCTATAAACAGTGCTTATATTTTTGTTTTCGAGTGACAACAAGTGACCATAATAAAGTCCTTCTATTTTGCATTTTATATCAGATAAAACTATTTTTCTTTCTTGATTTTGATATTCTAAAATTGTTTTTTTGAATAGCTCTATTAATTCTTTTGATCTGTTTATTTCAACTCCTTGAAATAAAACTTGATGAAATTTGTGTACCTCACATGTAGATAAGACATCGATGTTTGAACACATTTTTCTTTTCTCGACAAACTCTTTGGTTAGTGGAGAATCATTACCATTTGTTAAATAATGCAATAAAACAGAAACAGAAACCATCTCCTTAATACTCGAAAATTCACCAAATCTCCAGGTAAAACTTACGGATACAAACTCCTCTTCTTCTGCAGGAAACGGTATTACCAAATTCCAGTGAGATATTGACGGATTACAATTTTCGATGTTAAAATGAAGTTTGCGCTTGAAAATGAGATCATTTGGTTTCGAGTGTTTTAAGTTCAAATTATTTTCATCTGTTCTTTCAATATTTAAATTATTTTCATCAATAAAGTTTCTGAATACGTTAAATATAGATTTTTCATCTAACCTTTTACTTCCGCATATAAAGATTAAAAGATTATCAAGTGAATAATATTTTGAGTGGAATTCCCTTAATTCATTCAAAGAAAGATTTTCAATTCCAGTTGTCCTTCCGATACAAGAAAAAATGCCATTATGACTGTTATATTTTTCAGTAATTTCATCATATAATTCCCAAGTTGTTCTCGACTCGGTATTATTTCTTTCATTTGGATTACAAAGTGTAAAAAACTTTGATAATATTGAAATTATCTCATCGTAATCTCTTTCATATGATGACACCTCTGAATAAACAACACCATGGTACTCTGCATTACTGCCTAGATGCACTATTTCTGTCAAAAATGACTCTTCAGAAAGGATAGGATTTAGCAAATGATCTAGCCAGACGTATAACATTGAATGGAGAGTTTCTTCATTGATACTTTCAAATTCATATGAAGTCGAGTCGTCGAGAGTAAATGCATTTATGTAGGGGCAATATAGTCTGTTGGATATCTTGTCGATACTATCACTAAATGGAAACTTCTTGCTTCCGTTGAAGAGTAAATGTTCCAAAGCATGAGGGATCCCTTTATTATTTCCAGGAATAGTGGTAAAGCACAGTTTACAGTGTGTAAATGAAGGCCCAAAATCAACATTATTTCTCATAAACGCAAATATCGTCCCTGTGTTGTGTTGATATAGTTCTAAGTATCCAAAACTTGAGATTGGGATTGATATAAGAAAAGCGAGGTCACTTTTACTCCGATTAGCATCCTGAATCATAGTTTAGATGTATATTACATAAGCATATCAATACAAAGCTTGTTTATGGAGTTTCCTCCGTCTTTAAGTAGCTTCGCCAACTTTCTTTAGAGGAATAATTTATTGGCGCCCTCGTATATTTTGTGAATGTTATCGTACAAGCAATCTGAAAAGGATTTGAACTCGTGTAACTTTTCTTTCATTTTTAAGCTTGTTAATATGATATGTTAATTGTGTGAAGTCAAATCTAAGCTTTCACAAAAAATTGTCTCAATTTCAACATATTATGACGAATAAAAACTTGAAGAAATTAAACAGAAAGAATAATTGTTGTAAGGATGGTAGAACTAATACCAGAGAATGTGGGAAGAAAAGAAAAAAATATGTTTCAGAAACATCTGATATAGGAAAATCACCATGCTTGAATTATAGTACTAAGTCAGGAAAAGATGAAGGTTTAATGGATATATTTGTAAGTAAAAGCTACACAGAAAAAACGTTAATAAAATTAAATCCAGTTATAGTAAAGAATCAGAGAGATGGATTTAAATATATTGGTGTTAGGTGTAGAGTTGCGGTCTCTATGAATAAAATAAGAAAGTCCGAGAATAATCTCTGTAGTTCGTTTAATTGGGTGGAAGGAGTCATCAAATACTGGGATCCAAAATTTAAGCTGTTTTTCATTCATTTTATTTTGGCTCCATCAATAAACACATACAGTGACTCCAATATCCCAATGCATGAATGGAAGCATCTAGTTACACAATATAATTCTCCTCCAGCAGAGTCTGCTATTCATGACTTAAAATTGTCACCATATGCGTTAGACAGAGGTTGGTTTAGTGCAAACCCATCTACACTAAAGTACTACGGAGATAACTTAATAATCGTTCCAACTCCGAAGACTAAAAAAAAATGCAAAGAATATAAGCAAAATATATTTGTTTGTGCTAAGTGTAATTCTGAAATAGTAAATGATTCCTTTGTAAGTTGTTCTATATGCAAAGATATATATCATTGTGAATGTAAAACAGTCAATGAGAATAGTATTCAAGATTTGAAGGATAATCGTACAAAATGCATAAGAAAATATTGTAATCTAACTGAATCCAAATTGATAGAAATAGCGAAAGATCATTGTAATTATTTAAGGGAAATGAAAAAAAAATTGAACAATTCTCTACCAAGTTCATCCTTTGAAGCCTTAAACGTCATGAAGACCGAACTAAATGAAACACAAATACCTTTTGATTTAGTTAATATAGAAGAAATTGAAAGAATCATTCCATTGGAGGCAAAAAAAATTATTATGGAGAATTACAACTTGCCACACGCAATCATCAGAAAAATGCTTTCAAAACTACCAAATAAAATTGGTATATCTATAGGTGACCATCAAATAAAACTTTTGTGTAGAAATTACAGATACAATAAACGAAACAATTCAAGGTATACTGTTGATCAAGCGATCAAAGATGATATTGATCAAACAAAAGTAACAATCGGAAGTGGACATTTTTCACCCAAAAATAATTTAACTGATTCGGAAAATACAATAAAAGAAGCAAATGAAACAGAATTTAGGTGCAGAGACTGCATGACATGTATTTACTGCAATAATTCATTATTAAATGAGATACCAATTTTACTTAAACCTAACGAACTTCCAAACAGATCAATATTGTACACTCAAATTCCAACAAAAATACAAGATTTTGTTGTATGTTCTATTTGTGGCATTTGCTTCCATGGATGTTGTGCAAACTTATTCATTCCACCGTTGTTATTGGGGGGTGATTATTTCAAATGTTCGAATTGCTGCATTTGTCTTCATTGTGGCTATAGGGATGCGGAATTTATCGACTGTACATCTTGGGATTCAACATTTACAACTTGTATTAGATGTTGTAAAGGTCTTGAAAAAGGTCAATTTTGTTCCATTTGTAAGAAAGTATGGAGCTTTTCATGGGAAGGGCAATGGTTAAAGTGTGATATATGTTCATTTTGGGTTCACTATGAATGCGATCAAGAACTCGATAAACCAATGGAATACTACTCGAAAAACAGTAATTCATATAGTTGTCCAGTTTGCAGGAGCCAAGATAACAAAGTAAAATTTCAAAGAATATTGGACAACATCACATTTTTAGATAAGAATAAAGATTTTAGCCTAATACCACCACCTACATATCATAATTACTGGAAGGTTGTTAAAACACCAATTGATATGGTTACAATTCAAAGAAAATTGGATGATAACCATTATGAAACCAATAAATTTCTGTTTATAGAAGATATTTATAGGATGATTCACAACGCTCAGATATCTCACATGCCTAATCATAGGATTTATAGGTCCGCACTCAATATTTTAAAAAAAACAAATAAATTGTATAAAATGTTGTTTGGTGGAGATTCATTGGACTCTTTTTACAAAAATATCTCTTCTAATCATGACTCCATTACCTTATCATTAAGAGAGGTCACTACTAAATTTTTAAATGGTGGTATAGATGACTCTAAGATATGCACATTAAATAATGATTTTTTTAATGATAAATGGCATATTAGCACCAAATCTGAACAGAGCATGGATGATTTTATTAGAACAAACATTATTGACAAATTCAATTTTCTCTTTTCCGAGAGGGAAATACATTTAAACGAATGCAGAACAAAACAATTATTTAAATTACATGATTGTCACGAATTGAATAAAATACTAATTGATCTGTTTAAATCCTCTAATCGGACTTTCAACAATTTTAACGCTATTTGTACAAAATGTGGTGAGCAAGTTGATGAGGCATTTGTGGCAAACAATGGTGAAAATCAGTGCAATTCATGTACAAGATGTAGCCATTGTAAAATTTTTATGAGTAGACAATCAATTCCTACAGTTTCTTGTTCTGCATGCAATAAAAAAATACATTACTCATGTCTTTGGCAGGAATCTTCCAATAATAAAAATTCACATTTTAAAACTGTGAAAAAGAACATATTGAAAACTTGTGGAATAAATAACAAAGACATTGAGGATAATAAAGATTTTGAGTGTTTATGGAAACTATACTCTTCCTTTGCCTCACCCAATAAATCCACAGCTTTAATTAATACGCCATTGACTGCAATTTCTGGAAGAGGTTATTATCAATATATCTCAGCTGATATTTACATCTGCAATGAGTGCGATAAAAATGTAACTGAAAGCATTTTCATAAAAGAAAATTTAAAACTGAATAATATTATAAGAGAAAATATATTTAATATTCAAAACATATTGAAAATAATATTATCCAAGGAAGATGACAAAATAAGATTAAATCCTTTATTAAAAAAAATAGTACATATCTTGGTTGATACCAATCTCGATGATACCTTTTTCATCAACACTAATAATGGTAATGTAATTATCTGTAATATCTGTTCGATGATTTTTTATTGTAAAGATTTTACTGATTTAGAAGGATTAGCGTTTGAAAGGGAATTATGTACTTCTTCTTTTAATTTTACATGCTCTGGTTGTAGGTCCAAAGTTTTAAATATGGATAACTTGTATGGTCCATTCCCACCTGTATTAAATACGTTGATATCAACTTCCCAATTCAGAATTAAATTTTCAAAAGATATCCATTTGATAGCAAGCTTAATTTTGAACCTTTTATTCAGTTCAGTAGCAAATACTGTAAAATTGGTTTTACATGAATCTGACATTGCGAAACTAAGGAAAGATATTGTAAAAAAATACTTGAAGTCAAAATATTCAATTACAACAGCAGATAATATCAGAAGGTCATCATTGATACAATGGTATCTATATTATATTCAACAGAATAGAGTCTTCGATTTTTCTAAAATAGCACGAGAATATCTTCAGTGCTTTTACAAGGAGCAAATCGGGAAAGAGATTGAAGAATTAATTGTCAAAAATACTTTGTCTTTAATAGTAAATTCAATAGAGAATATGGTTCTATCAAATAAATATGAAGCTGATAATTTTATAAATAATGCTTTTCATGATACCGAATTTATAAATAGATTGAATTCATATTTGATACTTTTCATAAAAGAAAATCAAACTATGGAAAAAATGGACACTAATTTTTTAAATTATCAGTCATTTATAGACGTTAAAACGTTTACAGACATTGAAAACTCATTCAGAGATTTTTATTCAAATTACCATTTATTTAACAAGTGCGACCACGAACAACTAGAAACAAAAAAACTAAAAAATGAGATAATGAATGGTTTGTCACTCATAAAAAACCAAATAATGATAGAATATAAAAATATTAATGCGAATTCAATATTTACAATATTGTATTACCTCATATTACATTACATCAAAAAAGAATCTACTTCTGGTGATTTATGTCACTATTGTGGTATTACATCGAATATTTTACTTGGTGATTTGCTCACAAGCACCAAAATAAATAACATTAAGATCCACAAAGAATGCATTTTGTGGTCTCTTCCATTTTCATTGGAACCAATATTAAACAACATTGGAATGGGTTACGAGTCTAAATTTGATGTTAAAGAAAAAAAGGACACATATATTCCAAAATTTAGTACATTTGGAAAAGTTTCCTGGCCAGTAGTAAGGAACCCAATATTGATTGATACCAACGACGTAATGATAACATTAAATGATATGAATATTTTAAAATGTGAATTATGTAGTATATTTGGGGCAACAATTAAGTGCTCAGGGAATGACACGTGCTATAAATATTATCATCTTGATTGCTTATTTAATCACTATTTTAAAAGTCAGGTGGAAAATTACTTCAATTTTTCAAGCAGCTACATAACATTGGAAGCTCCTGAAAATAGTATTAATAGTGTCAACATTAGGATGAAATATAGACGTGTTTGGTGTGAAGAGTGTTGGCCTATTTACAAAAAAATTATTGAACCGAAACCTGATATTACAGAGGGATTAACAGGAGGGATAATGCATAATTTTTCAAAATTATTATTCATTGATATTAGATTTATTAATGAACCTCAAATTCTTGAAGCCTCTCCAACCATCCATATAGATGAAGAGGCCACTTGTGATTTTCTAGGAAACCTCATTAACAAGCTAGACAAAATGGCACCGAGTAACAGTTCTATAAGCAGACTAAAATCATTTTTGCAGAAAATAGCAGATTCAAATACTATTAAAGAACCTTTTGTTTCAAATAATTCTGTCGTTGTTTTAAACTCTGGTGAAATAGTAGATGAAAAGAATATAGTACAATGCAATGGTGAGATCTTGTTTGTTCCGAACAATTACAGTTCAATAAGAATTTGGAGGAGTCCAATTATTTTCAACAATATATTTTGTATTAATCAGGATTTTACAGTTTTTCATTGTTCTATAACTAATTACGGATCATCAATTGAATTTCAGATAGATTGGGTTCCTGATCAAAGATTCAAGGATAGTATAATCAGATTTTTAAAATTGAAAAATGAATACAATGAAAGCGAAATGTATTTTAACGCTGGTGAAAATTTAAAGGGAATATTTTTATTTAAGATCCCATTGCTACGTGGTTGTAATATCGAGAGGTTATATTCTAGTTTCTTAAAATTAATGAGAATCAATAGTGGAAGTAGTAACAATGAAATGAATTATCTAATCTGTCCAAAATCCCTTATTTATTCAATCGGTTCTACGGAAAACCAAACACTTTTCAATGATACCATTTTTAGTGATGGTAAATGTGACAGCTATTATGCTTACTTATTTTTTGGAGTTAGAGAAGAATTTATATATAAAAACTTAAAGGCAAAAATGTATAAATTTTACTTGAATAAATTCATTTCAATTATTTATTGCTCAAATTTTGCAATTGATATTTTACACCCAGAAATTTGGACATCACATAGGCACCGTAACTTTGATTTAAAAAACCAGAGAAATCTGGTATATGAATACTCTCTTTTGGGTAGAAATGAAAGTAAAAAGGTTGAAATAGATAGGGAAAAATTTGCCATAATTTTTGAAAATGAAAATATTGACCTGGAAAATTCAGAAATTATGAATATAACATCTAGTCACAGTCAGGACACCAGAAAGAAAAAATTAAAGGTGGAAGACATGGCACCGTCAATGCTATACCGTTATTTAGATTCATTTCCATATGATAAAAGATTGGAAATCAAAAAATCTAGTATCCATGGGTACGGGTTGTTCGCAAAAGAAACAATTAATCCTGGAGAACCGATTATTGAATATGTAGGTGAACTCATTAGGAATAGTATCGCAGATAAGAGGGAAAATTCTTATAATTCAGAAGACAACTGGGATGGTTCCTGTTATATGTTTAGGTTAGATGAAACTCGCGTTATTGATGCAACAAATATCGGGAATCATGCAAGATTCATGAATCACAGTTGTGATCCAAATTCGTTGTGTAAAGTTATAAATATTGACTCAGATAACAAACACATTGTTGTGTTCTCAAAAAAGTTAATTGAAAAAGACGAAGAAATTACTTATGACTATCAATTCAATGTTGAAGAAGCGTCTGAAAAGATATTATGTCATTGTGGTTCCAACAATTGCCTTGGTAGGATGAATTAGTACGAACAGAAAAAAATAGAGTATTTACCTTCTAGAGTTTATTAGTATTCATATTTTCCTTTATCTCATTTCCTATCGATATGTTTCTATAACTTTCTAGCAACCTTTGATGTTTTTCTTTATTTTTCTTATCATCTATCATTGCTCCCGCATTTATTACAGTTCCAGATTTCCTAAATAAATTCTGTTCGATTTTACCATAGATAATGGGCTCAGATTTATGTGAAATATATGAATTACTATCTTCAGAAGATTCTTTGTCACTATCACTAGACTCTCTTTCCAAGTTATTCAATTCACCAGTTTGGAAATTCTGGTTTGCGAAATCTATTGAGCATCTGCCTAAATTTTCTTCAGATGATTCAATCTTTATGCTATTAATTCCTAAATTAGCTCCTTTATTGCTACAATCACCGTGTAATAAATCTCCTTTAAACGTTTTTAACCTTTCAATTTCCTCACTCTCTTCCATTCTGACCTTTTCAAAGACAAGGTCAACTACTTTGATTTTCTCTCTGATTAATTCACCTAGTTTGCTAAAACTAATAAAAGAATCAAATCCATTACAAATATAATTATTCACTAACTCCTTTATCTTAAGCAACTCATTAATCAATAGCTGTTTATCAAGTTTAAGACCTTTCTTTAAAACTTCGCTTTCATCCACTATTCCTGAAATACCTAAAAGAGTTTTAAGTAAATTAGAATTGACTTCTTCAACAAGCTCCCTAATTTTAATAAATTCATTAATAATTCTTTTTGTATATAAATTGCGATTTTCTGGATCGTAACTCAAAAATTCACCCTTCTTATAAACGTAATAATTACTTGAATTAAAATTTGGTGATCCATTTTGTCCTTTTTCTGTAAAATATTCATCCCCATTTACTAGTATTAAGTATTCATCCTCAGAATGGAGTTCACAATTTGACATGTTTCATAAATTTGATGTATAAACACAAATCAAAACCTTTATTAGCTGTATTATTTAAAATAATTTATTTTTCGTTATATATATACTTTTGGGCTTTTAATAAAAGGTATTTTTTAGACGTACAACCAAATAATTGTTCCATATTCGTCCACATTAAAATAATTGACAATGCGTCAAAAAAAGATTTAATAGTTTCGCTTCCCTGTTTATTTGCCTTTAAGCTATTATATATGTTTGCAAATACCAAACTTTGAAATGTTCGAATAACTTGTTGGCAATATTGAATGAATTTTTTTTATGAATTTCTGGGGACAAGTCTCGAATATTTTGGATTAAAAAAGTTTTATCCAGAAGGATTTGAAAATACTCATAAAACATCTGATGGAACTTCTGATTTTCAAATAGTTGATGGATTCAATATTGTTGAGTGCGAATCCTTTTTACTCATTTCTGATGATAAATTATTTTCAGACCAAAAGATATATATATCCCATCCCGAGGACAAGGAATGCAGAAATAAAGATATCAATGAACTGAATTCAATCAATTTAGACTATAAATGTTCAAACAAGAAAAAAACTATTCAATTTAGGGGATTGAAATTGAATAATCAATCTGAGAGTTTAATTGCAAAAGCAGCTACTGCTAAACTCGAAAAAACTGATAATATTGATGTTTTAATTAACGATAAATATGACGAAGATAAATCAAATCCTACTTTAAAATTCTCAAATGGAGAAAACCCCGGCAATTTGTGCATGACTCCTCGAGTGAAAGACAAAAAGCCATTTCAGATTTATAAAAATGAAAAAATGTACTTTACCCCAGAGAAATACAAATTAGAAAACAAAATTATTCTTGGAAAAGACTTCAGCAAATCCGAAATCTTACTTTTACTAAGAATAGAAAGGAAAAAACTTGCTTTACTGGAAGGCCAGCTTAGAAAAGACCTAGATTCTCTAGAAAAAAGTAAATATGATAAGCCAAGCAAAGTTATTGATGAAAGTATAATAAATAGTAATTTAATTAACTGTCCTGCACAGCTATACTTCGTTAAACACAGAATTGATAATACCAAAGAAATCATTGAAAGTATGGAAAAAGACATAGCAATATTAGAAGAAAAAATTTCTGAAACATATTAAGTAGGTCCGAAAATATACGTTATTATACAGTAGGTAACTTCTTTAAGTGAATTGTTTTTAAATGAACATTTGTTCTTATATAAATCAATAAGAAGTAGTTTGTCAGATGATAATTCCATTTCAACCGATTTATTTGTTTCAAAACTTGTGCATGTAACCATAGTCATTTCACTGCATGGGAAGTAAATAATACAAATTTGACTCCCTGGAATAAAATGTTCTGTGCCATTTTGAATAATTAACCCGACTTTTGATGGCTCTAAAGATACTATATGCAGGTAATTAGGTAAAGTGTTTAAATTTCGATTAAGCTTTCCATTTATTTCAAACGGTATTTGCTTAATACTTTCTAAATAATACAACAATTCATCATCGATTTCATTACTTTCCAACATAATAAACCTGAAATTTTTTTCTGAACCCAAGTTATTTATAAACAATCCTTGGTAATCTCTCTTTTTGACCTCGTGATAAATATTTCTCCTGGAGTCTTCTCCAAGCCAGCTGCAAAAAAGTGAGGCACCATATTTACAGAAATCAGAATAAAACCAATTTGCTAGTCGAGCTTTTTTATTTTTGATGTAGTAAGGAGATGCCCACTTTGAAATATCATTAATATGGGTTCCATTATTGTCCTTAATTGTGGTTATTAATTTATCTACAAAACTAAAAATGAGAGACTCAGTGAATATACTCAACTTAAAGCCATACTCAGTCAAATTAACCTGATTACTACTACAACTGTAATTTGAACACTTTGAGCATTTGTCTTTCAGGTTAGTGTATGCACTAAATGCTTTTTCTATTGTCTTTGGTAATAATTCAATAATTGCACTTTCAAATAAACAATTATCAATCAAATCACATAATCTATTATCAAATTTTCCAAACTTTAATATTCCCATTGAATTCTTTTCTTTTTTATTGTACTCAAGTTTGCTAAAACAATGTACTTGTCGCAATCCTGCTTTCTGGTGAAGTTTTTCTACTATTTTATCTCTTGTTTCATGTTCATTGAAAATATCAACGATCAACTTCAAAATCCTTTCCATATCACTTTCACTCCAGATTTTTCTCTCCTCCATAATGAAAAAAAGTCCAAAACTGCGAATATATACAATCTTTTGTTGTATTATTTTAAAAACAAACTGATATTTATACTTGTAAAGGAAAATCACTTGTAATACCCCAGTTGGCGCCTACCACTTCTTTGCATGTAAAGCCTAACTATTTGCAAGTTGTCAAATCATGTAAATAAATAGTAGTTATTGGTTATCAAGAACAATGATATAAACTTAAATATTAAGTAAATATGGGTAAGTTATTAATCTACTTTTGTGCTATTTTTTTCACTTTTAATATGTTTCAGAAAAACCAAATCAAAGCAACGTTACAGAGAGTTCTTCAATGTACTCTTTTTATGAAAAAAGTGACAACTCACCAATGTCTATTGAAGACCCTGATGAACCTTCTCCTTCGCCAATTAATCCCATCACTCTTAAACATACTCTTAGATTAGCATCAAGAGTTGGGATTCAAAACGTAAGTCAAAGTTAGCTTATTACAATAAATAATTCAGGTTTCTCCGTAGTCAAAGGAAACACATCTCAGAGATTTCACTAATACATCTCTTTTAATAAATTTGGATAAAGCATTGAGTGCTGTATCCATTAACGATTTGTCTTTCTCACCAACACCAGCAAAATCCTTTTCTTCAATAAGTAATGGGTTCAATAAAAATACGAATAAAGGCGACAAAATTGAACAGTTTACTGCAGATAACTTCAAAAATAAAGATTCAAAAAGTACTAGTAAATACCTTGGAGTTAATTCAAAATATTATACTATACATTCAAAAAATAATTTCAAACAACATATTTCGCAGATAAAGAATATTCTGGGATATAATTTTAATAAAAATAAAATTATAAAATTAACCGAAAATGAGTATAAAAAGGAAAAACACGAAGTTGAGGGTGAAACTTTTGATTTCACTAATTCATTCTCAAGCATTAAATCTTTCAGTTATTCCAGGTGGATTAGAAGGGACACTATTACTGATTTTATTAATAGATATATTCCAAGGTTCCTAATTCCTGCATTTAAAGCAATTAAGAGGTTACGGATAAGATTTGCAATACCAAAGAAAAGGATGGAAAATTCATTTCGTTCTAAGAATAACTCAAAAGTAGTAAAAAAAAATAAACTTATCAAGAAAAAAAAACCGACCGCCAAATCTTTCTTTTATTAGTCACTTTTTTGGAATCATTTGGAGAGCTTACGGAGTGTGCACTGTAAATTGATTTTTTGGTGTAACTCTTTAATTTACATATAGATCACTATATGAATGTCGAATTTATTAAATAAGGTTACTAATTGCTCCATCAATAGCTATTCAAAAACACTTTTAGACAAAAAAAATGAAGACAACGAAAAATTCCAGGATGAGGAAATTAAATTAGAGCAAAATCCTGAGATCCAAAGTAATGAGTGTGAAGGTTCAGAAATTTGCGTTTCTACTTCAAGCAACAATTCAAATAATACATATAGGGCCGATATTCCCTCAAAACTTGAGCAAGTTGTACTTGAAGAAAAACTTAAAAAACTACTTGAGGCGACGAATGAATATTCTTGTCTGTTGAGTGGAGAGTCATCTAGATCTGTAAGAGTTTCAAGCAATTCAAAAAATTCTGGTTCTTCGAGGAAACACTTTATTTCTGAAAAAGAAGAAGATGATATGTTGATGAGGGAGGTTGATGAAGATGAAAAGAATGAGAACATTAATATCAATTGGTCAATTGAAAAAGTTACGGAACAACCAGACTGTATTACTGGTAAAATGAAGTATTATCAACTTGAGGGGTTGAACTGGCTTTTTCAACTGTACAAGCATAATATTAATGGTATACTTGCAGATGAGATGGGTTTGGGAAAAACCTTGCAAACTATTTCAATTCTCGGATTCCTAAAGAGTACCTTTTTAGTAGATGGACCTCATATTATTCTCACTCCACGCTCTACTTTGGACAATTGGTACTGTGAATTAAAAAGATGGTGCCCATGCCTCAGAGTTGTTAAGTTGCATGGAGATCGTCAACAAAGAGATGAAATATTTTCAAATTTGTTGTTTCCAGGAAGCAAAATAAGGTCTGAAAGTATTAAGACTCAGAATCCTGAGTTTTCACATGTGGAGGAAACGGTTGAAGAGACTGATTGCACTTCGCTTACCACAGAAGATAGCTTAAAAAGTGAATATGCGAACTTCGACTTCAAAGATGGGAATGTGCAATATAACATATGTTTAACAACATTTGAAATGGCAATTAAGGAGAAGTGGAGACTGCAAAAAATATCTTGGGAATATTTAATTTTAGACGAGGCACACCGCATTAAAAATGAAAAGTCGTTATTATCCGAAGTCGTAAGACTATTAAAGTCTAAGAATCGTTTACTAATAACGGGAACTCCACTTCAAAATAATCTCAGAGAGCTTTGGTCACTTTTAAATTTTTTGATGCCAAATTTATTCTCATCTTCTGAAGACTTTGAGTCTATTTTCGATTTTTCAAAACTGGACTCGGATGAACAACAAAAGTGTGTCATAAAAACTCTCCATCGCATCCTCCGTCCTTTTATGTTAAGAAGATTAAAAGTTGATGTGGAAAGAGACCTCCCTCAAAAGAGAGAATTATATGTATATGTTGGTTTATCTAAATTACAAAAAAAAATTTATTCGGAACTGTTAACGAGAAATCTTGATGTATTGAACAGTGTCGGCTCCAATAAGACACAAATGTTGAATTTGTTGATGCAACTAAGAAAAACATGCAATCACCCATATTTATTTGATGGAGTTGAGCCAGGACCTCCGTATATAGAAGGATTCCATATGGTTGAAGCTAGTGGTAAAATGGTCTTACTACACAAATTGCTGCCAAAGTTATTTTCACAAGGAAGCAGAGTTTTACTTTTCTCTCAAATGACCAGGTTGTTAGATATTATTGATGATTATGTTCGCTGGTGTGGATATCCATATTGTAGAATTGATGGTTCTACACCTGGTATTGAAAGGCAAGAAAGAATCGATCTATTTAATGAAAATGGAAGTGATAAACTCATTTTTTTGTTATCAACTAGGGCAGGTGGTATTGGAATTAACCTTGCGACTGCAGATGTTGTTATCCTGTTTGACTCCGACTTTAATCCTCAAATTGATCTTCAAGCAATGGATAGAGCACATAGGATAGGCCAAAAAAAGCCAGTTACAGTTTATAGATTTGTAACTGAAAAAACTGTTGAGGAACGTATTGTTGAACGTGCTGCAAAGAAACTCAAATTGGATTCACTAATTATTCAACAAGGAATAATTTCTAATCCCTCTCACTCTGCTCCTGATAACAAGGAGTTACGCGAAATGATTCAATTTGGTGCCCAGGAAGTATACCATACAAGAGATTCTTCGTCAGTAACTGATGAAGACATTGAAACGATCCTTGCTACTGCTCAAGAAAGAACAAATGAAATGAATGCAAAAATGAAGAAATTATCAACAGAATTGGATCTACAAAACTTGAGGTTAGATGGTGGAATAAGAACTTCTATGCATCCAGATGACAGTAATTATGAGGCAATATCAAGTAAAGAGAACCCCACAAAAGACTCACCTCCAATTGTTCCTGAAGCAACTTGGTTCGAATTGGGTGAACGCAAAACAAAATGGAAACTAGAACCATCTACTAATAATACTTTGCCAAATAAAAAACAACCAAAACCAAAACTAAAGGGTTGGAGGGCTCAAGTTGGTGGAGGTCACGATTTTCAATTTTTCAATATAAAAAGACTCGATGAGCTTGAAGAAATTGAAGAGAAATGGAATAAGTACTTAGAAGAAAGTATCAAAAACGAAAAGGCTTATACTGATTTTGACAAGTCCGAAATTGAAAACTTTCAAGTTACATATGAAGAAGATAACTTTAATTTCCCACCAGAATTGAAGGAGTTGAATGAAAACCAATTAATTAAGCTCTTAAACATTGCAGAGGAGCACATGGAGGTTTCGATAGATAAAGGTAATTGGCCAAAAAAAAAATTACTTGCGAGAGCGAAAGAACTATTTTCTTCGAATTTTGTTCTACCAAGATGCAACTATGGTGAAGCATTAAATGAATTGAGACTTATGTTCCAGGATGGTAGAGCATGGGAAATGAATATCCCATGTGCAAGGCAAAAAAAGGTCAAGAAGTCAATTAAAGTTAGTTCAAGTGATAAAAAGACCCCAAAAGCATTTACGGATCAGATGAAGCAAGAAATGTTGGATTTATTATCTGAGGGATTCGCAGACTGGACAAAAGCTGATTTTCTACGTTTTTGTAGAGCTGCAGAAACATTTGGTACAAATACCAAGGCAATTGCAAAGGCAATTGAGAACAAAACTTTTGAGGAAGTGAAGCGGTATTATAATGTATTCATCAAAAGATACAAAGAACTTCCAAATGGTGAAAGAATACTCAGTAAAATCAAATCAATGGACGAAATTCAAAATTGGTTCAACGAAGCCGACAAAGCAATTAATTTTGTAATCAACAAACAGACAAAGAACAAAGGTGGAATACTTAATATTAAAAATATCGTGATCCCTTTTAAAATCAAAACTTCAAATAATAGGTTTGAATCGTTTAATGAAGATGAAGATAAGGCATTGTTAGCCGCGATGTATAAGTTTGGTGCCCAGTCTTACAACGAAATCACAGTATGCTTTAAATATATGCTTTCTAAAATCACTCATGTAAATTCATTTTATTCCTCACATCATTCTGTCGAATTTATAGTTGAAAGATGCAATGAAATTTCTAGAGCGGCCATAAATTACTTTAAGAGATCTAATTTAGGGAAACCAAACTTTTCATCAAGGAAGTCAAGATCTAATTCCCACGGTTGCAAAAAGAAAAGTAAGTCTTTGGTGTTTTCTTCCAATTCAGAAGTTGGAGATGGAGATTTTTCAATAGAAAGCGGGTGTGATTTTAGTGATCCCGAAAGTAGTGATGATTATTCGGAAGAGTGCGATACCAATTGTGCATCAAGCAGACAAAATTCAAATAAAAAAAGATCTGAAGAGAATGTAAATAGAAAGGGTAGCACTTGTTTTAAGAGGAAAAAATAGGTCTATTAACATTTATTTTTGTTCACGGCTTATTTTTTAAGGCGGCTGTTTTTAAGTTTCACCCGGTAATTGGGGGTTCTCTGGAAGGCGTTTGTTAATTAAAGCTTGTACTTGTCAAATGCTCCTTGACAGACAAATTCAATACTGGGCAACAGTACCTATTGTTGTTATCGTATTTTGTGGTGTAGTTTTGAAAACTGCTCTTCAGATATCCTCTTCACGGTCAAAAAAAAGGAGAATACCACAAAGGGATGAACAGAATATAAATGATTCTCTGTTTTCCACCCAGCGTGTCTCACTAAGAAACTTCGAGTTCCAGTGCCACATTAGCAGATCTAAATTAATAAGAAGTAGAGGATTCCTTCTTCCCTATGAATCTTTTCAAAGAAGAAAAATGTTCTACTGTAATGATAGTGATGGATATTTCCTAAATCCGCCCGAACCACCCAACCCACTTGCTGTTTTATCAAATCCAGGTATGCTATATATACACATATATTCTTGTATATCTATGATTTATTTACTAATTTAATTAACCTAGATCATTCCCTTTTGGCAGATGCAATGAAAAATCAATTTGGATTTTTAATTTTGAATGGCGGAATAGGTTTTTTGGTGAGCTCTCTTTTTTCTGGATTCTTTGTTGCGTATCTTCCTATTCCAATATCATATTCATTTAAGGGAATGCTTCAAAAAGGGGTTGAAGTTATTCCGAATATAAGTACTTCGTATTTATCTGCATTATCATTTTACTTTATTGTGTTAATAGCATGTGGTGAACTCTCCAATATATTACTTTCTATGTTTGGCTTCGAAAACACATCTAATATCCACCTTGATATACCTATGGTTAATCAGCGGGGTAAGTTTCTATTTATTTTAGGCCAGTAATTTCTTATCTATTTTTTTTAGAATCACCGTTAGGAAACCAAACAGACTATTCCAAACTTTTTAGTGAAGAGATAGAGTCTTTGCACACCTGTGTAAGTTATCTCGTGTTTAACATTTAAATTTCACATTATATTATTCCCATTCTTAATCCAGCCAAACGGCAGTATTCTAGACAACATAGAAGAACTTACTATTGAAACACTGAATTAAAACAATTTACTTAAGTTAAAAGTAAATGATAAAAAAATGTATAAATAATGTTCTTTGCAATATTTATTCTATCTCACAGATAATTTTTAATTTTTATTAATACATTTTTGCTTTTATTTATGCATGCAAAGTAAGCGGTCAGCCGTTTTAAGATTTTTGAGTCATAACTAGTAAAACAAAATGATTAAGGAAATTAGTTGTAAAAAACAATTAATGTTGAAAAACGAATAAAATCAGTAACAAAAAAAATTAATGACTTAAGGAACGTTAATAATGGCTTAATTTAAATCTGTTGAAGCTAAAGACATGAAGGTTGCACGCAGTTTTTGTCTTGTCTTAACCACACTTGGGTTAATGATAACATTATAATAGGAAAAAAACATTAAAATTCTGAAATAAAAGTTAGATTTAAAGATTCTTAATTTTTATTGGTCTCTTTTTTCTGACTAATTAGCTTAAGTGACCTAGATTTCAATTAAATACATTAGAATTTAACTTCTTGATTAATTGTCTATTGTTAAGTTTATTTTGATTAAATCACTTCAAAATTCAAGTTAACAATAATTATCAAGAATTTCTTGTGTTTTTTTCAAGAAGTAAATATAGAATAAAGTCAATCAAACATATAGTTTGAGTTTGAAGTAGCCGTTAATTTTCTGATTAATTATTAGATCTCTAATATTTTCAGTTCAAACACAAACTATTTTTATAGCTATTCAATATTTACAACATAAATTTAGTTCAAATTAAAACCCAAGTTACTGGTCTTTAATTTTTCTTTCTAAAAAAAAAAAAAAAAAAAAAAAAAAAAAATTTAAAAAANNAAAAAAAAAAAAAAAAAAAAAGAAAAAAACTTTAAAAAATTAGAAATGAGTAATAATATTCAGCTTAACGATTTAAATAAAGAGCCAAATACAAACGAAATGAATTTCAATGAAATTAGGATCAACCCTAATGAGGAGCCTATACAAATAAAGAAGGATTGGCTTTTGAATTATAGAAATGGAATTAATTCTGAAGAAATGCAACAGCGTCAAATTGAAGGTAAATATTATACATTACCTTTAGTAAAGGCAATACTTTTGAGCCACTACAACCGTACAGCATGGAATGACCCTGAAAGTCAAGTTAAATACACAAATATCAAAAATGGTCAAATGACTGATGAACTACGTGATATTTCTCAGAAATTGATGGTAGATGAAGAGAATAGTGGTAGAATTATTACGGAAAGGAAATTTTGCATGAAAAAAGTGGGACTTCTGGGAAAAATTTCGCCTCGTTGGTTCGTATTTAAGGGTACGAATTTGGTGGTATTTCATAATCCCTTTGAGGATAATCAACCCAAATTTTATAGCTTGATAGGGGCAGCCTATGAGGTTGAAGATAGAGACTCACCACCTCATAAGGTACAATGGACTTCACCAATTGAGTTGATTTCTGAAGATAGAACAATTGTTCATACAGATGCAAAATATCGTCTTTCTGTTGTAACTAAAGAACCAAAAGCACGCCATTTCTGTCTTTACAGTAACAAAAAAGAGGAAATTGCAGACTGGGTAAAAATTTTTCATGTTGCAAACTTGAATTTAGACCCAAATCAAGCAGCACTTATTTCAAATGTTATTACCCGTATTGCTCAGAGAGACATACCTACAGCGTGGGATGCGTTAGTATATGAAGCAGAGAATAGAGCTCATCGTGAAACAATGTTAAGGTGTTTTGTGAATAGATTAAGATACTTAAAAGCGACACGTGTTTTAAATAAGTGGAAAACAATCCATAAAGTTCAGAATAAAGACTATAATGAGGGACTAAAGCTCTTGGGTCGCGAAGTTATGTTGGGACGTCTTTATAGACGTGATAAACTCCTTGTTAGAACTAGTCAGCAACGTGAGGCAATAATTGAGCTCATTCAAGAAGGTTATCGTAATGAAAAAAGTAAAAGTCAGGCACAGATGAAAATCTCGACCGAGAGTTTGGGAACGACATATAGTGATGCTGCTGTTGCAGCAACTTCTGAAGGTGCGCAAATCAAGCAAGGTCAACAGGGTCGTGACTTTGCTACTGTATTTTATGTCAATCCTTCGATTGAGAATTACTACTCAAAAATCTTAAATGCTAAGGAGCAAACAAAAAAATCAAGTTATTGCAAACACACAGTTATTCCAACATACCAAGAAGATGCCAATGTACGTATTTCAAATGATTTAAGCCGTGTAATTTGGACACCAAAAAAATGGGAATCTATTGGAAAAAAGAGTATGTTTGTCGATGTTGATTCCATTTCTTCATTGATTGTAAATGCTTCAAAACCGACATATTTATCAAAAGGATTATATTCTATTCCTAACATTGTTAGTGAATATGATATAGCGGAATGTGTTGATGAATATGTTTACGATTTGGGTGACTCTTGTTTTTCTGGTATCAATGAAAATGAAAAATTACAGAGAGATTCACAGAATAGAATTTCAACTGGAAATTGGTTGGCGATTTGTGGTCCAAGACTTGGATTTAAGCCTGCACATTCCCCTGATTTTTTAATAAGGGACACACCCGTTGTTACAATGAAAGTTAATATCAACGTAAAATCAATTAGTTTAAATGATAGATTTTCTCGTCTTTACACTGAATATTATCAATATTATGCAGATGAATTACAGGAGATGACCCCATATGAAAAAACAACAACAATGGCTGCATTGACATATGGTGATAACTCACAAACAACAAAGTTAAACACTATTAAATCACTTGTTTCAAATATTCAATCAAATGAAGAAATAACTCGTGAATATGGAACAATGAGCAGTAATATATCGAGTGTTAGGAGACTTTTTTCTGCTGTTACAAACATTGAAAATGACTGTGAAACTAATTCTCATGAATTATCAGCAAGAGAATCGATTAAACCGTCAAACTCAACAATAGCATCAATCAGAAATTTGTTCACTCGAAATTTATCAAGTACTAGAGAGTTTGGTTCTCCAAAATCCGCCTCTCCAATGAGATCTCAATCAAAAATACCTACAACAGTCTCGGGTTCAAAACCCACTCAAAAGGTTGAAGGTTTGGTTCTTCCACCGGAGTTAAGTGTTGTGAATCCATTTGAAACAGTTCAGGTTGATAGAAACATCGAAATTAGAGACAGCACAGTTCAGACGTACTTGAGAATTACTGCTTTCCATCAAACATACACATCGGCTCACGCAGTTGGTGTAAATCCAACATATGATTTGAACTTTTCTGTTGAAGTACCCCTGAAGACCGATAACGCCTCGAAGGAATTAATTGATGAAGCACGCAAAAAGGCATTTGAAGAAGCTATTTGTACTGTTGATTTATGGGTTAAGTCACCTATTGAAAACATACCAGATGAATTAATTGCTTCAATTGATATTACATTGGCAGAATTATGTAAGAGTGACCGAATAACCCGTAAGAGATCTCAATTCATTGCTGCTGATTCGTTTATTTTGAAGCAACCCATTCCAGACCTAAAAATAAGTACCTCTGGCAATTCAAGAGCAATACAAATTTTAAAATACTTGGGTTTACTTGACCCAAATAGCGATGATTTAAAAGAATTACCAGTTGGCCAACTTGAGTTCTCTGCCGATTCTATTATTGAAACAAATATAATGGGTGAAGGACCAATTTCTCCGGAAACAATTTGTTTAGGTGGATTACAAGGACTGTCATCATTTTCACTCGAACAAGCTCCAAATCAAACCGTTCACCAAAAGAACGGTGATTGTGTTGAATTATACATCGGTCAAGTAAAGCTAGATGTTAATTGGACTCCAGGGTTATACTTTGTTGAAGTCATTATGGGAGATGTAAGTTGTATGACACACTTAGTACAAACACGTTATGATTCTATTTCTGCCGATTTTCGCTCCCACTTATACATTCCAAGGTACGATAATAAACTTGGGGTTGATCCAAAATGCCTACAAATACTTATTAGGCGTGCATTGGGAACTGAGGATAGATGTTCGTCATTGGCTCGCTTGCTTCAAGATTCAGTTGTTATGGGGGAGTTACTTGTTGATGTTACAAAGTTGACAATTAATGAACCGCATAGTAGTAATGGCCTATATGCCGTTTTTAGGCCATCAGCTTCTTCTCTATATGGAAGCAAAGGCTTGGATTATGCACTGGAAATTGCACAGCTAGGTCCTAAATCCGATGAGTTACAAGAAGCTAAACAACATATAATGACTGATGTACAAATTCGTATGATGATTACTCTAAGAAGGAAGATTGACGTTACATTGAAAAAAGTGATTGATCAATCAGATGACTTCAAACTTATTGGTGATACAGCACTTCTAGTTGTAGAGGAAGAACTAAAGTACCCTGTCTCACAAAAGGAATTTCATATTAAGTGTTGTCCAGGTAATTTTGATACTTTAAAAGCTGGTACACTTGGATTACCTCTACGTTCAGTAGGTAACTATATTGAATTTGAAATTGGAGGATTCCAGGAGAATTCTGATAATCAGATAAATGATTTAAGCACGCTGAATAAATATGAAAGTGATAGTATTTTGAATGAAGAATTAGAGGCTATTGATGCACAACCAGTTCCATTATATGCCTCTGATCCAGTTCCTGCGCAATTTTACTTACCAGAAGATCCACGCACATTCAGATCGAGAAAGCTACCCGGTATTTGGCATCGTATTCTTGCTGACGGGTTTAGACCTGGAGAGCGTGTAACACGTTTAACACACAGAGTAAGATATGTACCGGTTACAATTATTGCAATATACAAAAATAGGACTGCCCTCTGTAAATGGGGTGAAAATGTTTCAATTGTCCCAACTGAATTCCCAGAGGGTTGTGTATTTATTCCAGAACAACGTCTAGTAATGGGTGTTCCACTCTCATTTTTATCTACACCACATAAGGCTGGTATTCATGTTTATGATTCAACAATTACAAGATTACCAGATAATAGCATCTCTCTGTTAGCCGATATTGAAAATTATGGTGGTTACATGCCTTCAAGTGTCAATCCTATATTTTGCGAGTATGAATGGATTCTTTGGATAAAAGCAGAAACACAACAACAAATGACTTTATGGGCAACCATTATTCGTAATACAGTAAGAGAAAGAGCATTCCGCCGTGTAAGAGCATATGAAAGGACAAGAGATATTATGAATGGTGAAGAAGTCCAAAGCAATGATTGTAAAGCATCTACTGCATTAATTTCTAGGAATTCCAACAGCAGGTCTAGTTTAGAAAAGAGATATGACAGTGGTGAGTTAGAAATTGTTGTACATAGTTCAAGAATTTTGTGTAAAAACAAAGAAAAATTGAATTTTTATTCAGTTTTCCAATGGGCAAGAATTCCGGTTCAGTTATATGAAATGATTGAAAATGAAGGCAACTACGACGTAAAAAGTGGAATTCGTCACGCAATTAAAAGAATGATCGAAGAAAGTATTCTTGGGTTTAACATGAAAAATAGGGGGGTTGTTAATGATCAGCTAACCCCACAAGAACTAAGACCAAATCCAATAAGTATGGAAATTGCGAAGTTACATGCAAGTTATATTCCATTTAGCCTTTCGACTCAATTAAAAAATGGTAATTCATATTCAGTTGATAGATTAAAAGATGAATTTATGTTTTTGGCAACAAAAATTACTTTCAGTTCTTATTACTTATCAAATTCGTGTAAAGGTGTATTACCCGACGAAATTTCTCCATTTGTGAAAAATTCGAAGGAAGAGAATTTGCTTGAACAAATTAGTGGTGAATTAGTTGGAATTATTCCAGATAAGCTGGATAGTAAAAAATTGACAGATGAGGTTTACAACACATATAGATGTCGCTTCTACAACACCAAAGATGATTGTGAAAAAGGTGGGTGTAAATTCACGACGACTCATATTGAAACAAGTGATGAAGTTCCATTACTGGTAGTAAAATTGTTCCAGGAAAATAATGACGAGGATATTTTTGTGGGTCATGTAATACTAAATACAGTTGATTATTTAACACCGGAAAATCCATTCCAAATTAAACATAAAAAAATAATACCGAGATATTCATATGTTGTATCTGCATCAGGTACAGGTGGAAAGATGTACACTTTCGATAAAATTCCTGAGGCACTGAAATTTGTATTATCGCAGAATAGTGAAATAAAGGCAGAAGATTTCTATAGAGCATTGTATGGTGAAACAAATCAAGCAAGGAGAATTCATGGTCCGTGGAGAGTAAGAGTGCAGGAAGAAATAGAATACCACGGTGAAATATGCCTATTAATTAGATATGGTCCAACCGACATTAGATTATTGTCAGAATTTCAACCCACATCAAATGATTACAAAGAGCATATTTTAGACTATCATAGAAAACAATTTGATGAAAGTGGAATACCGTATATTCAAACAGTATACGATCCTAATACTCCTTTTGCATTGAAAATGGCAAGGATATTTGCAAACAATTACAAACAACTTAATGGGAATCTATTTGAACTATTAAGAAAATATGCAAATGATACTAAAATGTTGAAATTAATTCAAATTTATCTTTTGAGACCAGCAGAGCAGTGGGTATATGAAAGGTGTTTATATGAAGAAACACTATTTCTCGTACCTTTGACGGATTTATTGGAAAAGCAAAACATGACAAGATGGAAGTATTTGTTAGCAGATTATAATGATACCGGGTTAAAACAGTGGGAACAATTATACAAACAGGGGCTACTTTTACATAAAGTAGATGAACTGTCATATGATAGTTGGTCAATTTTAGTTAATGCAAATGTACGTGATAGATTACCCTTGATATTACTGGAACTATGGAATGGTGAAGAATATCTCGGAGAATATTTACTCCCATCATTGTCATCATTACTATTAAGTAACGTCAATACGACGGTTAGGTTACACACATCAGCACTTGCAAGAGAAAATGACAAGAAAACAAGATATGATATAAGGAAGGAAAATTTAACGAGTTCAAAGTTATCAACATTCATTAATATGGAACTTAGTTGGAGAATTAAAAGTACTACTGAAGGAATATTTGGTATAGTCGTTAAAGATGTTAGGAACGTAGTATCTGAGTTAACCGACGACTTGAATGAAATTAAGCCACAAGTTCATTTGTATCAATATTTCTCTGAAAATGATCAATGGAGATTATTGGAAATAACCAAGCCAAGTATTGCAACAAGAACGATATTAGGGATTGAAACCCCAGAAAAGTTAAAAAAGCAAAACATTAAATGGGATAACGTATTTGTCTATAGTCGAGATAGGGTTGTTGATTTACAATTTCCTATTTCAATACCTGCCATGGTTGAATCAGTTCCAATTGTATTTAACTTTAGCGAACTCTTATCCCCAGATAACAAAACTGGGTGTGATGAGGATGTGGAAATAACTGAGAGAATATGGTCCTTGTTGAAATCTGGAGTGCCAAACTATTATCGCCCATATGTTTGGATGCAACTAAGTGGTGCAAATGATTTAAAGAACACTATAAATAGAAAGTGGCAATCATTAAACGATTCAAATAAATATGGTCATGAAAGTTTGTTCTCATACTTGATTGAATATGCTGATACATGTAATTCTTGTGTACTAAGACAGCTAGACGAAGATATTGAATCAGCAAAAATAAAGTACCATATGTGCGAGTCAATATTGGGAATAGACAATGTACAGACATTCTGGGAGAATGTTCGTTATATAATGAGAGCAATAATTGTATTTTCGTTAAGAAAAAAATATAATGTGTACAATTGTGAAAAGTTCCATGTTGGTCTACCAATACAATATGCATATGGTCTTCTGGCACTAACTATTGAATTGTTGATGAATTTCGGTGGCGTATGTTTGACAACTGAAGATGTATTTTACCTATTATTTTCAGTTTGCGGTTCTAAACACAATATTTACCTTTGTTCTGATAATAACTCTGAAAGTAGAAAAAAGGACGAGAAAGTGAGCACGAAAAATAAAAAACTTATAAAGGGTGCCTTGTTACAATACTTTACATCTGAGGAAAGGGAAGATGACTTCAATAATGACATGCCTGCACAGATAAATGATATAATATTCGTGAAAAGTGCACTTGAGTTATTACATCCATATGAATATGATAATATGCTAGCATCTGGATTCCAGCTTGAGGAGGTACTTTATGGTTGTTTGACATCTTTATTTGCAGGTTCACTTCCTTCATCAACAATAACTCAGTTATATGATTTACTTTTCAATGTGTATTTCCAACCAAAGGATATATTTATCAAAAAGAAATGTTCTAATTTTGTTAAAAATGACAAGGTAAATATCTCGATAAGTAGACGTATATTAATATGCCTTTCATACTATATAATCACTGAATCTTACCGTGAAATCAATATCAATCCATTAATTTCGTCCAGGTGTATTCGCGAAACAATTAAATCAACTATGGCAACTATGAGAGATCCACTAGAAATGATTCACGGAATTGAAAGGGCTGACTTTATTATTTTCGGAAATAAAAAAATTTATGAAAATATACTCAAACTATATGAAACATATATTATCTCGTATCAAGAATCATTATGGTTTTCAAAAAAGCAAAATTCTGTGCTAGAAAAAATGATCAATATGACACCTTTACAGAGCCAACATGGAAGTGATGCACCCTCTCACATTGGTATGAGATTTATCGGTGGGAGATATGTTCCAAAGACTGTTGTTTCACCAGGGTTGTCACTTAAGGATCTAACTGAATCACTATATCCATTAATAAAATTCCAGGCATTATACGCAGGTAGAAGTTTACATCAATTACCACCAGGTGTAGCTGGTTATGTGATAATTAAGATTGATGAAGTTAGAGAATTTGCAAAGTATAGTGAACCTATCTCACCTGTAGTATGTGTAAAAATGGATCAATATAAAGTTGCAACTGATCCAGCAACTGAGAGATGTTCACGATCATTCATATGGAAATCAAATAATGTATTTATGTTCCCAATTCCAATATGGAAGTCTCAAGTACAAAAGAAAAGTTCCTATAATAGAGGCAATAATTATCATCTTGAAAATCAAAGCGAGCCTGAAATGCCCTTAACTGTGGATGTGTTCATTGAAGTATTAGATTCAGAGGCAATTGATGAGGATAATAAATTACTTTGTTCTGCACAACTAAGTCTTGATAGATGGTCAACGAATGGTGGTAGTTTATGTTTAAATGGTGATGATGGGACACTTGCAATATTTAATGAGTGCAGTAAAATGAGTTTGTTATTCTCATGGTATACATACATACCAAATAATGAGCTTGATACAAGTGCATTGTTACCATTTTCATTTGGAAAACAACAATGGGGTGATTATTCTGGTTATCACTCAATATATGCACCAGTAAACGTTGAATCATATCGAAATGAATTGCATTCTGAATTAAAGGAAGAGAAATTAAAAGAATGGGAATCAGAACCAAAACAAAGTGTACTAAGCATTATTAGAAATCTCAGAAAAATGGATGAAGCAGGTGGTAATTTAGAAACGTTACCAACACTAAAGTCAATGTACCCAGGAAAATTAGAAATTAGCACGGGGAAATATGGTCCCACAAGATCTCAATTGCAACAACTATTCTTTTTCTCTGCACCTTCGTTGTTACCTTACGTAGATGAAATTGTTGAAAGTTTTGCAAAGATATCAAGCAACCTATCAGAAGAAAAAATATCCCTAACTCCTGTTCCATTAAGAGAATTAATAGCATCAATAATACTATCTTCACGTGGTACATTAAGTGAGAAGGCTAATTTGTTATTTGATTTATTTGGTTATGATGATCCAAATAGATCATCAGTTGCATTTCATTCAATGTATTATTCTCACACCCCACAGTGTCCTGCAGCAATTCAAGTTGGTTCTCAATTAAATACACATTTACCACTGGAGGTATCCGATAAGTTGGGTGTTGCACCTTCGAATGTCATATCACTAGCAGGCGTTGCAGCTATTGTTCAAACTGCCTGTATTCGTTCAAATATTCCATTAGATAATGTCGGAATATATCAAATTACTGCATCTGTATTTGATCATTACTTCGATGTTCCTAGTGTTTTAAAGGCACTTATCATTCCACCAAAAGATTATGATGGTCGTGTTTCAAAAGAGTATATCACACATAATTACCGTAATTTAAAATATGATACGAGTTCAATATCAAATACAGAAGACGTTATCATGAATAATATGAATCTGTTCAATGAATGTAAAGGTAAAAATGGAATATATAACACAATTAATTGCATGGGTCCTCAAAATTCGAAAGAGAATGCTTATTGGTACAATATCGACCATATGATTGATAGTAAATATGTTTTAGATGTATCAAGATCAATCACACATCACATTAGAAAAAACGCCTCACTAGAGGGGTTATTTGGTATAGATTTTTCAGTACACACCTGTTTGAGACATTTTGATATAAATGACCCATTCCCGGGTTTAATGAAAACATTAAGAATAATTATTTCGGGTAAAAGAAGCAAACATGAAATAAGAATAATTGATTTAACTGTTGATGAAAAAGGTCACTTTATTGATGCTAGAGTTCAGTATGGGACTGAGACAAGTGCAGATCTTCACACTACAGATGTCAGAGGTGCAAATCAATTCAGACAGGCATTTGAATCTGGTCTGGCAACAGTGGACTTCCCAAGACTTTTGTACAGTGATGGCGCAGCGAATGGCAAGGAAAGAGTTCCAACGGCAAGTTTTGTATTTAATTTACACAATATTCTTATTGACAAATACAGTTTTGTAACTAGATTCTGTGATTTTACACTAATTACAGAGGGAATTAGAAGAATAACAGCGAATGACAGGACTTGCGAGCCTAATCAATATTTAAAGTTAAATGTTGAAGTTAACGTCACACTTGAGGAAAGCAAGTCTTATCCACACTATAGTGTTGATGAAATATTGGGAGTGCCACTAAAAATAATAAATAATGATGATTTGGTTAATCAATTTAGCCAATCGTTAGTAATTTCTGGTACAAATATTGGAAATCAGAGTCATAGAAGTGTAACGTCAGTTAATGGTTCGAATGTTTTGTTAAACGAGGATGGTTACTTGACTCAAAGATCAATTGTTTCAACAACATCTAAACAAATCTTTGAGCCATCTATTTCTGTTCATTCGTCATTACCATTTGTAGAGGATTCAAATGTTTCAAATCAGGATAATGAAATTGAGACTAAAAAGTCAGAAATGAAGAAGCTAGATTCAAACAAATTTGAGGACATTAACGATGTTTCAGAAAAAATTTCTGTTAGAACAGAAAGTAATGGTGGGGCAGTATTAAAACAGTCTTCGACAGCAACTTCAAAAATTGCAGCATTATTTATGACCAGACAGTCTTCACTGTTCAAAACAATATCATCAACATTTAACAATGAAGATGAGAGAGAATCCGATAAAAATGAAGATAATGGCAAATACTTCTCTAATGTAACAAAGAAAATAGATGATGAGTTAGAAAAAAAATCTGTTTCAAAGTCACAATCAACAATAAAGGATATTGATAATGACACTAACGAAGAGGATGAGACAATGAAAGTTGATGAAGAGGAAGAGGTATTGTTACAACAACAATTATCACCTGCCATACTGTCTCTTAATTCAAGAAGAATCAATTCTCAAACAAGTTTATTAAGTGCTGTGAGTCGTGGGGCCTCTACTGTCAACTTATGTCGTTCTTTCACCAGAGGAAACTTTGGATGCTACTATGAAGCGGAAGGTAAAACTGAATATCAGGTTGATATTCCATTTAGACCACCTGGGCAAGTTGAAGAAAGGCATAATATTAGAGTTTATATGGCTGATAGCATTCGAGTGTTAAAGAATAAGATAGTGGAAGCAAGTAAGTGTATTGCACAGAAGCTTCAAGAAAGTAGCATTGATAACGGATTATATAAAGAAATAGTGCTCGGCCCACATCATGTTGTTGAGTTGGTCGTTACCGATTTTGATGGTCATGTTCGTTATATTCCATTATTAAATGAAACAAGTTCAATTGAAGACTATATTTTATCAAATGAGGACTTATTACAAGAATTTATCACTTCAAATATGAATAGCATTCTAAATATCAGAGTTACTGCTAAAGGAGTTCAAACAGGAAAATCCATGAAGATTGTAAATGAAATGCAACACGAAAGTGCAGGAGCCTGTGTAACTAGTATGTATTTGGCGAATGAATTAGCAAACCATGAAATATTGGAAGATGGATTGTTAATTAGAAATCCATTAGGATTCAGAACATATTTCCATCGCACACATTATGAAGTAAGAAATAAAATGATAGAAATCGAACCAGGGAAGGTTGTTTCACTGGATAACTTGTGTTATGTTCGCAGGAACAATACAGTATTAAATAATCTTGCAGCATGTATTAAATTGGATTGGAATGTTGACGAATGGGTGCCTGCGGTAGCAATAAGAGGAATAAATACATTTTTGGATGAACTTGAGGGAATTCATTCTGAAACTAACCGTGTCCGTGGATCAAGAATACCACAGGCCGTCTTGAATGCATCAACGACAATTGGTGGATTTATGCCAGTAACACTAGGAGCTTATAATCCAATATCTGCTGCATTCGATTACGGTTTTGGTGGAAGAAACTCTGGCATTTCTATTTCTTCTAACCACAGAAATACCTCAAACAACACGAATCAATCAACAAAAAGATACAAAACAGGAGCGAACACAACAAGTGCTGGAACAAGAAAGCTTGGAACCAATGCAAGTAATGTTAACAATTCATCTTTGCAAAATTCAAGCTCTGTTTCATCTAAAATTAAGCCTGAAGACATGATAACATCTGTCTATGGTTGGGACCTTTGCTATGAAGTTATTCTATTGGATTTTCATGACTTGATGATTGAAGGTGGTTCAAATACAAGGGATTCTATTTGTGTTAGCGAAAACGATGTTGTGTTTTGCTTTAGAGATCCAAGTGTTAGGCAGCAATTCGAAATAACACAGCTAACAACGGATGAGAAAATTAGAATAATGTCACTATCTGAGGCAGGAATGTGTCCACAAAGAATTGCACTTGAATTATCAGAAGACAGAGTTGCAGCACTTAAGAGTGGCTCATATTCGATGTTATATGATAATCAACCTAAAGCTGTTGTAGTACCGTATCAACTAGTTTCAGAATTTCTAAGAAGGTTCAGGGCTGCAATTGAAGAGGACAAACATATTTTCTAGATTGACTGAAAAAAAAGAAGACAAAAATATTGAATAACATATTTTTTTTATCATTGTAATAGTAATGAACGTTATTATATTGCAATATTAGAAAATATCTAGTAAATAAATTTCTACTTATTTCTGTTTATGTATCTAGATACATTTATTGAATATTTATTTGGTGTGTTATTATTTATAGTTTCTTTGTAACTGTAGTTTGAATGATTGTTTTCACTTGAGCCAGTATTTTTTTTTGAAAATGTTATTACTTATTCCCATATGAATTAAATTATTATTTGAATTTGTGACATTGTATTTGTTATTGTCAGGCTTTCTCTGTTAATCTGTTATAATTCATGTTGAATGTCCCAATAATATATTATATTTACTATTTAAGCCCGTTTCTCTCGAGTAATTGGTCTTATGAATTAAAAAATCACTCTCATTTTGTATATTTGAAGAATATATTATATTATTGTTATGAATACCACTAGATTTACTGTTTAGCGAATAGTCGATATTTTTAGTTGAATTGAATAATTGGTCCTTAACCGAATTCATTAAGCATATAAGTCTTTTTTGCTTCATAAATTGGAACCTTTTTTGGGGTATATAGAGCAGCTTCATAAGTAAACGATATTTTAGAACTTTCTTTTGATGAAGTTGAGTCGCAATCCCCTTTATCAAAATCACAACTTTCATTATTGCATTCATTATCACAATAACCATCGCCAACCCATGAATTCAAGCAGAATTTGTATATCAATGGTTGATTTTGATAATCTACTTTTGTTACGGAGCAAACATTGGAACAATCACCACCATCAAAATTGCATTTTTCATTGTTACAATCGTAGTCACATATTCCATTTCCAATCATCCAGGTTCTACAATCTTTTGAACAGCTTTTACAGTCTCCCTTATCAAAAAAGCATTCTTTGGTATCACATGTTGGATCACATTGCCCATCACCAAGCCACATATTTATGCAACGTGAGTTACAACGATGTATACAATTTCCTTTGTCCATATTACATTCTATGCTATTACATTCCGGGTCACAAACATTGTTTTCCAACAATTCTTTATTACAAGCACAATATTTATAATCAAATTCACTATTAACTTTTGCATTAAGAGTTAAATTTTTCCAGAGTTTGGTTGCTAACTTTTTCCTTGTTTCAAACATTGAATCTCTGCAATCATTATTGTCCCAATTACACTCTGAATTAAAACAATCCATGTCGCACTCTCCGTCACCTAACCAACTTGGACGGCACTCTGAGGCACACCATCCGATGCAATCACCTCCGTCATTGCCACATTCTTTCAAGTTACATTCTTTATCGCACCAGCCATCGTTGATCCAAGATTTTTCGCAATTGTCCGGACAACCAAGATATTTATACTCTATTTTGTTTCCTGATACATTATTTAATAAATTTTCTTTCTGAAAATCCCTGGAATCAATTGGAATGATATTTGTTATGTTCATTGCAGGTATAACATTTATATCATTAGAAGTCACATATGCTTCAAAAAAAATAATCAAAAAAACAAAAAACTTGTCTATCATTCTACAACCAACAAAAATTCCGTAGAGATATTGACAAAGGATAAGTACAAAAAAATGACTTTTTGGTTGTACAATTCAATTTTTTTTTATCTGTATTAAAATCAAATGGTACTTATAGTTTTATAACAAAGCATGTATTTTAAGTTGCGAACAATGGTAATAAAGTGCATGCGTGGTAAGAAAATCAAAGTCTATTCGAAGAGTATTACACAAAAATTATTTGAATGAGAATTAATCTGTTCCAAAGTAACGGTCAGCAAAACAACCCAAACCAGGCACTACAAATCCATCAGAATTAACATTCTTATCGATTTCAGTTGTAATTAAGGTTGCCTCCGGAAATTCCTTGCAAATTCTGTGTATTGCGTTTGGGGCAATTATCAAACTTAATACAATTATCTTTCTTTGAAGAACACCTTTAGAAAGTAGGAATTTTATTGCAGAATAAACCCCAAATCCATTACTAAGAATAGGGTCAAGAATAAATACGTTTCTTGACTTGATATCTTCAGGAAGCTTGCAGTAAATTATATTTGGCTTGTCAAATCTTGCATCAAGTTCTGTATCCGGGTTTTGAAATTCTAGCAAAATTTTTCCAATTGGTATATCCTTGCAAACTGCAGATAACCCAATTTCCATACTCTCACCACCTCTGACAATAGAAACCGCACACAATTTATCTTTGTAATTACATTGAACACCATCATACAGCTCTCCTATAGGTGTCTCAATAGTTTGGTACTCGAACTGGAGATGTCCTAACGCATTCTCAACAACCAATCTTATTAATCTATCTGCCCAGAAAACAAAATCTATCCCTGATGTGTTTTTATTCCTGATGATTGAGTGCATCTGACGTATTTGGCAATTAGAAGGTATTAAATGGAAATTTGAGTATATCTTTCTCAAATCGTCCATTCTAAGTTTGTTTCTGAGATGTTGGACAACAAGGTCAACCGCAACTTCATTTGGGTAGTGGGGGATAACAATATCTGCGTATCTCCTCGTTGGATAGATATACTCGTCATAAGAAGGTTTAACCATTTTCTCATACTGTACTAGAATATCATCGATTTCTCTCCCTCTCTCTACAGTGTCTCTTCTTATCCTTCTAATTAATCGAATATCGTCATCTGTATCTACAAAAATTGACATGTTAACAAGGTGTCTAATCTTCGGATGAAACAACACAAATATTCCCTCAACAATAACTATTGATGCAGGAGATATGTATCTCCCTGTAGGAAGCCTCATGTGTTTTTTGAAGCAATAGCTCGGTATAGTTACACCTTTTCCGTTTTTCAGAGAATGTAAGACACTATAAAGAAGGTCAAAATCAACAGAATTGGGGTGATCAAAGTTATAGTCTGCAATGGTTTGCCCTTCGCTTAGTACTGGTGTTTTGTAAAAACTATCGCTATCTATTACAACAACTCTTTTGTCACCAAGGTCAGAAAAAATTCTGGAACAGACACTAGTCTTCCCACTTGCACTACCACCTGAAACGGCAATAATAAATACATTAGGAGAACAACCAAAATCATCTGCTAGAATTTCAATACTTCCACCTGTTTTTAGTTCTTCTTGGCTGACTTCTACCATAGGTCAAAGTTGTTTATTAAAAGTAAAAAAAAGTCAATTTTCTAGCTTTTATAGAAAATATACAACTGTTTGGCGGTATTATTTTTCTCTTCTACGAATCAGCTATTTATGTTCAGTTGTTCAGTTTTTGTGGAAATACATATCTTAGTAAAGCCATGAATTGATTTTGAATCCTATTGTCTATTATTTTAGAAATTTAAATGAATATAATCGATTTTGAGTCCTTAATTTTAATTACTGTTTGACTAATCGTAAGGTTCTGTCTTCCTACTGATACTAAGAAAGTTTGGATCAACAATATTATGATTTTGGAACAATGATTGACGATCAATTAATCATTTACACGGTAATAATTTCTCCAGTAATCAGTTGGTTAACATCAACAAAAAGAGGTTGGAATAAAAGAAGCCAATTAAGTGGAATAATTTTTTCACTTGTTTTTTTGTTTTTTGCGTGTATTTTGCAAAACATGAGAGTCTCACAAAATTATTATCAAATTCTTGGTATTTCTAACAGTTCTTCGAAGTCAGATATTGCAAGTGCATTTAGAAAACTTGCATTGAGGTACCATCCTGACAAAAATCCCGATCCAAAAGCACGTGAGATATATTCAAAAGTTAGAAATGCAAATGAAGTGCTTTCAAGTGATTTAAAAAGGAATTGGTACCTTAGATTTGGAAGCATTGAAAGTAATATTGATTTATATGGTGTCTCTCAGGAAGATGAAGATTTCATTGAGTTTCCTTTGCACTTGGTATTGGTCCCATTAATAGCTGCGGTTGTACCGATATGTTTATCATTAATGATGTGGAATGATCAGGAGAATGTAAGGGGGATTATTTTATGCTTTATTTTGTGGACCTTTTCTTGCAGCATATTGCTAAAGTTTGATAGAAATGAGAGAGATTTATTCACCTTCGTTCCATTTTTCAGAGATTTCCTCCCATTTGAAAAGATTCGTGTTCTCGATGGATTGTATATTACCGTAATGAATGTTTTACAATTAATAATGCCTTACTTAACTACAAGCTTCTATAGAAACGAATTAGCGGAGTTCTATCAATCGCTTTTGAGGAAAAAGTTGAGGTTGTTGATATATTTGGAAGATTTATATAAGACTATCTTGTCAAAGAATGATAGAAACGTAGATAACAGTTTTGAGAATAATTTAATACAAGAAATAAATATTTTAACTCCAGAATTTCAATCTAATAGAGTAAATAATGAGATTAAAAGGCATATACAGGAAACCAGCTCAAGTTATAGACAGCTTTTGGTCGATGATTCATATCTAAATAGTCCCTGGGAAGATTCTTTTCAGGATGTATTTTCGTTACTAGAAGATAATTTGGATTTAGAGCCCAAAGGCTCCAGAATTTCAATTAGTACAATCTTGTTTGTACTATTTTGGGTTTACAGAATTTACCATGCTTTTAGTTGAGGGTACTGTCTAAGATACTGATATTACCAGAATCATTTATTCCAATATCACTCAATGTGAGTGTATTGCTGTATTCGTCAATATTAATGCTCATATTATCATTTTCGAAAATCAATTTAAGTGGTTTGCTCCTTGGAATTTTGTATAATCTCGAAATGAGCACCTTGATCTCCGAAACTGTGATCTTTCTGTTGATTTTTATTGTCGGTGTCAACTTTTCTGACTGCTTGAATTTAGACATAAATGTAAGTTCAATATACTTTGCTTCCGGAGGCCTTTCTTCAATATTTACATTTTCACTATTATTGAAAATGTTTTTTGACATGAAATTGAGCAGGATATCACTGTTAGGATCCATCTCTCTTAAATCACTGTTCATATGAACCAAATATTGTGAAATATAATAGCGTTGTGATGAAATAATGTCGTCTTGTTTGAGAATGCTTTTATTATATGTTTTTATGTTCGGGAATAGTGAAATGATTATACTTCTCACATCATAATAACGATTTTTAACCTTAAATATCCTATTACTTCTTAACGAAATTTCCTCGAGATTTGGAAATGCTCTACTTATATACAAAATAGAATTCAGAGTTTCCAAACCACATCCGTCCATTATCAATTTGGCAATATTTGGATAAACATGTTTAACATCAGATTTGGAATCAATTTCAGGAATATTCATAAAATTATTGTTCGAAATATTAATGGCAGACAATTTTATAAAATTTTCTAGTATTCTACTTCGAAACATTTCCCAGTTATCTAGCATGTTGTAGCTAATATCTATTTCCTTGATTGTACCATTTTTGTTTTTGACATTTAGGGATAAATATTTATTTGACGATACATTAATATACTCAACATTTGGGAATACAGAGTTTTCATTGCACATAGAAGTAATTTGTTCAAATTCGATACTTGTTTTACTTAAACTCAATACCCTTATTTTGTCAAATATAAATTTTTTCCCCTCATTGCTACTCATTATTTGATTACCATTCAGTACTAAATATTTAGCATTTTTTAAGTGGGACAAAATACAGTAAACTGTTTCCCAATTAGATATCAAGTTATCGTTCAAGTATATTGATTCAATATTTTTTAAACAAGTTGAAAGTTCATAAAATAAAGATTTCTCATAATTTTGTTCCAATTTGTTACATGAACAATACGAAATATTCATTTTCTCTAGAGAAAGTGAAGATAGCCTTCTGCAATATTCATAAGCTTTCTTTAATCCAACAAAGAATTCTAAGTTACCATCATCAGATAAGTAACGATCTATTAGAGCGTCCTGAAAAGAAATTCCTGTATTAAATAGGTCCTTGTTATAAAATTGAAGCTTACTTGTAACTTTACAAACAGATTTTTCATCAGGTTCGTCATTTGGTTCAGGATCCCATTCTATTCCAAATAATGGCTCAGAAGTTTCATTGAAATCAATAGAACGTATCGTTCCAACTTTCTCATTATTAATCGATAACACACGATCACCAATATTAGTCATTAAGCAAGAAAAAAAGTGGTTTCAAATCATTCTGCGCCAAATAGATGGGAAGACATAATATCTTAGAATAAATATATAATTAGTAACAAAATCATCTACACATCGGGCAACACAAACTTCTATGTATAAAATGTCCTAATTCATTGGTCTCTTATCTACGTTTTTATAGAATTCCAGAAATCATATCACACCCCAGTAGTAGGGGTAAAGTGGGATAGTAAAAAGTAAACAAAAATGTTCCATGGTTTAGGTATTAAACACTGAGGAAATATTGGTATTCCACGCTTGTTTAAAGAATTGTGACTATTGCGATTTTTGTCCTTAGAAGTTGCCCCTAAATCTTATTTACCATTCAGAAGAATAGGGTGACAGTCAACGTTACGTACACCTTCGACAGCAATGTATTATTTCTCAGTTGAGCTGCTCGCGTCAAACACCTTGTTATCACCAAGTAGGGAATACTTCAGTTCATTTTGAATTGAATGAAGTGGATCATCACCGTTTTTGTTACAGTAATAGACATTATTATAAACTTTGCCTTGACCCTGAGAAACAGTTGCAGGTATCAACTCCACCCCACTTGATTCTGAATTTATTATTTGACTTCCCAACTTGTTTTTACTGTAATTATAGACATTCGGTTCAATAATCCTCTTCATTTCAGCTGAACTCACGTTAGAATTTAAATTAGTCACTTCGGGGCTATTAATCTTAAACAATTCAGGTTCCACAGATTCTTTCGAGCCAGTCCTAGTTGCATAAGTGTTTTTTCCGATCAACTTAGATAATTCATTGACATTGCCTGACTTTCTTTTTGTTCCCCTAACATTCACTTTCCCCCTACTTTGAGCTAGAGACTGGGCATGCAAGTTTATAAAGCGTTCCTCAAGTCCACACATGGCAGCTATTTGCCAAAGTTGTTTTGTGGTTGCATTCCTGATGTCTGCAATCTTACTCGCTTCAATTCTTTTTTCCGGGTTACATCTCAAATATGCGGATAATTCACTCTTCAGTAGAGCTCTCCCTTGATCTCCTAATCTATATTTTCTCGTCTGATTTAATTTGAAAATGTCATTTTGTTCAGTAGCAATATTCTCTGAAGCTGCGGTGGCAATTTGCCTTTGAGAAGTAATAGAAAAGTTGTCTTTACCAGTGCTATCTATTTTCACATTATTACTTTGATCGGTCACCTCACCAATGCATCCAAACGTTTTTAGGGAATCGCCGACAATATTTCTACTATCGGTGTCAGAATTATATGTATTTAAGTAGTTTCTAACCCTCTCATTTAAATCATTAAGCCCATTTATATTATTTATATAGGAATATATCAAATTATTTAACCTTTCTAAGCCTTCTGGTGTATTTTGGTCCTTTGTCTGATCTATTAAAACCCCTTTTTGGTTTTTTGACATATCCTGGGAGTTAGGAAACGTTGGCTTCATGGAGTTCTGGAGCAAATTACTGACCTGACCCACAATACCCGGACGTGAAGTGGCAATCGATGAGACTCCCGGAAGTATATTTGATGGAATTAAAGCAGGCTGTGAATTAATAGCAAGGAATTGTGATTGTGCCAGTGGATTAATAATATTTGTGTGTTGGTCTGTCTTCAGACTGCTCTCAGACTGTTTTTCCTCGTTATAATTCATAAAACCTTGATTTAAGAGCAAGCTTTCAACACCAGAGAGGTTACTAAATTGAATTCCAGGGTTCCCAACGGCGAGAGGAAAATTACCTTGAAGAGTATTCATATTATATCCTCTCAATAACGAAGAATAGTAATCTGGAATAATTCCTTGTAAATTACCAATCAAATTATTCGTTCTGTAAAGCTGGTTCGGGAGTATAAAAGGATTTCCGGGATTTAATTCATTTAAGGCACCTAAGTTGAGGTTCATACCAAGTCCCATGTTAATCCCAAGACCAATATTTGGATTCGGTGTTATCTGCTGGCTCGTATTCTGGCAATTCAACATTAGGGTTTCGAGATAATTATTTGTCAGCGGTTTACCTTCAAGTACAGGTGAAACACATGTTGTAGATGGGGCAGAAGTTATTCTGTGTGAAGAAGATTGTTCAATTCCGATAGACGATTTTTTTCCTGGTATTTCATTAATGGTATCACTTTCCTTTAATTGATTCATTTTTAAAGTGTAATGGTAAATTATGATATTTCCAGTTTAAAAAAAGGGGATGTTTCTGAGAATAGTGGATAAAATTAGATATACATATATGAAAATACATATATAAATACATATATATTTCTGACCGGATTCACAACTTTTTGAATAAGCTATTGATTTTCAACCTCTGAGAGAAAAAAATTGGAATGTAATTTCACAGTGAACTAAAAAACATTCATTAATAACGTCGGGCATGTATTTATTTATTCTCTACCTGCATATCTGCTGTCTATAGCCTTTGCCCCACGCCTAATTACGAGACATACATGTTACTTTTGCAAGTACATAGCAAGTGGATTACACTTTAGTCTCACGTACTTGTCTACAAATCTTTTTTTTTCTTTTTTTAATAATTTTTTAGGTGCAAATTACTCTATTTTTACTGGGTATGAACATGCTATAATTATTGGTGGTTAAGTAGTATTCATAACTTTTTAAAAGTTAATTTGAAAGTTGCTAGTTATATATTTCTACCTCTTTTAGAAAAGAACTCTAATAGGCATGTAGAATAATAATTATCAATATTTTAGAGAGTATAATTCTTTATTATTTTCACTTTTTAAGTATTATATTTGTTTTTTTTGTGTATTTTGGGTGTAGAGCTTTTCCACACTGAAGCTACATGCTGCGCGCTTCTTGAGGTTAAATATACTAGTCTATAGGGCTTAACTTTGTTAATGGGAGGTTTAACCAACAACGGAACGAAAAGAGGAATACAAGTTTATGATGATAGGTTACATAAATGCGATGATACTGAAGCCTTACATGCAAGGACTTTATTATATCTCTTTCTATCTTTGGGCGCATTGAAAACTGAGGGATGTCGCAGGTTACCTAATGAATATAAGGCATTTGAAATCTTTGTGATTGTAAAAAAAAGAGACTTGGTGACTGGGATTATAAAGGATATTGGTAAAGAACCGATTTATCCAGTTAATTATTGTACACCATTCGAAAGTAGTAAGATTTACATTTACTTTAATTTTAATTCAGTAGATAATATTGTTGATTACCTTGAAAAAAATGAATTAACATTCGATTTGTGTTTCTCTCGGGATAATTTAAATATAAATCTTTTGTCAAATGAAAGAATAAACGATATCATTAGTCCCATGAATGATATTGAGAAGAATTACAATATTTCTAATTCTGAAAACGGCTTCAAAACATGTTTGATCTTGAAACTTGAGTGGTGCATTGCTCGTTCAAATAAAATTCAGGATTTTGGGTTAGGATTGAATCACTTACATAGAACTAAAATTGAAATGTCTGGAGTGTGTAACTATAATTTAAAAGGTTCTGCAAATTCGGTTAAAATGAACTACAAAACAGCTCTCTGGCTCCCAGAGAAATTGTATTTTATTTATGAAGATATGATATTTTATGATCCTATAAATTCATTAGCTTATGAATCTCAAACGACAAAAAGAAGCAATGTTCCTATGAATGGAGGATCATCTCTTCAACGCGAGTTGAGGGAAGAAACTCTGTCTAGAAATCATGAAAAATTTGGGGGTTGGAAAATAAAGTTAACAAGTATTTCACTTAAAGAAGAGGGGTTCATTCACATTTACGATAGATTTCCAAAACATTATGGGCAAAAAAGTTTTAAGGTTTTTCTGCAACATTGCATTAAGAATAAAGATGGTGAAAATTTGACTCCGTATAGAGGCAGCTGGAGTATTCTCACTTTAAGAAGAACAAGAAATAGTATAAACACAGGTGATTTTTCATATAGTAAATTATATTCTTCAAATTTAAACATTTATTCAAGAATAACAGAAGTTTTTTTCGAAGACATTTCCGATAAATACTTCTTCGTTAAGTGTACCGTCTCAAGCACACTAAGTGATGGTACTGAAAATAGTGTCGGTGACCTTGATGTATTATTTGTAGGAAGATTGAATCTCAGCGGACTAATTAATAAAAAAGTAATAGTCAAGTTGTATAAGAACCTCTCATCAAGAATCTCAATAGGATATATAAATCTGGAGTTAAATGATATCGGTCACAAAACATACATTCCTAAAACAGATGACTTAAGTAGTACCTCACCAATACACAATTTATGTGTGTTCAAGAAAAGAATAAATGTTAATAATATTTTGGATGAGCTGAGTTTATTATTTTTCTATATCTATTTACATGTCGAAATGAGATCAAAAGTCGAAGACAAGAATCCGAAGGATATACTCGAAGAATTATACTTCCGAGTTACAAAGTCCTTGAAACACAGTTATTTGAATATGGCTAATATATCAAAGTTCATAGAGGCGTTCATACCTCCAGATCACTATTTTTTGGGTTGTTTGACAGAATTGGTTGAAAAAACAAACGATGAGGCAATAATGATTGAAACCAATGAAATTCTAAATCAACTATTATTTCCTCATCTTGTATTACTGAAAAAAATATACAAACATATTTTTACAGGAAGTACCCACTTAGAACGCACTCAATTCACAAGAATATGCAATTCTTTGGGTGTGAGGGAAAGCTTCGCTGTAGCTTGGTTCGAAATGATGAGAAGAAACTCTGACAAAGGTGTAAGTATTGAATCATATATTTATTGTATTGATCATTACAGAGTAAGAAACATATTCAAATAATATACTCGGAAAAAAGATCTTATATTTTAACCAAACAATGATAAGCCTGTTGAAATACTTTTAGATGATAATTTAAAGCATGAATTGATTACTACTTTGAGATGGTATCACAATTTGGCTAAGATAAGAAGCCCTTTAATTTTGATCTTTTTCTTCACAAAACATCGGATCTCTCACGTCAATTATATTTTCCATTTTCTCAGGAGCCAGTTCCCTCTCTAAAACAGTAATGAAGCTGGTTGTTTCACGTTTAAAACTTACCACCCCAATTGTATTGGCCAGCACCTCCCTTGACACCTGATTTGTTTCCGTATGCGGATGTCTTCGGGTCTGCGCTATGGCGATCCAACCTTGTATCTTTGTTTTGTTTTTGTTTTTGTTTAGAATTAGTCATTTTGATCAGAACAAAAAAATAATCCTTACACACATGCAATTTAAGAGCAATAATGCCGAATACGTGGCGGTAGCGCCACGTGTACTTTATCTCGGATTTTTGTAAGTTAGGTGTTAGGTGCATGGAGCCCTTTTTTTTGGTTTGGGCTTTAAATCTGCGTCTAATGAATTCAGTGCTGCCGATAATTGAAATCAAAAGCCAATTTTAAGGTATTTTATTTTTTATTTGATGGTGTTCTTGTGAGCACCATTTATAGCCATAAATACTTGATGAACTTTATACCTGTGCTCTTCTTTTTCCCTTTGATGTTTATCAGGGTGGCACAGTATCAGTGCCTTTCTATAAGTTTTTTTTAAAAGTTCCGGGTTAGACATCAATTGAAAAAATTCAACAGGTTCCCACTGAGCGTTTTCCCAAAGAACGTGATGTAATGAACTCAATAAAACACTTATGTCTTTATATGTTCCATCGGACTTTCTACACCAGTCATTGATTTCTTCATTGATTTTTTTCTTGATTCCGTCGAAGTGATGTCCATAGTTTTCATTGGAAGTTAGAAATTCTCTGATTGTGCCACTATCCACTGTAACTTTATCTATTCCATCCGTATCTTTCTGATTACTTGGTTCAATACTGGTTTCAGATATCAAATTAGAGATCAGATCGAATACTTCATATGAGTTGTAGTTATTTGAATCTTCTGAATGGTGTTCATCTAAAATATGCTCTCTTTCCTCGTTTTCACGATAATCTAGAGAATCATCACAAAAATAGAATGTGTCTCCGCGATAAACAAACACTTTAAGTATAACGGCCGTATTAAATGGAATTGCTACGTCATCTAGATTGCTAATATCACACCATATCCAGGGAAAAATACCATTTGGATCACGACTTTTATATCTTATTATGAAATTGCAGATGCATTTATCCAAAGAGCAACAACAGAATGTATATGTTGGAAGGAAGTCTTTTATATACTTAAGCTCGATCCCTTTCCCACTAAAGTTACTACCTAAAGGCACAACATTTAAATCAGTTTCAATATTCACTTTTCCAAATGAATCGGAGTAATAAACTGTGTAAAATAGATATTCATCACTTTTAAAATGATAATTACCTAGATCAATATCTTCAGCATTTGGTTTTTGCTCTTTGTATTTCATTTCTAAAGATTACAAACCATAGAAAATGTATACCCGCAAAAAGAATTAACAGTTGAGTGATGTCAACTCTAAATTAGCAATCTACCCTGTTTATTGATTTAGTCAAAATAGACAACTTGGATTGTTTCGAACGTTAAAATAACCTCCAAATTTAATTTTACAAATTAAAACATGGCGTGCAGCCAGCTCACGGAATACTAGAGCAGAAATAATAATTTTGCACAAAAATGCAATGCGAACAAGAGTATCTAAAATTTTATACAGGTGTATACGTTAGATTTAAAAAAATGATCCCATAAGAAAATTTAACACGAATAATACCAGACACAGAAAACCACCTAAAAAATACTTAAATACCTATACCTATAGTTTGCCATTTAAATATCAAGTAGTTTGTACAGGTTTTCTTCTAGAGCAAAGTAAGTATCTAATATTTGTTATAGGGTCATTAACTGCCGGATTAACGCATCATATCATATTGGGTGGCATAGAGAGACCCCTTATCTAGTGACCAACTCAAATAATAATTTGCATTTATATAAAGCCAAAATTCGCTCTCATAAAAAAAGAAAATTTTTATTGATTCATTATGATAAAAATAGAAGGTGAGTTGGAGACCGTTTAAAATTATCATGGGCTAAACAGAATTATCCGTATATTCTAACTGACTTGCCCATAGTGCTCTTAATTGTAAGACTTTTTATGTTGTGCCAGTTCTTCTTTAAAAGTGAAACTAGAAAATTTATTGCTAATGTCAAGTTCTGTCTTAGTTCTTCTTCGGTCATGCTAACATTACCTACAGCAACACCAAGACATAAAACTTTTTTAAGCTGGAACTTGATGCTCGCCTTCAATTCATTAACTTTTTCATCTATCTTATCATTTGGAGTGATTACCGTTGGGAATTTACCTGCTTTGTTTAATCCTGGCCCGAGTAGACGTGGGATTTGTGGCAATAAGACTTGAGATGCTAAGAACAAGTCATATTTTTTGCATAACTTCTTGACTATTTTCTTATTCTTATTAATTTTTTTCATTTCTTCGATATCCATGATATCAAGTCCCAATTTTTGTGCCTTTTCACAGTCGGCAGCGTCACCCATAACACAAACACGAGCATTTGGTTTAGGGACATTAGGCAGGCGGACAGTTCCTGCAAAACGTTTGTCTCTTTGCGTGTCATAATCCTTCAGTCCTATTTGTAACTCGACGGTCTCCAAAAACTTTCTTTGCTTCGTTTTTGAGCCTTCTAATATTTCTGCTATTGCACGACGGATTGTATCGCTGCTGATTTTTCCACTCATTTTAAAACGATATCCAATTCAAATAAAAAAGTGTCTAGAGACTATATACTTAGAAGAAATAGTTTCCAGCTATTAAACCACAAAAGAAAAGTATTAACAGCTAGATTGAAAGTGAATCAATTTTTTGTTTTGGTTGATCTCGTCCTTTCTAAATAAGACGGAATTCTAGTTTTACCGGCACGTGACTTCTTTTTTCAGTTGTTAAAAGTTGAGCTAAATTAGTGTCTTGTCTAACTAAACAAGTTCCTAGTAAGGTTATTTTTACTTATTTTCACCGAGTTGAATAAATTAGTGTATATGTCTCATATACCAATTTCATTTTTTTTCCGCCAAAGGCAGGTTAATTTATAAAATAATGCATGTTCGGAAAGGTCTGTAAATAAATAATTTAAGAGACAATATCCTCGTATTTTATTTTATATGAATAATCACGTTCGAACTCAAACAATTTGAGTGTTAGTGTAGATTATACAGAGTAAATGGAGATAGTTATACTTTTATACAAAAATAAATACATTTTTCACTTTTAATTCCCTTAGACAAATGTTACCAATGAAATATGCAAAAAAGGATTAGGGATCCATACCTAGACGACAAAAAACTAAAAAGATCTTCGTTCCCAAAGGATAATCATCCTAGAAATGATAATAAAAAATACGACGACTTTGGTAGACTAAATAAAAAACTTCAGACTTCCAACTATAACTGCGATACTGTAAAAAATCTTGAAAATAAAAAAAACTTTGAAGAGAAAAAAAGTGACACAGAGACACATCTGAGTGATGAATCTGAAACTGATCAAATAAAAAAGTTATTTGGAATTGAAGACTTTGATTCTTCTAAAAACAAAGACCATTCGTCTTCTAGTAGATCATATGCAAATATAAGGTCTAGGAGGAAGTATAGGCAATACATGAATAGACCGGGAGGGTTCAATAGACCACTTTCTCCATCTAAATGATAGAGACGAAACTACGAAATAGTTTTCATTGTATGTAAATATCACCGATTTCAATATGTGGGTATAATTTTATTATGAACTCTGCAATCATTACATCAAAATCACCTTGGACATCAATCTGATCGGATTTTCCATTATTCCCTTTCACTACGGATGCACCGCACGAAAATTGTTTGGCAAATCTTTTGGCAGCCTCGTTTAATTGAACATTGAAGTGTTCTAATCCTGTAACGATAGTGACGTTCTTCCTTCTAGCCCTACTCTCAACTCTGATTACTATTTGTTTTTGTTTTGTTCTCCTTTTGCTATTCTTGGATTCTTCGTTTCCATTCATATTTAATTCATTAGTTACTCCAGAATCATTACCTTTTGAAGATTCGTCTGAACATTTCTTTGGATTTTCTTTGCCCGACAAGTCTTCATTCCTTGACTCCTTCTCACAATCACCGTATTCACAATAGTCCGTTGGTAAGGAGCAGGTACCACAATATTCAACCAATGTTATTTCTTTTATCATCTTCCTCAAATAAGTTTTTAGAAAACGGTCAGGGCGCTTTTTCAGGTTGATAATAGAAATTATTTACTAATAGATATAATTTATTATTTGTGATTTTTTCTCAAATAATAGTATTTTAGATATTAAAGTATTATGGAAACAATAAGTTATTTTCAGTTTTATATATTACAAGTTTACAATTGAAATGTAATACGAAAATAATGATATAAAAGTATTTCAAACATGAAAATTTGACTTGCTTATGAGAATTTTGCATTTAAAATGTCTATTTCTAATATAGTCTAAAAAAATACCTTTTCATTACTATTTATACCTTTTTCTAGCGGCTATTAATGTGTGTACACATTATTAAAAGGACCGCCATCGTTTATGGATTTGCATGTAACAAACTGTTGGACAAATAAAAAAAATCATACCTTGCAAGGGGAACTAATCGCAAAATACTATATAACAAAATGAAGCAGTTTGATGCCTTTTCAAAACCTGTTTCTGAATTGCGTGTTAAAACGGCATTTGGGGGTTATCTAACTATTTTAAGCACTATTATTATTGTAATTCTTTTTTATTCTGAATTGCGTTATTATTTAAATGTGTCGAGAAAAGATGAAATTACAGTCGATAAAGTGCTACAAGACGAAAATATTCATCTAAAAATGAAGCTAGAGTTTCAAAAAATTCCATGTGACCTTGTCGGTGTTCGTTTATTGAATACACAGGAAAATTCTGAAATTTATCTACCAGATGGAAGCGTTGAATATACTAGAATCGGTACAAAGGTGCTGAAAAATGATAATAAAACAGACTGTGGGTCTTGCTATGATGCATCCATTGCAAATGATTCTGGGTCAAATAATTGTTGCAACTCTTGTAGCGACGTTTTCAAGGCATTTGACAAAATGGGACTAAAAATACCCTTTAGGATTCAATTTAAGCAATGCGATTATAATAAATCCAATAGATTAGAAGAGATAATATCCTCAAATATGAACTCCGAGGGTTGTATTGTTAAGGTAGACAGTCATATACCAAAAGTAAAGGGCAAGATCGAAATATCACACAAACGGTGGATGAAGTACAGAGAGATGACAGATCTCGAAATGAATGAAAGCCATATGTACAACTTTTCTTACAAAATAAACTATTTAATATTTGGAGAAGATCTTTCTAGTATTTCAAATACATGGAAAAATCAGGAATTTATTCAAACAACAAAATTCGAAAAATCAGAACGCAGTTCAGAATTAATATTTAATAATGCTTTTATTGATTTTGATATGCATTGTATACCAACTCAATATCATTCTATAAACAAAAAAACGATGAAAACGTATCAATTTTCTGTTAGAAATCAATACAAAAGAGTACATGTTTCGTCAAATGGAAGATTCATTCCGGAAACATCGATCCCGGGTGTACATATTAATTATGATTTTACTCCCTTTTTAGTCAAGGTAACCGAGAATAGAAAGCCATTTTTATCATTTATATCGGGTTGTTGCGCAATTATCGGAGGGATATTTGCTTTTTCTGGTATGATAGATATTTTATTCTACAAGTTAGTTTCTCACGTGAACAAATCAAAAACTAACAAGAAAAATGTGGTTATTCAAAGTTACTAGTAGTTAGTGGCTATGCACAACATAATTTTTATATGCAAAAAGTGTCTGAATGCAACATAGAAAAGTAATAATGTATCATTTAATTTAGCATTATCATAAGGAATAATATTAGAGCAATAATACCTATTATTATTGCAATTATAAAACCCTTTTTTGCTGTGCTCCAAATTGAGGATGTAGCTGATGATATCGCCTCTCCTATCCCCTTCCAATCAACATATGTTCTGTTCTCAGTAACATTTTCTAGTACAGGATCAACGTTTGGTGGCTCTCTTCCCTTACCAACTGGGTTGGAGTCGGATATTTTTCCGGGAACAATTGCTATTTCAAGTTCAACCTGACCCTGGGGCAAATTTTGTTTTGTAGGGTGTGAGAAACCAAACCAAGTCTTCGGAATTTTCGTAATTTGAGACGAGTGTTTTTTCGCTTTTCCGAATTCATTAGACAGGTCAACAAGGCAATCACCTATGTGCTCACTTTGAATGAGACCATATGACCAAAGTTGAAGTTTGAAAATAGGATATTGCGCAGGGATTTTAATATCAAATACAAATCTCCAATTAAAAATACCGGTTCCATCCTTTGAGTTGTAGTGAGTTTCTGTGGATTGTGTTTCCATATTTAATTCATCAATATTGTATATCCCACTAACGTATAGTGAGATAGTGGTGTTTGGTTCTATTGGAACATGCCTTACACGCCAAATAACTACTCTCAATTGAAAACTTTGTGGATCAACTGATGAAAGTTCTGTAATAGGAGTTGCCTTTGCAATCTGTTCAGACATTATTTCATACCAAGCTCTCAGAGTACCATGAGAAACGAAACTCTTTTCCACCCTGAGTGTTCTCATTTCAATAGGAGTAGTATCTTTTTCGAACATTGATTGTATTTTTGGGTGAAACCAACGATCTTCGATGTCAATGAATGTACTTCCAATAGTTTCTTCAAGCACGGCTCCCGTTCCTATTAAAGATATTCTAACAAGAGCATTATGAGGGAGAATACAGCCAATTTCATAAACCTGATTAAATTCTGGTTTATATCCTTGACGTCTTACGAATCCACTATCTCTGATATTACCAGGATATACGCTTCTCTTTTTTTTTCCATTACCATCTAAAACAGCATTTTCTCCACTTTTTTCTCTCGATCGTATGTATATATAAACGGATGGATTTATGTCTCCACTTGGTGGTAGTAGCCCCCTTGCAGAAAGTACATAACATCTTGCAACAATTGGTTTCATATTGTTATATTGATTTGCAATCCACATTCTATTATCTGAAAATGTTTGTAGTGTTTCCTCCTGTACTTTTGTATCAATAATATCATTGCCGTCTTCTTCAGGTTGTTGAATTATACAAAGAGTATATTTGATGTAGCCAACAATATAATATAGTCCTTTTTCATTCAAAGATACAATTGGGAGGGTGTGGTATGGTAACTCCTCAGGGTCCAAATCTTGTTCTAATTCGTATGGGATCTCGAATCTTTGTTCAGTTTCGTCCTCTTCTGAGAATATTTTCAAATCGAAATTTAGTAACCTTGCATCAAACCCAAAAATTGTTCCAATTTTTTTGAGTTTGAGTGCCATATTTGCCTGATCATCATCCTTTGAAATAATATTCATATCAATGAATGTATTTTCATCATCATCAGTTTTCGTTTTCAGTAAATCTATAGGAGGATAAAAAAGTGAATTTGAAGCATCTGGGTCAAATGCTGGACCTGAATTAGAACTAATATTTGTGGGAGAGGATATTGATTTCATTGTATTTAATACCTTTCTGTTATCTAGTGATAGCTCGTCCTCTTCACGAGCATCAGGAATGTTTATGTTTGTAACTTCGTAATCATTAGATCCAACAATAAGTTCGTCTAATGTAGTCAAGTGAAAAAATTCCTTATTTTTTTTTTTTTCTTTTTCGTCGTACCAAGGTATAACAGAATTAAAATACAAAATAGCGAATCCAGATGAAACATTGGATTCACCAGAATAACCGGAAACTTTTTCATTAACATTTATTTCAAAATAGGATTGAAATACATCTCTTTTTGGAAGATCAGTTGTTATTGCAAAATCATGTAAGTAGTTCCAATTGCCTTCGTCTCCGCAATTTGGAGCAGGGGTTGTATCATGCCAAAGTGGAGCATTGGACTCTTCAATTTCGCGTCCAAAAGACACAGAGACGGTGGGGTTGTTTAATGAACTAAACATTCTTACACCTATTATGAATAGTCTAATATCTGCGGGTATTGTTGTTGGCCTTATATCGTCATAAAATGGGTATTGTTCTATTTCGTTAACAGATACAAGCTCAAATGAGCATAATATTCTAGCATTGGTATCCTCTTGTGGATTTTTTGTTTCAGAAGGTTTTAAATAGAGCCATTCAGGTGTAGATTTCCAAACCTTTGGGACTTTAGAAAGTTTATATGTTGTAAAGCCAATTCTTACATCAGTACTTAGATAACCGTGGCTTTGACTATAAACCTCAATTAATATATCAGATCCCAACGAAAGATTGTTTGGTAAAGAAATTTGGACCTCATAAGCCTCATACCATTGTGGGACTAGTGAGGATTTAATTGACCGAGATTGAACTGTTTGGTCTCCAATAGATATTCTTACATATGGATTCGGTAATACTGTCCCAACTCCTTTGAAATTCATTCCTTCATAGATAAAAGATCTGAAGTAAAAATCTTCAAGAGAATATTTCAATCTCTGTGGTCGCTCAGAAGCTGTGTTTGCAGGTAGAATTGTAATACTTGCAAGCAAGTTAAAAGTATAGCCTTGATTTGTATTGTAAATAGGCTTCAATGTATACCAGTTTGGATTTACTCCAGCGTCTTCAATTAAAGTGGAAAGGGACACTCGAGTAAATGATGCCCTTGTAAAAGTACTTGGAGCCCAGAATGAACTACCAGACCCGGTTTGAGAGTAAATGAATAGGTCCCATGGGTCTTGCCCATCAGACAGGTAAAAATATGTTTCATCAAGTCTTCCAGTTTGTTCATCAAATATTATTGGTTCACCACTTTGTGGCATTGCAATTGTTGTAATATTATGTGGACCAATACAAAATTCAACAACAACCTCGCCCTCAAAAGATGGTCTACATGATATTTCATATATATCTATCCAGAGGAGATACCTTGTCATTGGGGGTTCATTTGAAAGGGGTGTTGTTTGGAGAGATTTAACGGTACATGCTTGTGTTTTTTGTGAACTCGCAGAAATCAATATTCTACCTGCATATGAACTTGGAACCAAAGATGTAGTAGATGTACTTGTAGATGAAAACAATTCTGCTGCTCCTCCATATGGTGGTTCGGTCCAATATATATTAACCCATGTAACTGGAAACGCCTCCTTAAATATCGTGAAGGCATCCAGTTTAAATTTGCCAATAAGTGTGGGTTTCGACTCACCGTTCCATAACTCAAATAAAATATTAGAATCAGAACACGGGAGATATCCGGGTAATGTAATCAATGATTTCCATGTCGGATTGGCCTCATTTTTAATACATGGAGTTGATAATTTCGAAATTCCATGTCTAACTGTTACAAACGGTTCAAGAGTCGTATACAGCCCTGTTATTGGTGCTATATCTTGACCTTTGTAGATACATATTGAGAGGTTATATTGAGTTAAACTAATTTCAGGTGAAGAAGTTATTTTAACACCCTGATCATTATCATTCATAATGTTCACAGTATCATCCACTGCAGGGATTGAATCACCAGGTGCAAAAATTCCGACCGTAACCAATGCGAAGCCAGTTGTTTCTGAAGGTCTGTCTCCCAAGATGAGTGGTATCCAATTTCTATATATCCAATGTTGTGATTTACCATATACATAGTTGAAGCTGAAAACATGTGAGCCAATAGGTGCACTTGAAAGTATGTATGCATGCATTACGTTGATTTCAATAGTTGAACATTCAAAATCGCCTCTAGTCAATGTTTCAGTAAAGTTGTATGATGCCTGAACTAGTGTAGATGAGGCTGAGTTTTGCTTTGGGGTAGTTTTTACTTGGTTACAGACTTTAATCTCAACGAAAGGATTTGGAGTAATATTAGATGTTCCATCGTTGAATTTTAAGTCTCGAAGTTCGTGTATATCAATACGAATGTTATACTCTGTAGTTGGCTGTAACATTAAATGTTAATGTTTCAGATTGTTCCTATTTATACAAGTCATTTCAAAGTGACCCACAGAGAGGGTTATATGTGTGGCGCAATGTAAGAATTGAAAATTCTCATTTAAATCTATTAGAAATGCCAAGTAAATATATAATCGAACCATTGATTCTTTAAAATACTTAATTGTATAGTAGATAATGGGTAACGAGACTGAATGTACCTATTCAACTGTGAAGGATATAGGTGAATGGCAAAAATTATGCTCTTATAAACCAAGCAATCATGAAGATTACAAACTTGATTGGTGGATGAGTTTTATTGAAGGTGTATGTAATAATAATAGTTCAATTACGATTGATATATTTAACCTAAAGAACTCTGCACAGAATGAGTTTTCTCAATGGCCAATTGAAATTCTTTGCTTACCAAACGTTTTTAAAGGGTTGATAAACAAACAACAAATAACAAATATGAGAAATGTTTGCAGCTATATTGAAAATATTTGGGAAATCTCATTGGAAGTTGAAGGTGATAAGCGTAGGGTGAAAAACTCGAGGATTGCGTTTGGTTGGTTTCATTTTTTGTTTGGTTCACTTGACTCGAAGATAACAAATTATTTTTCCAAAGAACTAAATAATGAAATTTTAGATTCAGATACCTTCATTTGTTTAGGACTCGTGAAAAAAATTGTTTTAAAATTAATAAGTGATATTGAACAAGAACTTCTTGGAAGAATTAACAAGTCGCAGTGTAATTATGAACTCACTATTATCAAAGAGCATTTTAATGCGTATATTGCAGAAAATTTTCTTCACATTAAAGAAATTACAATGAGTATTCTTTCTGACGTTATTATTTGGTATTTTTCGCTTTTCAGTCCAGGTGGATGGAGAATAAGACCATTTGTGGTAGTAAATGTGAACTCCAGAATAAATGTTTATAAATTTAGAAGAGAGAATTTGAATTCAAGGAATAATAAAGAAATAGAAATAATGGATTGTGACATCGCAGAAGTTATTATTCGGGTAACTGAAATGGAACTACAGAAGTCAATTTCAAGTCTAGAGGAAAAATATGTATTCCACGACTTAAAATGTAAAGAATATGCGTTGAACAATCAAAAACAACTTGCAATAAATCATCTCAAACAAAGACGTCAAATTGAAAGTGCTCTTACAGAAATAAATGAGCAACTACTGTTGATTAACCATTCAAAAGTTGAGATTGATACTTCTAATGCAAGGATTTCACTACTAGCTGCACTTGAATCTTCATCAAATATTTCAAAGAAGATATTTAATGAATCTGAAATAATGAAAAAACTTGAAAATATTTCTCAGACAAGAGAGGAAATTGAATTTACACAAAACTCCATTAATTCGTTACTGCAATCGTGTACAAATAGCAAAACACAGGAGGAAAGGGTATCAAATGAACTTGAGAAAGAACTAGATGATCTTCTCGCAAGAATGAAGGTAAACAATACAGAAGGTATGAAGAGTGGAGTTTGTAAGGACGATGAGGTAATCCGAACCGCAAAAATGGAAACAACCGAACCCTCAGCGAACCTGTTGAAGACCATTCCATAACGGAGAAATCAAAGAAAATCAAAAGGAATAGATCACATTAGGATATAAAAAAGAAGGGAATGCCACAACTTAACTGCAGTAATCAAATTATACTGTGTAGAACACCTAAAAGTCTATGCCGAGGGCAGTACGGTTAAAGTTTATCTAGGTAGTTATCAAGTGCAGGTATCTCCTCTTTTATGTTCTTCCTCTTTCTTATCGACTTCACAAGTTCCTCGGTCTTACTTCCTTTCTCCAACGGGTCACCATTAATCAACTCCCAGTGATCAAACACGCATTGAGGGAACGCCTTTCCAGATGTCGCAGCACGTAGCACGGTGGTAAATTTGAACGAATCAGCGACGGGCAGATAGGCCTTGATCTCAACTTGTGGAGTTCCCGATTTAGGTTCTTCATGGAATACATGACCTCTCCTCTGATTTAGAGTTGCGTAGATACCGCCAACTACCTCCTGTGGGGCAGATATTTCGACCAAAAACATTGGCTCCAATAGTCTGGGTGAGGCCGTCAATGCCGCAGCGTACATTACACGACGACAAGTGGGAGTAATCTGACCCGCGCCGCGATGTATTGCATCTGCATGTAAAGTAACATCTAATAGGTTAAAGCGAATACCCCTCATGTCCTCCTCACAAAGAATACCCTCTTTTGTTGCCCACTGGAAGGCAGAGTTACAGTGGTCTTTTATTTCATTAAGATACTGGATACCAGTAGTAGAATCAACCATAATGTTGGGACCGGTGGTTTCCGGACCGAAACACCAGATTTTCATTGCCAGGTTTTTATCAAATCCATACTTATCGTGAAGAATATTGGATCTTTCCTTTGGATCATCCCTTGGCGACACCTTTCCTTCCTCAATATCATCAGCAAGACCATCAGGTAATGGTTCGGCAGTCATGTACAATCTGTTGTGTTTATTGGGTGACTTTGATAAGCAAGTTTGGCTAGACAAATTAATAACAGTTTCTCTGTAGGATACAATAGGATCAGATGCAACGATTTCAATTTGAGCATACTCCTGTTGAAGGTCTTGTAAACAAATTTCAACGTGCAACTCGCCACATCCTGCAATAATGTGCTCTCCTGTTTCCTCTTTACTACAAACAACCAATGGATCTGATTTAGAAAGTTTTTTCAGACCCTCAACGAGTTTCGGCAACTCCTTGTTGTCCTTCGGACGCACGGCAACGCGCACAACTGGAGATACAGAGTACTTCATCGATGCAATGTTATGAGCAGTTTCTGACGTCGTAATTGTACCAGATTTGAGAAGATATTGATCTATACCAACTAGACCTACCGTGTTACCTGCAGGAACATCAGGTATTTGCTCAACATAACGGCCCATCATTAGGACCGTACGTTGAATATTCTTAATGTTTAAGTCCTCCTTACCTCCAGGTACATAACGTGGGCCTTGGATTCGGACTTTCTGGCCAGTTGCAACCGTCCCAGAGAAAACACGACCAAACGCATAGAAACGGCCCTTATCACTAGTCGGAACCATTTTAGAAACAAACATACAAAGAGGTGCATCTGGATCACAGTTCCTAATACCCTGTGCTGTTTCGTCATCTTGAGGGCCCTCATACAGGTTTTCAACACGATACTTTTGCGCAGCTGCAGGTGAAGGTAAGTGAGTGACAATCATTTCCAGTAAAGTATCACCTGCATTTAACCACAATTGCATAACCTTTTTTAATAGTGGCTTATCAACAAGAGATTTATCATCACCTTTTAGCTCCACACCCAAATTTACCAGCATTTTTTCATACTTTGCCTTATCACCATTCATAATCGACGAAAACAACTGGCATATAGGCTCCATGATGAATTGACAAAAAGCTCTTTTACTTCCAGGTTCCTGAGTTTTTGTGAATTTTTTTGTTTCGGGGTTGAAGAAATTGTCACCCCAAAGACGTTGCATCATTTTTGTCTTCTCAACACCAAATTTTTTGGCATAAATACGGGCAAATTTCTCAACGGTGAATGCCCAACCATGTAATCCAGACCCAAAAGAGACAGTACCTTTCTCTGGAAATACCTGAACATCACCCATTAATTCATCTGAATAAGTTGAAATGATAACGTTGACGTTCTCAATTACACGGGTGAAATTCTGGTAAATATCCTCAGCTTCCCATTGCAACTCCAAGAGGGCTCTATCTAACTTATTTACGTGCAGAACAGGTCTGATTCTCTCATTCAACGCCTGCCTCAGTACAGTCTCAGTTTGAATACAGACACCATCAACAGAATCAACAACAACCAATGCACCGTCAGTGACACGAAGTGCCGCAGTGACCTCAGAGGAGAAGTCGACATGTCCTGGTGAATCAATTAAGTTGATGAGAAATGGTTGTCTACCCTTCCCATCTTCTAGATCGTGCTCGAAAAATAAAGATATACCTGTTGACTTTATGGTAATGCAACGTTCCTGTTCATCTGCGCGAGTATCCGTAAAACGTGCATCACCAGCAGTTTTCGAGGCGATGATTCCTGCTTTGCAGACGAGGGAATCAGTTAATGTTGACTTGCCATGATCTACGTGAGCAATAACGGACATGTTACGAATATTATGGGGTTTACCCATAATATCTCTAATTTGCTCAACTGTAAAGTTAACCATACTATATTCTCGAAATATATACAAATTGTATGCGAAATAAGAATAAACCCTAGACAGAATGGAAGAGAAAGTAAATGTTTAGAATTTGTCGCGTACCCTCAAGTTAGAATATGAGACGATCTGCTCAAGACACAAAACATATAGATTTGCGCCCTCCATTATTTTTTTAGGTGTCTAATATCAAGACGGAGGTTTACAGCGCCAAATATTTTGTTCATAACAAAAACGGTGAAGACAATATAGTAAGGTAAATGTAGACTTAATAAACAGTTGTTTATCTCATACTCTTGTAACAGGTTTTATTTTGGTGTAAAATCTTTGTCGTGTATGTAACTGGAGCACTCGTCTTTTTTCTAATGTATTTTTTTTCCTGTGATCTTAATTAATCTATGTAGCGCACAATTAAACCCCCATCCCACATAACTTTTTGGGATTACTTGTCTGAAATCATCCATATTTAAGGTTATTCTCGAGTTTAGCCTGTGAAATGAATAATGCTTTGTGGGTTGAGAAGTATCGTCCCAAAAATGTGATCGATATTTCTCATCAAGTTGAAGTGGTCAAGATGTTAAAGCATGTCCTAATAAGTGGGAATATGCCACATTTACTGTTCTATGGCCCTCCTGGAACTGGCAAGACGTCTGCGATTCTTGCATTAGCTAGAGAACTGTTTGGACCAAGTGAATTTAGGAACAGAATACTTGAGTTGAACGCCTCTGACGAACGTGGAATTAATGTAGTAAGAGAAAAGATTAAAACATGGACAAGACAAATTGTACAGACAAACAAAAGTCACGAATTAACTGGAAAACAATTACCTTTTTGGAAAATTGTTATACTTGATGAAGCTGAAATGATGACATCAGACGCACAATCCGCACTTAGAAGGATAATTGAAATGTCTGCAAAGAATACGAGATTTGTAATTATTTGCAACTACATCAGTAAAATTATTGAACCACTTGCTAGCCGCTGTGCAAAGTTTAGATTTCAACCAATTTCAGTAGAAGCACAAATAGAGAGACTAAAATTTATTTCAGAGAGTGAGAATATAGAATATGAAAATGGACTATTTGAGTCAATTGTAAATTTAACTGATGGTGATCTCAGAAGAGGGATTACAATATTACAATCCGTCTCAGAACTGTTTGGTAAAGAAAAAAGAATAAGCGTTGACGCCGTTGTGGATATTGCTGGGATGCCACCGACTAGAGTTGTTGAGAGAATATTGAGGTCTTGTACAATTGATGGAACAGAACCTATTTTAAATGAGTCGATTCTTGTTACTAGCGAAGGGTGGGACATTTCTTCAATTTTAAGACTTTTAGCAGAATCTATAATTAAGAATATTAATCTGGATGACTCTAAGAAGGCATTTCTAATATTGAAAATATCCGAGGCTGATACTAACATTTCCGATGGTTCAAACGAATTTTTAACGGTTTTGAGTTTGCTTTCCAGCGTACAGAGTATATTAGGAAAATAGTGTAGATATGATTGGTACAATTACCTAATATCTTGATGTTTTTACTCAATTTACAACTATATGTCATGACTTTTTTAGGAATTTAACCCTTCAAGTGTATCCACAATCTTCCAATTTTCTTAATTTCAAAAAAAAATATTGGTAAGGGAAACAATTTTACGAATATTTAGGAATAGGTTTTATTATTGTTTAGCAGGGAGGTGGCTCTCTAAACTGCATTGCTGGATTTATTTGTCAATAAAAAGTACGCTTACGTTTCTGTGACCTCTTTTTGGTTTAAGATATTTTCTTTTAAACTTCTTTTTTGTATAAATTCAGGGGCTCTATACTAAAATAGTTGAAATAGAATTGTGTAATGTTTAATTAATTATTTGGGTTTGCTAAAGAAGAGAGTAAATTTAAGAATAAAGGATGCAATTCTATTGAACATGAAGATATCAATTTATTAAACAAAAGAAAATATAAAAAATGAAGGAACTGGTGCAAATTTTGTGTTGTGTTTCTCATTAAAATATTGTTTGTAATTACTGTTACAAATTCTCATTTACAAATAATGACTATCTAAGTAGAATGAAAAAAGATATCGGAAAGTATAACTATTTAAATGTTTTAAAGCAATTTTACAAATTTCACTTTAATGTTACTTTATAATTTGGAAAGTCAATGATGCGGTAGTAGAATTGAGATAATTCAATATTAATAAACTTGGTAAATAGTTATTTTTAGTTAATTGACATACAATTTAGAACTAGAGAAGTTAAACCTTATGACCAAAGCACTAATAATTTGTGTAATACAGAAATGTGTCTATTAATCTTTTTGTTGAGAATAGGATCTACTTATATGTTTTTATTACATTTACCAAAGAAAAATACATTTATATAAATAGTAGAAATGAGTTATTGAGCCTTTTGTGGTAGTAAACAAAATTTAGATTTAAAATCATGAAATTATTGAATTGATACAATTCGAGAGCAGTTTAATATCTACAAAGATTAACGTATTTAAGATGTTTAGTCTAATGTAAATGTATTAAAGAGTCATGTACATTTTGCACTATTTTTCTTGTGTTAATGAATTTTTGGTTATTGTAAATTCATTAAGGCTTGTTTTTTTTCTCTAAATTGAATCTAAAAAACAATTGTTGGCACACAATATTCAAATATATTTGACATAAACCAAAAAGTATCCAAATTTAGTTGACGAAAAGAATGAGACTTTTTTGGATTATATTAAAGATCACTGAGAATAAAAAATTATTTATTTAACTTGTACGGTTAAAGAATAAATAGTAATGAACAATAATAATGAAACATAAAGGTACGTATTTCAAGCAGTAAATGATTTTTTCTTTTCAAAATTATTACTTAAAAAATGTGTTGAATATATATGTACATACTCTCAATTTATAGGATTAGAGTATCGATGTTAGTAATAATTGCTCATAAAATGTAGTTAGAACAATGATTTGAATTCTTTTCATTTTGCTTGAGCTTTTAGCGCTTTGCAAATTTTAATTGCGAATATAGGCAATAAATATGGTAAATTAAATAGATAAACTTGCAATTTTCCTTTTATCAGGAGGTAATCTCAATAAGTTATTTAATATTGAGATGCAACCTCAACTTGAGGTGCAAAATGATGATGCACGAGAAATATACTACGTTCCCCCATTTAAAAAAAGAAAGCAGGAAAAAACAACTATAAGTAATCGTGTACTCCAGGAAAAATTCTGGAAAAGGCTTGAAAAAAACATCAAAGGTGAAGTAAACAAATTAAGTTTCTCTAATATTGAATTAGTCTTAGTAAATATTCTCAAGAGTAATTTAGTTAGAGGCAGGGGGGTTTTAGTAAATTGTATTATCAAGGCACAACTATCGAGCCAATTTTACACTTCAGTTATCAGCTGTCTATCAGCAATATTAAACTACAATATACCTGATTTTGGGTCTTTGTTGGTAAGAAGGTTAGTAAATCAGTTCAGAAAATCATTCGAAATTTCTGATAGATTAGTTTGTAAGTGCACTCTCATGTTTCTTGCACAATTAATTAATTTGAGGGTATTACATGAGCTTACAGGACTTCAAATATGTCTCTTTTTGACAGAAAACTTTACAGATAGTTCTATAGAACTTTGTGTTTGTTTCATACGGGAATGTGGTGGATTTTTGCTTGAATCTTGCCAAGAAGGATTAAGTAGAGTTTTAAGTGAACTTAGGGTAATACTTCAAGAAGGAAAAATTAAAAGTAGAACACAGTTCTTAATTCAGGACCTATTAAAAAGATGGCGTAATAGTTTTGCGAAAAGTAGTGGCTCTTTTAATGGAAGTGACTTTATTGACCCAAATGACCAAATAACACATTTCGTAGATATTTTAGAAGAACTAGATCTACAAGAAGATCTCGACTATTTTACCGAAGTTGACCACGAGTTATTTGAGAAGGAAAATAAACTATGGGATGAGTTTTCGAGTGAAATGGTTTCCGGGCTAGTTGAAGAAAAAACTCAAGTTAATAAAGGTGCCACTTTTCAGAATTCATTTGTTGATTACTCTGATAAAGAGACTGCAGTATTGAAGAAACAAATTTATCTTTGTATTATGAATAGTTTAAATTTTGAGGAATGTACGCATAGACTTTTAAAGCTTGATATTCATAATAAATTAATTGATGAAGTATCAAGTATGTTACTTGAATGTTGTTCGATGGAAAGAACGTACCAAAAGTTCTTTGCTCTTGTGGCAGAGAGACTTTGCAAGTTAAGTAACGATTACAAGTTATCATTTACAAAACTATTCACAGTGAATTATGAAATGGCATATAGATTGGAGACAAATAAACTTAGACAAGTTGCAAAGCTTTTTTCTTATTTGTTAAGTAAAGATGCAATAACGTGGGATGCCCTTGGAATTATCACACTTTCTGAACAAGAAACTGCATCTTCCTCCAGGATTTTTATTAAGGTCCTGTTTCTAGAGCTTTCTGAAAATATGGGTACTCAAAACTTGGAACAGAAACTTAATTCACAGGCAGTTAATCCATATATAGAAGGTATTTTCCCAAGCGAAAATTTGTCCAAAATTAGGTTCTCAATTAATTTTTTTACTGCTATAGGCCTTAGTGAACTAACAACCAAACTCAGAGAAAAAATAAAGTCATATGAACAAGAACAAGCTAAAAAATTGAGTGAGTTATACTTAGAGTCTCTTTCTGAAAATGAAAAAGAGCATAAAAATGACATTTATTCATCAAGTAGATTAGGACCAACAAATGGCTCACTTATATTTGATCATTTCGATTTGTCTGAAAATAGTTCAAAATGTGATCTGGATGTAATAAGGAATGGAAAGTTTGGCTCAAACGAATTTAAATCCTATTTAGAAACTGATGAATTGAAAGAAATTTCAAGGGGTGAAAAGAGGAGGAGGGAACGTAGTTTTTCAAGAGAGTAACATAGGGAAATTACATAGGTTATTTGCCACACATATACTGCAAATACTTGCGTCAAGTACTCCAAACTTTTTTGAAACTCATAGAAAACTAATTTTATATTCGATCTAGTAACAACTAAACTCAATTTTTTTTTATTCAGGAGAATATTAAAATCAATTTTATCGTTTGTAAGAACAACTCAAATATGATAAACGGAGATAATGAATTGAATTCACCTAAATCTATAACCCTCTCAAGGACAAGCATTCCATTTAGGCTTACTAATAATAGGATTATGATACCTTCAAGATCAGCAGTGAGAGTTGTTTTGCCGGTGCGTGATATAGGTGAATTAACCGTGGTTACATTTGAACACAATGTTTTTGTTGGAAATGGAGGTTCAATAAGATTCTTTTTATTGGGTAAACAAGTTAGACACCGATTTGTGAATGTTCCACTTGATGAGGAAAAGCCTATTCCTTCATATATAGATTCATCGAGGGTTCCTCTAGGTGATCTTCCAATAGTGAAATTAGGTGATTTAGTGCTATTCGATGAAATACCATGTTTAAGATATCTGGCCAAGAAACTTGGTGAATATGGAAGAAATTATTATGTCGACTTCATAATAGATGATATTATTCTGCGTTGTTCTAGATGGAGAGATATAATAATGGAGTTAATAACGGAAAATAATACGGGTTCCTACAGTAAAAATCACGTAAAGGGAGAAGAAATAAATCCAATTTCAAATTATAAACTACTTAGAGAACAATTTTACTATGAATTTGAAACTTTAATAACATGCATAGGTGAAAGTGGTATTTTTATTGCAGATGGGAATAAACCGATGATTTGTGACTTTATTTTATTTTCGATATTATTCGATGATATCTCACTCGTTGAAATAGATGATAATAATCAATTTAACAGAACAGCGATGTTGCCAGAGAATTCCATAATTCACAGGTTTCCAAGACTAAAAATACTGTTTGAATCTATTTCGTCTCTACCACTAATTGAACAATGGATAAAAGGAAAGTATTTCATTGTTAATGTTGAGGGCGAAATTAATGCGAAAGATTTAACTGCCCAGAAGAACTCTTTCCCAATAATGGAACATAGTAACAACTTTTATAGACAAGATTTAGAGCATAGCCCATTACCAAGATTCTCGCCACCAATTTTCCAGCAATTTCCAGGTCAAGTATTTGCGCAGACAACCGCGGGAATTAGATTTGTACCTCAACCTTTTAACCACATGAATAGTTTTCATAGAATATCTCCAAGTAATAGTTTTAACTTGCAACCCAGATCTTATGCACCGCAAACGTGGATGCATCAAATCAACGGGAGTTGCTATTTTAACAATATTACCTCACCTATGCAATTTAGGGCAAGCCCCAACCCAAGTTTTAGGATGGGGAATTAATTGATACAATCATGGTGTGTTAAAGATTGGGGTAAGAGTTAAAACCAACATCCAACTGTTTGGTACATTAAAATTGGAAAGATGGTTAGTTTAACTATGACTTCTGCATATTAATGATATCTAAAAGCTTTTCTGGGTCATCTAATGAAAACAGGTCACTAAAGAAATTAGGTTCACTATTTATAATATATCAAACTTACTTGGATGACATATTCAATGCCTTTATATGATCAAATACCGCGCAAATACGATCGGGTATTAACTGTAGGTTGTTCGAACCAAACAACTTTATTATAAATGCAATTGTAACGATAGTTTCCCTAGAGGAAGGGCTAACAACCTCTGACTTAACGGAATAGGATGAATAATTTATCGTATCGGTATGAGACTGCTCAAAAGGTAGTGAAATCCAGAGGTATCCATTTAACCCTAGAATTAGCTGAATGCCATATTTAAGCTTAATTATATGTTGTGTTTGTCTTTGAATCAACTTATTTGGAACCTTAACGAGTAAGCCATTCGCGAGTTTTCCATACTTGGCACTTCTAGTGTGAAGCTGGCAAATACCTTCGCTCTGTACACGTTGTACTTCGGTGCAAATTACATCGCCCTCATCCAAAATCGATTTCATGTACAATGAATCTTCCTCCGTACGTCTTCTTTGGACCGACCCAGGAAGATTTATGGCAGCTAGTGATAATTGTGCATATTGATTCGAACAAATATCTATGTACCACTTTTTATTCGAAATCTATTAATGTAAGCAGTTAGTTTGTAGCGAATTTTTTTGGAACTTACTTCAACTACTCTCCCAACAACAATGTCTCCAACTTCACCGGAATATCTGCCACCTAAGGGCTTTGTATAAATCAACTTATTTAGGTTCTCATAAAATCCACAAGTTGTCGAAATTAATTTCGAGTTCGAAGCTTCAAACGTTCCGTGACCCCTGGAGACAATAAATAGAAAATTTAAAGATGAATAAGGGAACTCACCTAATGTAATTAGGTTCTGTTTGAATTGATTCACCTGGTATGACCGTTTTTATACAAATCTGCCCATTTCCCGAATCTTGAGAAATTGAATATTTGTCATATTCTTTTATAAGAAAAAATATTAGTTTTTAAATTAAGGGATAGAATTTATTCAGATTGAAATAAATCGGAAAGTTATATATAGTGAAATAATAAATTTAAGTCTTACCTTTCCATTTATTAATTTTGATTTTCATTTTGTTAAAATATTTAATTATAATTTTAAATATGCCTCCCGCAAAATAAGAAGATACATGCGAGAATAAATAAAAACCTTGGGATGGATTCAAATATAAATGAACCGAACATATCAAATACATTATACTTCCTTCTAAATAATCTTTCAGGAATTTCGTAAGTTATGACTAATCAAAAAATCTCACTTTTTTTTCTTTTAACTTTCTTAGTTTCGTTTCTTATTTTTTTTGGTCAGGAATTTCCTTAATTGTAGGATCAATTACTTTGCAGTTTTTTTTTTCAAACTATTCACCGAAGATAAATAGTCAAACTGTATGTAGTGCAAGTTCAAACGTACTTGGCATTGTGTCATTATGGTTAATTGAAGGAATATCATTTGTTTCAATGTGTATTGCATATTCTTTAGTAGAGTCGTAAGTTGTTTGAGTAATGTAATATTATCATATATAGTATCTCATTATTTTATATTTAGAACATGCCAGACATTCGATAACTTTACCCTTTCTATTCAAACAATGGGTGTAATCGTAAAATATTTACCAACATGGATAAGACTTATTCACATTTTCACATTCTGCCAAATAAATACCCTATTTATACAGTTCAGTTTTTTGCCAGAGTGCAATGCAATAGGATTACAGATAGCATTAATAATTTCAAGCGTTACTTGGTGGTTCGTAACGATATTCGGATTAGTCTGCAAAAAAAGAATAGTTGTCCCTCCTCACATCTTCGACCCATTAAGAGCAAGAACAAGTTTTTTCACAGAGGTACACCTAGTATTAAAAACTATGGGGCCATAGACACCCAATTATAAGAAAAATAAAGGTATTTAGAAGTTAGTTATTAAGAAAACTCCCTAAATAAACTAGAATCTAGTAAATTTTCTTATTTGTGTCAACCCACAAATTCGCAGGTTGCCTTGAATTCAAGTGAACTTGTTCCCACTCAAGTCTAATTGTGCACCATAATGTTCTTCTAATTATTTCAATAGTTGCAACACATAAATTTATTATTGCTGCATTTATCTGTATGTCTTCTATGATTGTTATTGGAATCAATGTAATAGCCCATGTTAATCTGCCTATTAAGTTATAAAATGCAACAAAATAGTAGTACCAACCTGGATACATTGACTTAGCTCTAAGGAATGAAACTCTGTTTTGCATTAAACCCCAGTCCATATAAATATCCCATGAGAACATGTATATCGTACCGACAATATAGCAAGTAAACCAAAGAAGTCTAATAGTGTACGGCGACATTGAAGTTACAGTGGCCCATGGAACAGTAGCAACTACTGCAATTGCTAAACCTGTCAAGTACTTACCCATATTATACAGGTGGTTATTCCTACTTGGAGATTTGTCGGTCAAATAACGCATTCCGCATTGAAAGAAGCGGATTTCATATGGAAGTGCAAGTGCAATTGTCTGCATCCATCTATAATTCGACAGGAATACGAAGAGAGATTTTGGTAGAATATCGCCATTATTTCTTGCGACAAATACAAAAAATGTAATAGTGTACTCTATATCTCCAAAGGGTTTTGATAATGTTGTAAATATATCACCCACAATATTAGCCCTGAGTGAAACATTAACTACCTTTGGTACAAGTCCATGACTAAAAACCTCCATAATAGAGTATAAAACTGCCTTCCTATACTCAAAGGTAAAAGTTCTGCTTGGGATAAATAAAATAATAAACTGAGTTATCATAAGTATGACAGGGTATATCCAGAGAGGATAGTGAGAAATGTTGAAATATGCAAAGATGGAAATTCCAAGGCGATAGTCGGATATAAACATTGTAAAAATAACTATCCAAACACACGTTTGAAGAGCTGCAAATGAAAAGATAGTTGCTGGAGTTACCATACAGTCCGGATCTATGCCAATCATGTATCTATAATTTATATTATAATAATCCATAATGGCGATAGAAATTCCAGAACCCCAGACAACGAATATTGCCATTAGGAAAAGTCTGAATATCGGGAAAATTGCCAAAGTTCCTTGAATACTATATTCACTATTAACTACTGGAAGCCTACATATCACAAATAGATTAATTAGTAATACAAAACAAATACCAATAAGAAACGACATTTTGAAGTTAGGTTGGAATAGGGACTGATCAAATGTCTTCTTGGTTCTAATTATATTCTCCATCATCGCTTCAAGTTCATAAATATGCGAGTTAGATAAAGTTTTAGCGGTGTCAACCTGTTTTATTAAAATACTGGTATTTGGATTTTCACCAATTCTATTTTCAATGGCATCTGTATTCCGGATTGTACCAACAACTTCCTTAGATAGTGCATATAAACTAATAACTTTCTCACGAATGTTATTATCTACTTTGACGCCGTCAAACCGTGAGGTAAATTCATTAATTTCGGGCAAGTTATTGAGAAAGGGTTCAAAAAGCTCATTGCGCCTAGAACATATTTTTGAAACCGCAAGACGATTAACAATTATATAATCTTGCAATTCATCAAGTGCCCTCCAAATATCCAATAGTAAGAGAGGTATGTGAGTTATTGAAGTACCAGTACTTGCGCTATCATTTAATAATTTAGAAATGCTTTCGAAATGTTCAATATTGTTTCGTTTGATTTGATCAAAATTATGAATTACTTTTTCGATATTCTCTAAGAGAGATAGATGAAATTTTTCCAACATAGAGTTAACTTGATCGGCTGAATCTGTTTCCAATGCTTTGTATGGAGTGTCAGAGAGAGAATTTAAATCCTTTGAGTTGACGAGTAATGATTTCTCATAATTTGTTAGATTAACGAATTTGGAATAAGAGTTGTCTAAGAGATTTACAAGGTATCCATAATCTATAAGTTTTCCACCCCATTTTGTCTTTTCAAGCCTTTTAAGTTTATCAACAAATTTCATTTTCCCAAGGAAGACAAAGCGATATAATCGCAAAATCATACCAATCGCGGTACCTTTATCCTTCCAATTATTCAATGTAGATCATTATTATGTCTTGTCGTAAGAATGAGGCCGCATTAATTATTAGTTTAAACTGAGGTTGATTTGCATGTTTTGTAAGACCAAAAAATTAAAAAAATACAGTTACAACTTATTCGCGAGTTACGGCAATAATCGATTTATTCAGAATCATCAGAAAGAATAGTTTATAACTCTTGAAAAATAGGGACGAAAATATATTTGGAAGACAAAATGTCTTGATTGATTTTGTGATGAATGATATATTTTATTTATATGTTCAGTAATGCATTAATTAATTTGTAATTCTTACTGGGTTTAAATGAATAGTTATTAAGAGAATAAAAAAGGTGCTCCACGTGTCTGGCACCCATAGCTCAGCTGGTTAGAGCGTACGGCTAATAACCGTAAGGTCCGCGGTTCGATCCCGCGTGGGTGCACTTTTTGCCCCTTAGTCTTGGTTTTGTGGGGCGCGTCTGTTACAGAAGGGGTGGTGGAGTGAGAAATGTACATAAAGTTTTACTTTCAAATCTCACAATTATTCATACTATATTTATGCAAACTTTGTTTTGTGGTCGTTGATTATAGGAAGATGTATTTAATTTTGAATAATTCCAAATGAAAAATAAAAAGACTAAGGATGATTCACTCAATAAAGTCTTTGACGGTGCTAGCCCGAAGTGGAGAATAGGACAAATTAAGAGAATAGTACTACGAGACATTGGTGGGCATGAATTTCTTGATGTGTCGATGTCTCCAGGAATAAATTTAATAACTGGTGGAAATGGAAGTGGCAAAAGCAGTTTAGTTTCAGGAATAGCTCTTCTCTGTGGTTGGAATGGTAGGAAAGCAGGTAAAGACACAAGTTTAGCAAAATACATAAGGATTGGAGCGTCTAAAGGTGTGATACGCGTTCACTTTGCAAATAATGTGAATGTACCCCAAGTTGGTTACCTACCTGATCTTTTTGGTGATGAAATAATTGTTGAACGTATTATTTATTTGAAAGGAAGTTCTACCTACACTTTTCAAGGATCAAAGATTGCCTCACCAAGTTACAACTCTCGAGAAGCAAAAAAACACCTATTGCACTTTCGTGAATTCTCGAATATTATTATTAATAATCCCATTACACTACTTACACAAAGCGACTCGAAATATTTGATTAGAGAACAAAGTTCACCAAAGTCACTGTATGAATTTTTTCAGAGAGCTCATTTGTTTGATTTATCTTGGAAATATCTATCAGAAGAGCAGTCCCATCTTGAAAAGGCAGAATTAACTTCTCAGTCCATAAGGTACAAAATTGACAAATTTGAAGAAGAAATTAATTGCTTTGAGAGGATAATGGGCATTTTAAATGAATATGAAATGCTCGAAATCCATGAGGATAACCTAAATAATATTTATACATTGGCTTCAATTGAAAAGTTAATTCAATCAATCTACAATTTGAAATCTTTGAAAGCAGATTTATATTCGGAAAAATCAAAGGTAAATTTAGATAAACTAAATTTAGAATTGTCAAACATTGAATGTGAACTTAAAAAAATAAACTCTGAATTAGCTATTCTTCGAGGGGACCAGGAGCGCATTTCAAAAAAACTAGATGGTTTACTTAAGGAATTTGCGAAAATTTCTGATAAGATAGTGTTTTATACTGCTAAAAACGATGAAATGAATGGTCAAATAAAGAAGGCAAAAGAAATAATATTGGCAAAAAGAAAGTCTTTTGAGCCAACTGTAGATGAAGGGCATCCAGAGAACGTGCTCAGCAAATTTTCTACAACTAAGGCTTCACTTAAGGTAAAACTTGACTCTATAATTGAAGAAAAAAGAAGTTTATTGACTGATATTTCACAAATAAAAATGAATATTTTGTCTCGTAAAGAACTTTTATGTAGGAACAAAAGAAAACATGAAGAAATGGTTCGTGAAAAAGAAGAAAATGACTCCAGAATAAGTGAATTGATTGCTGAGGTGGATAAGGATAGTTCATCTCTTGATAATATATCAGAAAAAATAGAAAATTTAAATTCAACTCTCAAAATTGTTAGTAAAAACGCTGATTCAACTTCGGGGGATTCTGAATTGAATAGAGTTCCGGAAAATCATACCTTGTTGAGCAATTATTATAATACTGTATATGATAATTATCCCGAATTGGATTTTATTGAGATATTTGGATATTCAAGAACTGTTCACAACAGAGTTATAATTGAATATGAAAGTACAAATAGAGGTGCATTGATTGCTGGCCCTATTGCGCTTCATATATTTGCAGATAAAAGTTCGTGTGGAAATGATAACTTACTATGTAAGCTTGATGAAATTATAGGTGGAAAAGTTGAGAGGCCAAATTATGGTGGAAAGTATGTAATTAGAAGAAATTACAAGTATTGGATCGTTGGGAGTTCGAGAGATAAGAATTTATTGCTCGAATCATTTAGAAAAAATGGAGTTCAAATTGATCCTACGTTAATATTTATTAGGTCTCAGTTCCAACAAAAAAAATATGATTTGTCAATTATAAGGAAAAGATACCCAAAAGTTGGACTGGCTGCAATTGATTTAATTGAAATAAATAATGATGAAGTCTTTAATTTTTTGGTAGATATCGCACAGATTGAAGCAACATTTATTTTCTATAATGACCTGGATATGGAATTGATATATGATTATAATATTTATATTAAAAGAGCCTATTCAATGGAGAGCAATTCATATAGATATAGACGTGGTGGGATAGTTGTTGCACCCGAAGTTTACAATTCTAAACCTAAATTACATTCTACGATTTTGAGAGTTTTAGAATCTAGTCTGGATCTTCTCATTAGCAATAATAGTTCTGAGAGTAATCTCAAGAAAATAAACACCATGTCTATTAAGAGAGACAAATACTTGGAACAAGTTATGATTTTCAAAAATATTTTGAAGGTAAATAACGAAAAGATTGTAAATCTAACAATGAGAAACAAAAATATAAATAGTAAGATTATATCTTTGGAATCTTGTTCTGAGGGTATTGAAAACGAAATACATAATTTGAACATAGAACTTTCCAATTTGGAACAGATTTTAAATAAATTATCAAAAGAAGAACACTCGGTTTCAATTGAAATCGACCAAGTAAAAATTGAGACCGAGAAGTTTGACAGGGAAAGATTTCAAGACAAAAACAAGATTTCACTTGAAATTAAGAATATTGAGAACCAAATCGAACAGTGGTCCAACTCAGTAATTGAATATAACAGAAAGATTATTAGTGAAACTGAGAATAGAGCAGGTAAAGACAATGAAATAAAGGAAACAAGGTTTCTGCTAGATTCTTGTAATAAGAGGCTATCCAAATTTGATGATGAAATTAAATCATTGATGAATAAAAAGAACATATTGATCTGCGAAATACCTTTGCTAAAAGAAAAAGAAACAAAGATAGTAAGCGAAATAAATAACATTGATTTACAAATAGATGAAATAAAGAAGGAATTGAAAACTATTAAGTCAAATAATAATGCAAACTTACTCGGTGGATGCGGCGGATCAGAATTAAAATCAACTCTTGAATATTTTGGTTGGGTTCAGGAGGCGAATATAGGAGAAGGAAAGTATCCTGACATCAAACTAATTGATTCGTGGAGAGACAAAGTGAACAGGCAAAAGAATTCACTGCGTATTGATTATTTTAAGTGCACGAGCATTTCCGCTAATAGATTACTAAGTGATATGAGTTGTTTGTCCTCTTTAAAGAGTGAAATAAGTTCAAAATATGAGAAAAAGAAGATGGAGTTTGAAAATAGCAAACACGAGTTTAATGATGAAATTAAGTTGTTAGAAGCGAACAAAAAAATACTTGATAAAAGGATTGAACAACTTCAACAAAATCATATCCAATCAGGAAAAATTGTAAATGCGAACTTTAAGCACTACTTTTCACTCTTTTGGTCAAACACAATGAAACCGCATCTGAAATTTGATCACGACAAATCAACTCTCAATATTCACGTTATACCAGATACTGCTATTGGCAAAAAAGGGAATGCTGATGCACAATGTCTAAACAGTGGTGTATATAGATACCTTATGAACAGAGAAATACAGTCACTTAGTGGTGGTGAGAGCAGCAGTATCGGAATCTCGTTGCTGCTTGCACTTTCACAAAGCAATCCTTCACCTTTCCATATATTTGACGAACCGGACGTGTACATGGATGATGTAAGGAGGATGATCATGATTCAGTCGTTCGCTGAATTTCAAAGACTCTGTTCAGTTGAGAAATCAGGAAATGAACGCCAGGTAATATTTATCACTCCACACAATGAAATTACACAGTTTGTCAAAGAAAACTATCCAGAAGATATACATATTATTCAGTTAATAAAGAATTAACATATGTCGAAGTCAACTTCAATAAGAATGACAGCTTCCATCCTAAATTATTTCTTTCATAAATAAGTAGTTAATTTTAATTATCCTCAATTAATACTTCCAGCATTTTTTGCATCCTCAATGTCTTTCTGATAAATTCATTTACGTTATTATTACCAGCTACATTGTTCTCAACCTGAAACTCTAGTGGGTAAATACTTGGCTGTTTTGGAATCTCGGTAAAGAGGTGTGACTTCGGTGTAGAAAGCGCTGAATTCACCGACGGTGACTTTTGACATATAGTCGCTTTTGTCTGACTTTTGGTCCAGGTGAACGGTGGTCCATATTTTGCAAATAATTTTTGCCTTTTTCCACTAATTAAAGAACTATTAGAGTATGAAACGGGATTTGCTTGTTCCTTTCTTGTAATTGTGTCAGCGGTCTTTTTATTACCCGTGTTTTTATACGAGCTGCCTTGAGTTATTTTTCTGCCTTCTATTTTGTCTACTTTTTGTTCAACTTTAGTAATAGTACTCCCACCTATTTGTAATGTAGAGAGAGGAATACACGTTTCCAAAGTATAGAACAAAGAACACATGTTAAATTTTCCCCTTGTCCTTAGTGATGCAGGCCATGCCAATGCTGGCATTAGAGATGCGTTAATTTCTAGTTTAGAATTCTCATTATTTGATTCCAATTTGTTCCTATAAGATAACTTTTCAATGTGATTGTTGAAATTATTCTTACTTTCAAGTGAACAATGCGGAGATTTGCTTTTTTTATCTCCATGAACAATAACGAATGAACGGAGATCCTCTTCCAGCCTTGTTTTATATAAGCGTCTTAGCTTTTCAGCTTTTTCAGAAATAACTTCAAGGCGCCTCGACCTCTCTAATTTTAGAGCATAAACATATCTCTCTTTTGAAATTTCATTGCCTCTATTTTGTTTCGTTGTAAATTTATCCATTTATGCTTTTAACCTTAAGTACTTGCCTTCAAGAAGAAACATCCACAAGGAACCCGCCAATTGGCTCACTAATAATTTGACTTGTACACTTGGTAGATTATGAAATTTGTAAGTAAAGGGGCAAAAATGAATCAATTATGTGTATTGTTTGACTTTTAATAGTCCACTAATAATAAAAAGACTTAATTTTTCTTAGTGAATTACTTAATGTGCGTGTGCTTTTTTTGAGATGGGAAATAATTATATTTTGATTAATAAAACTTGAGCGGTTAAATATTAGATCTCACCTATTTGTTGAACATAAAAAGGAGTTCATTTCATATTAATTGGTAAACATCTTGCACGGACATGTATTGAGTTCACTTTGTAGTTCAGCGATTTTATGAACAGCAATTTAGTTACAAAGTCAAAATGGCTATTTTTTCTCTTTATTTTGTTTATTTGCCTTCATTTTAATCTTTTAAACTGCTCAGAAATTGAAACTTCAAGCCAAGACTCTGAAATAAGTGCAGAACAAAGTGGGTATAATGATGAATTATATTCTAGACCTGATGGTGCCTCTTCACTTAAATTTAAGAAAAGCTTCTTTGATGCATTTAAAAAAGAGGTTACAATCGACAAGTATATCACGAAAGAGGGTAAGAAGGTAAAGGTAAAGTTAATAAGGAGGAGCAGGCCAATATTTGGCTGGCTTTCAAGATGGTACAGGAAGAAGAAAGCTAAAAGCGCAGCTAAAAAAAAGGCTAGAAAAGAACGCAAAAGTAAGTCAACGGAAAAGCGGAAGGGCCTATTAAGTAGGTTTAAAAAAAAAAAGTCAGAAAAACATAAGACAGAGGATAAAAGTTCAATTGAGAGTGAGTCGAGAGAGGTATCAGATGAAGTTGAACCAACGGGGATATTTGAGGATGATGCAATAGTATCTGATGCAGAGGGGCAGCAAAGTTCAAGTTCCATAAAAATGAGCGGCCTTGAAAGCAGTGGTGATCAATCCTCTTTACCAAATACAAGTGATTATAGAACATCAATGTCAGGTGACTTTTCAAAGAGTGATGAGTCATAAACCGAAAGGTGCGACATAAAGATAAACAACTATAAAAAGTATAGCAGGTAACGAATTAAAAGAAACTTAAATTACCTAGGTGAGTAGAAATTAGATGCATATCAATTTATCTTTGAGTAATAAGCCATCCTTGGATCTTCTATTTCGTTACCAGAACCCAATATCATGTCTTGATTACTTTCCCCTTCATACTTTGAACACTTATTCTTAATGACGAACCAAATAACTACTCCGATTACTATAGAAGCAGCAATTCCAATAATTTCTATGTAAATACTTTTTTCTTTTTTTTTAATTTCAGTTTCATCAGAAAGTGTTATAATCACTTCATCAAAACCAGAGTTTAACGTATCGTTACTAAGCTCATTTGATTCAATGTTGTTTTTTGTTCGTTTTTTATCATTATTTGAACTTACTTTACTAGTGAGTTCGTGGTTTATATTACTTAAATCAATAGAATAGCCATTAACATCTTGATCTATTGATTTCTCCGTATCCAATGTAAATCCCAAAATTGGTGATAAATTCTGTCTAAATAGTTTACTCGGGTTCAAGTATTCCATTGTGATATATAATGATTCATATACCTTCCAAAAAAATTCAATGTTCCTTGCAACTTCTTCTGAATTTTTTCCTCTAAGTTCCCTACTGTAAATGTTTATTTTAATACTATCATCGACTGGAGTCCAAATTCTCCATGATTTTATTGGAATTTGATGTGGCCATCTTGCTCCACCAAGATAGCTAAAACCCGTTCTATCGGCAAATTCAGAAGAATAACTAGAGCTTGTGTAGTCAACAGCATACGCTCTTATACCATTGATACTTCCAAGAGTTGAACCTATTACCCAAGTATCTTTCGACTTAGATACAACTATACCACGAAATAGCACATATCCTGGGTGACTTTTTTTCCTATTTCTTTTTTGTCTGAAAAACGGAAAGCCCAAATATTCACCAATATGTAAGTAATCACCATTTATATCTTCAGGTCCTCCTGATACAACCATCTTTACATGTTTAGGCCTAAGGCCGTTTATCCGAACGAATATTTTTTCATTGTAATATTCACCTATTGGAATTTCGCGGAGATGTTTTTTTTTGAAAGGAGGTTTAATGAATGACCAACCGTCTGGTTCTAACTCAATACCTTTCTCAGCAGGCCAGTCAACAAATGATTTGACACGTGATACCTCTGGTCTGCGCCATATGGCCAACACTTGACTCGGATTAGTATTTCCTAATTGTCTTGAAATAAACCAACAAATTACGTTCTCACCCTCATCTAATGGCCATAAATACTGTGAATTTCCAGGATATTCAACTATTGAACTTTGTAATGTTACTTCATCATTTCTAAGTGGACCTCTTTGCACAAAATAAGGTTTGTTTTTGAAATAACCTTCCCAGCTATAGATTGCATTTTGAAAATAGCCATTTGCTCCATTAATAACAATATCAAGCACACCGCGGAGTGGTGGAATACACGTCGGAGTGTTATATTTAGTAATCCCAGTAAACTTGCTTAAATGTTTATTTGGGCAGCCGGAGAAAATTGCCGCATTGTCTGGTGACTCAACAAGTGGAATATGTTCCATTATTTGTGACTCCGGAGGGATGAATGTAAACGGTCTTGCTTCATCAACTATAATATCTTTATCGAATACAAGTATACGCTTGTTCTCAATACCCTTTGGGATTTCAACTGGTAATGGGTTTCTAAGTGGCGTGCTTGGGTCCAATTCTATATAAGGAACAATATCGTGTGCACCATATTTTCTAGGATATACATACCAACCTCTTGAATATGCAGGTGAATATGACCTTCCAATTAACTCCGCATATATTTGCCCAACATATGCCTTTGGATTCTCTATTGGCCACGTATCACCGATGCACCATTTCTCTATTGGATAATTAAGAAAAAAAATAAATAGATTAGGCTCAGAGGATATTCTTTTAAAAACAGGTCTATTTATAGGTTCATGATACCATGAGTATTTATTCTCCTTATTTGTTAATTGAAGTGAGTCTTCTCTCTTATATATCCCATGTAAAGCTGCGTTATACGCTGAACTCCTTACTTCGATAAAAAGTGGAATATATCTTCCGAATGGAATTGTACGCAGATACAATTCTCTCGATACAACTTCGTCTTCAACTAATCCAGGGAAGGAATAATGACCATATTTTTGAAACTTGAAACTTTTTATAGAGCCTTCACCTTCGACTTGAGAACTTCCAGCACTAATATTGAAAAATAGAATGTTGGTTTGTTCTATTTCATCAATGACAAATTTTTCAATTCCAAGCATTCTTTCATTTGGCCTAACCATAAATGCAAATTCATCGATATCTAATTTGTCAACCAAGGGTCTTTTTATCAACTTAAATGGTTTAATGGTGGACAATTTAACCTGTTTAGGTGAATTAGGTTTAGGGTGACTCTCATTATAATGCTTCTTAACTACTTCATTCTCACTTTCAATCTTTTTAGACGACTCAAATAAAACAGCCTCACTCGATTCAACAGCACTTTGTCTTGTGATTTCGGATTCTGATCTATCAAATACTGATATCTCTAAACTATTATTTGATTTCTCAGAAGTCCCATCAAGTTCACTTTCATTATTATTGCTTAACTCTGTAGAATACTGAGTTTCTGTCAAAAAACTTAACTGCTTATATGTTTTTTCTTCATAGTCTGGTAAATAATAGTCAATTATGAACCAAATAATTAGAAAAAATAACTTTTTTAGCACCATTACATTTTATTTTACAAATCTTCCTTTTCGACACTTTCATACACACGTGTGCATTACATTGCGACCCCGCTATAATAACCTTAGTAAAACACATCTTTAGAACACAGGATGAATCTCAGTAGATCGTAAGACAAAGCCTACTCTCGT